>NC_086318.1:47666121-47978732 GCF_036172605.1 Pelobates fuscus | reverse complement strand
CATGCACTGCTGCCGTACGTCGGCTTCTGGGACTTCGGAGTCGCAGTGTAGGTGAGTATGTTGGTGTAGCTTGTGGGGCCGGCTGGAGATATCTGCATAGCAGGTCCTGCCAGAAGTCTTCGCGGAGGCAATTCAGCTCTCGCAGTGTTCCAGATTCTCCCTCCGGATAGGGCCTGTAACATGTTTTCTCTGCCATCTTGGATGCTTCCATCACAGGAACTCCTCGAGTCTCGCCAGTGTCGCTTGCCTTTTGTGAATGTAAGGAGCCCTCATAGTGGGGACCGGGATCACCCCCACCGGTCCATAAGGGGGGTAGCGGGGCTTTAGCTTTATCATATTGCAGATCTGTGCACGTCGGGCCAGGAGATCGTCCGCCTCTCCCTGCCACTACGCCCGTCAGGCCTTGCTTGCAGTCAGCGTGGTTTGCAGCTTGGATGACCGCAGACCACCGCGTAACCACCAGTCGGTCAGTCAATGCAGAGTGCCCAAGTAACTCGTTTTGCTCGAGGTGAGTAGTCAAAAGTGCTGGAGACTGGACTAATTTGTGTAGTACTTGGAGAGCTTTCAGAAAACACGTCCAGTCTCCATTGCAGTCAGGCCCCGCCCCCTGGACAGGTTTAGTTTAAGGAAGTGAGTAGCCATCCAGTTGGAAATAGCAGAGAGGCAGTCAGAGACATGATTCAAGAGGGATGGCAAGAGATCAGGAGAGGGCAGGTAGATTTGCGTGCCATCTGCATTGAAATGATATTGGAAGCCAAAAGAGCTGATGAGTATACCAGGAGAGGCAATGTAGATCGAGAACAGTAAGAGACAAAGGACAGAACCTTGGGGAACACCAACAAAGGGGGGCTTGGGGAGAAGAGGCAAAGCTAGAGAATAAAACACTAAAAGAGCAGTGGGAGAGGTAGGAGGAACACCAATAGAGAGCAATATCTTGTAAACTGAGATTGCAGAGAATGAGAAGAAACTGTTAATGATCAACAGTGTCAAAAACATCAGATAGGTCAAGGAGTAGTAGGAGACCATGAGGTTTTGCACCAATTAGATCATTGGATTCTCTGGTCACAGCTATTTCGACAGCACAGAATACAGACTAAAAAAGATCAGGTGGATTCGAGGAAGTCTGTCAATCTCGCATATTCAGCTCTCTCAAGGAGCTTGGAGGCAAATGGCAGTAGCGAGATAGGGCAGATGGGTAGTTAGGTCAAGTTGGGCTTTTTCAGAATCGGGGTAATGGATGTATGTTTGAAGGGTGAATAAAATATGTCAGAGGGGAGGGAGAGATTTAAAACTTTAGTTTAGTTTAACTTAGAGAGAAAAAGCAAGAGAAGGAGACAGAGTGTGCATGAGATACAAGGGGAATAGGATTGAGGGAACAGGTGGTGGGACGGGAGGACGGGAGCAGAGACCTCTTCTGTTGTGGTGGGTACCAATGAGCATAGTACAGCGAAGGGAGTGGGGTTGGGGGAAGTATTGTTTCAAGCTGATTCCTGAGTGTACATGCATTATGCATTGTGCTGAAGTGACTTTGAGTGATTGCCGGTACACCTGGGTCATGTTAACCTATTGATCGACGTTCACCATGGACAGAAAAAATATGTGTGCAGCTTGCATCAATATGAGCCCGAGTCAGTCACCTGACGTCAGGGGTTAAAGTGGAAGGATTAAATACCTTCCACGTGTAATAATTAACTCTAATTGGCAACTAGCCATTTAGAATTACACTAACCATATGTAATCTTACCTACTCCGTGCATTGCTGCCCTGTTGTGGTCTTCTGATAGCCCAACACCCCGTTTTCTCTGTCTAATCGTTGGTTACTGAATTTTGGCTTTGTCTCTCGTTTACTCTGTCTTCTCTGATCCTTGACCTCGGCTTGTCTTACTGTTGTTCCGTATCTCTATTCTCCTTTGACTTTGGCTTGTACACTGGCCTTTCTCCTTTTGCATAGCCCGGCCAGACTAAGTATTGCAATTGTTCCTCTCGTGATCTGTCCGTGTGTCTGGTTCCAGGCCTGTGGCAGGTACCATATGCTGTAACTAAACCCCTAATATTATTTGCCTAGGGGAAGTGTTTTTAAATAACACTATTACATTCTGTGAAACTTGAAATTGCTGTTTAGTGAATGAGTGAGTGCACTGGATCTTGTATGTTGTATGAATTGGCCCCTGCAGCACCCTTATAATGTATGTATGCCATGTTCTGGTGAGTGCAGCCGTCTTGGTTTTATATATATATATATATATATATATATATATATATATTTATTTATTTATTTGACATCTGTTGTCTGTATTAAATGATAGGTTAATGCTTCCCAAAAAATGCAAAACCTATAAATCAGAAACTCTAAGGAGAAAAATAAATCCATACCACCACCGAATTCTTCAAAGTTAGCACATCTAAAACAGAAGCCTAAAAACATAATCTCATATAAATCAATAAGAAAAAGATTTTTTCCCCCCTTGTCATTGAGGCCAAGGGATGGAATCTCCCAGTGCCCCTTGTGTAGAAAGAGATCTGTTTTCAATATAGGTTTGATATATTTATGCACGGAAAAAAACATTTACTAAAGTCAAGCAAGAAGCATGAAATTCTAGAACTACCGATCCAGAAATGCTTTGACATCAAATAGCTTAACAGTCTGATAATTCAAAAGAATGTTTGAGAAAATAGAATTGAAATAATTACCATACTAAAACTGTGTCTTGCTTGGATTCTTTTATCCGCAATAAATTACGCTATTTTAATTACAATAAACGACAACAGTCTTAAACTGAATGTCTCCCACTTATATGGTAAAAAAGCTTTTGTGATTCCTATTATCATGGTCACATTTTATGTTTACATATCAAGTGTACTTTATTTGCAAACAGAATGTTTATGCTTATTGATTTCGACTTTATGTTTTTTCATGTTACATGTTCTATGTATGAGGTTTAGGAAACATTAGTAAGTACAGTATATTTTAAAAAGGTGCAAACGTGTTTCAATTTATCTCCTATTGTCCGTACTTTAGTATTTACCCAAGCTGATGGCATTTGAGTTATTTCTGTATTTGTATTGATGTTGGTTAAAAAAATTTAAAAAAAAAAGAACGTTGTACGAAAGAGATAAATTGTAAAGAAACGTGAGAATACACCAATAATGTGACCCAGCGAACAGCAGGTTAAAAGGACTAATTCTACAAACCATTAAATCCACATAATCATGCGCTATGAAGATGGAGAATCATATGGATATCTGTTTACAAAACAAATAAAAATTTAAATTTATATTACACCGCATAATCTGCGTATCTTCCAGAACTGCTCCTTATTAAAGATAAATAAATTAATTAAAATTATATGTATGTATTGTCCCCCTAAAATTGCCTCTTACTCTGGAAAATACAACCATATGTATGTATTTATTTTAAGGGTTAAATGTTCCCATTCATGAAAATGAGCATAATAAAAAAAAGTTGCAGGAATAGTTTATATTGACAGTTATTATATCCTATAAATTACCTAAATATTATATATTGGTACATGGAGAGAATGGCTAAGCAAACAGGTCTATAATGGTGAAACCAAATGAAAACAAGTGAAATAGGGAATTCTTGGGTTGTTTAAATAAATGACACATTTGACATCACTGGCTGGCTGAAAATGGAACTGTTACACCCCAAATTGTGACAGTTTCTAATTAAAATGGAGCAATACCTATCCTATTTAAAGTGGAACTGTCACTTCTCTGAAATTTACACCATTGATCAAAACGTAAAAAATCACTTAGAACCTGTGTTAGCCTTTTTTACTTGAGACACACTCTTTTTATTTGAAATGTCGATTAAAGATTTAGCAAATTACAGTTCAGTTTAGGCACAGTCAGGGCACATATTGCATCTGAGTTGGAGAAATAAAACCATTGTGTGTTTCTTCCCACCTCCACTTACTATGTTCAATGACAGAAAAGTGCAGAGTTTGTAACACTGATTGACTAGGAGCCAAGATGGAAGCACTCATTCCCATGACAATGTGGAATACATTGCCAGTATACTTTAGCCGCTGCCCTCCCCCCCTCCGCCCCCCCCCCCCCCCCTGCAAACTAATAAAAGAAACCAACAAAAAATTATGTTTTACTTAATTGGAATACAGAGCCAGGAACTTTGTAATGTGAAGGGTCCTGAGATGAGACACCTGTGACAGGGGGTGGTGCAAAACCAAGGAGCTGGCTAGACTCCTATATGTTACAGTTAAAGTGCAGAAATCAGTTAATGTGCACATTACCTAGGTAATGTGCAGATTAACTAGGCTGATCAGTTAAAGTGCCGAAAATTGTTTAATTTCTCAAATATTTCTCACATTACCTAGATAATCTGCTCATTACCTACTAGGCACTAGTTAAAGTGCAAATAAGAGAGACATATCTAAGGACTCTCCTGGTTATCCCCTTAAAACTGATGATTTCTAGGACTGCATGGAAAGCACCCAGGAGATCCAGGTGATAATACGTGGGGCTTCCAGTCTGTCAGCAGGGGCAGATTTAGTGACCCTATCAAGGGCTCCAAAATACAGTTTGTTTACCTGTAATCCAGCGCCGGGGAGGCTCCCAGTGCCGCTTTCCACAACCTCTTTGTGAACAGCAGTGTGAGGTCCAATCAGAGGCTTGTCAGCAAGGCAGAAGATCTCATGTGTAGCCAGCGCCCCAACGACAGACGACAGACACATGTGTAGCCAGCGCCCCAACGACAGACGAAACCAAGGCGAGATGCCAGAGAAACTTTTGCACTTTAACGAGACGGAAGCCGTTAATGTGCACATTACCTAGGTAAAGTGTGGAAAAATCTTGATTCCGCACTTTAACGTAGCAAGGTAATGCGCACATTAACGGCTTTCGCACTTTAGCGGTAACATATATATATATATATTACTTCAATGAAGGGAAGTGGGAGAAAATGCATGGATTGGTGGAGGAGATAAGGATATAGATCTTTACATCTGTCGTCAGCACCATGACCACTTCAAATCACTAAAGTGGTAATGGTGGTTGGAGTAACCATTTCATTTAAAATTTTGGACTTCACAAACACATATTATTATTAAAGATAAGTCAACGTAGTATTACAAATTCTGACCATTAATATTTTAACAGTATACAATCATATGACACAATGCTTCAATATATAAAACATGATTGTTTAACTTTTTTTTTCCTATAGATTCAGTTTAATTTTTTCGTAATTTTAATACGTTTTCTTTGTTTTCATTATACAGGCGGTTTTGGTAATCTGCCATCCTTTTTTTCATGGCTTCCTATTTCTGAATGGCTGCACTTAATGTAATCCCCTTTCGTGTTGTTCAATATATTTCTCAAGAAATGTATAGATTTTAGCCTTGCGAGTAACACAAGCCACAATCACCTAGAGATGTATTAGGAGAAAAAAAAAATGTTAAGGGTTAATAAACGGTAAGAGAAGAAGAGTATGTAGCAAAGAAATATTATAAACACCAACATGGCTCTTACCACAAAAAGGAAGATTTATTTTATTTTTTATTCTTTTTTGGTTTTGCTGGAGACCTTAAAGAAAATAGACAAGCTTGCAAAACGCAAAGGGGAATAAAAAATGAAAATAAATTGTAAGCCAATCCAGTCTAGCATGAACTGTGAAAAATGAATATTTAGGCAAAATGTCAGGTAACACCGATATTTGCAATGGTGGAGATACATTTATATGTAACTTGTTTTTTCTTTGTGAATGTTAACTCATCCAGTTAGACATGAGATATTGTTAGGGATTCGTAATGGAAAACATTATATAATAAAATGAAAACTAGTAAAATTAAAAAAGTTACAAACAATAGGCCTTTGTTAAAGAAAGCCAATATGGTCTGGCGATATTTTGAGTCTGATAATAAAAAAAATATATATTATAAAGTATTAAAAAAAAAAAACGAGGTAGGATGAAGATGTTCACATTTCTTACATTATTTCACCAATATCTCAATTCCAAGAAACAAAAAATGATTAACTTGGAATCTATCTAATGTCCTGCCTGAGAGAGTCCCTGTAAAATGCTCAATGAGCGGTGGGTGATACTTTGAGTAAGACACTCCAAATCTTCTTTAACAGCTGTAAGTACGTAAAGCTAACACTCTTAAGCACCTATTGTAGTGTTTTATACCCTTTAAGCACCAGGGCATTTTTTTATTTTTGTTTTGCATTTGTTCCATAATAACTTAAAATATAGGTATTGTTTTTAAAGGGTGAATAGGACTTTCATGTGATATATATATATATATATATATATATATATACTGCCCTTCTAAATTAGGCCTTGTTTACATATTAGGAGATCAGGTGAATTTTGTATTTCTTTTATTCTTTATTTTGGTGTGGGTAAAGTCACATATTTTAGTTTCGTTGTACATGGTATATATGAAATCATAAAAATAAATATAAAGAGAGATTTTACAATAATCAGATAACACAGGGAAATTTTTGGACTGTAAACATTGCAATATCTGTGGTAGTGCTATGTCCTCAACAAACTTTGTTATGGAAGCACTCTAGGGTAGACAAACGGGTTAGTCATAACTGATATCAACAACAATAATTCAGACTCAGGGAGTTGTAGATTATTCTGCTGTGGAGCGGATGAGCCCTATATGTATTGTTATGAGGTATGATAGTCCCGACCCAACTACATCAACAAAGTCCCCCACAGTAGTCCTATGGAGGTTTCTGTAGCCGCAGGGGTTGAGTGTCTTCTGGTGTCTGGGGCTTAGTTGCTCATGTTGTTGCGGAGGTTCGAGCATCTTGGGACGAAGCTCCCTGTTGCTCCATGGGAGATCCGGGCAGAGGTGGCAGTCTGAAATTCTGTTGGGTCTTCGGTGACTGAGAGAACAGAGACTGTGTCCACGCGTTGGACCACCAGGGTCCTCAAGAGTCCCCATCTGTACCTAATATTGTGCTCTCTCATGAGATTAGAGATTGGCATGAACCTGTGTCGGTCATGCAGGACAGAAAAAGGTAGGTCTTCAAAGACTGTAATCTTGCAGTTTTCAACCATAACACTGGGATATTTCCTGGAGCGGGCCATTATTGATGATTTTGTGGCAATGTCCCAGGTGACAGCAATGATTTCTCTGGGTGCATCTGCTGGGGCAGACGGTGCCTTCCTTATCCTGAATGCCAATACTGTGTGGGGGGGAGGACTCCCCATCCTCCTTCACCTCCATTGCCCATGTCATTTTTGGGTGAACTTCACCAAGGCCTCCGGGCCTACTGTTTCTGGTGCACCGCAGATCCTAATATTTTCCTGCAATGTCTCGGCTCGAGCGATGCCACCGTGCAGGAGAGACGCTGGACCTGCTTCGCAAGGGAGTCCACTGTCTGTCAGTCGTTTGTCACGCTCACCTTCTCTGGACTCAACATCCCCCAGGAATTGCTGCAGCCTGCAAGGTCTGCCTTCTGCCTTCCAGACCTCTCTCCACCAGGTCCACCAGGAGTTTTTTAATGAGGTTAGGTGTCTGCATCGGAGTCAGCCCTCGGATACACTCCACCGGTGGTATGTGAGATCTCTCTTCTCCTATAGAACAATCAGAGTCGCTTGAGTCATGTGGTCTCCGAGGGGCCATATTGAGCTGGTCCTGCGACGGCAGTCTGTCCAAGGACTGTCGGATGTCGGGGAGATTTGAACTCTCTAAGCAGGCCAGCCTCTTGTGTTTTCACCCCATCTCTCTTTGGGGGAGTGTCAAGATGTCTATATATGTACTTTTTCTTGGGAAGTTTGTGGTAAAAAAGGTTTTTTTCTGGCTTATGGAGCCAGAGCACACTTGCACGTCTGTCCAGGAACTCAGCTCAAGATCCGGTGTATTTTAAGGAATCCAATAAGCTTTTTATCAGTTCTGATCAATTTAATATCTGTGACTAAAGGCTAATAAAGCAAATAAATATTGGATCAAATATTATAGATTTAAAAAAAATATATACTTTCCCTTGAAATTATTTATTTCTATAATTCAATACTGTTAATTGAGAACATCCTCAATAAATGGCCTTCAAAATAAAGACATCCAAAAGCTGTTGAAAAATGAGTATTCTGACCATTTCCCCGCCCGCAGCACTGGCATCCAGCGTGCAAAAAAAAAAAGTCTAGGAGGTTTGCAATCTCCCCCATGCCCCAACTTCTTCGTGCTCTGACTGGGGGCATGTCCACAAAGCAGCCAGCAGCCAATGGCTGCTCATGGTAATAAGGCAAGTGACTGGGCACTTATTGATGCCCGGTCACTAGTAAACTATTAGTATACACAGTATTAATGTACAGTAATGTACTTTATTTCAAAGTCTCTGGATTTTTTTTATGTTTTGTTAACCTGCTGTTATCTGCAGTAAAAAAATAAGTGCTTTTATACTATCACGTTTTTGGAATGTTTCAGCCCCAAATTAGTGACCTGTAAATTTTACTTAGTTTGAAACTTAGAATATTGATGACAGGTCTTTTTAGGTGTTTTCTTGTCTTATCATCTCCCAAATTCAAATAACCCCAGGTATGCTCTAACCATTAACCCCTTAAGGACACATGACATGTGTGACATGTCATAATTCCCTTTTATTCCAGAAGTTTGGTCCTTAAGGGGTTAATCAATCCTGACCCTAAATCTCCAGTAACCCTAATAAAAACCTATCCTAGCCCTACCCCTAACTGAACCCTAACCATACTGTTACACTAACCCTAGCTGTACAACTAAGATAGCCCAACCATATCCCTAACCATAAACTAACCCTACCCCTAACTTACTGCCTTAAGCAGAGAGATTTCTCCATTGTACACCATGCTGAGCATTCTGTGAGTGCTCTTCACTTTGTGATTACAGCAGCATGAAGGCGTGGATCTCCCTTAGTCACAATATAATTTTCATCTCTCTATGCTAGATGACAGACAGTGATCAGCATAGTTCTGATTTCAGAACCCCTAGTAACACTGGGATTTAGCTGCAAAGGGCTGCAGGGAGCATGAACCTCCATAAAAAAAGTATTTTCAAAGCATAGCAAACAGCTCATCAGTGTATTGGAGGCTGCTAACTGTTGCCCCAGCTAACCGAGGGGAGACCCAGCTAACCGAGGGGAGACCCAGCTAAGCGAGGGGAGACCTGTCGGTTGCTAGAGACGTGCTAAAATAACAGACATACTATTATGTGACAAGGATACTTAAAATGACATTATAGGCACAAAAACAACTTTAGCTTAATGAAGCAGTTTTGGTGTACATATCATGCCCCTCCAGCCTCACTGCTCAATTCTATGCATGTTAGGAAGTTAATCACTTTGTTTATAAAGCCCTAGTCCCTCCCTGCATGTGACTTGTAAAGCATTTTTAAACACATCCTGTAAAGAGATCAAATGTTTTAACTTCCTTCATTGATACACGTGGGGAGCAGAGGATAGCCCTCTGGTTCGACCACACATTTTAGAGTGGCCTTTGATTGTGGCCAGCCTAAGGCACACCTGAGCAATAATCATGCTGTCTAATCAGCATCTTGATATGCCACACCTGTGAGGTGGATGGATTATCTCGGCAAAGGAGAAGTGCTCACTAACACAGATTTAGACAGATTTGTGAATAGAGAAATAGGCCTGTTGTGTACACAGAAAAAGTCTTAAATCTTTGAGTTCAGCTCATGAAAAATGGGGGCAAAACAAATATACATGCATACATACTTATATATAGTATTATAGTATTGAAAAATTAGTGAGTTATTGAAAAATCGGTAGGAAATAATATCATCAAAACATTATGCAGTACCAAGATACACAAAGTCTAGTCAGGCTAGACATACAGAGGAATGTTTTGGGATTGGATATGATTGTATGGACTTTTGACTATGATTAATAGCCTAAGGGCACAGAATACATTCTAGGTTTTTATTACCTCCTGTCTCTTCTGACACTTATGTGTCTACTGTATAAATGTTTGTTAACTGTCTGCTATGCTACGAACTTTTCTGATACATGTCACCTTGTCACTTGAGCATTGCTTGGACTGAATAGGACTGGTATATTTACCTTTCATATTTGGCTTTTGGTAAATATGCAACTTAATGTTTTGGGAATAGCTTTTGGATGAATGACTGTGAAAAAAGCAATGATAATGTAACACATACTTTTCATCGATTTAATGTTAAATAAATTACCTTCTCTATGGAACAATAATAGACATGAGTGACACGCCTCTGGGGATATAGCTTATTATTCTTTTATAAGTATATATTCTTTTACCAACTTTAGAATGGAAGAGATGAGTTGTAATCACAAACAGATTTTGGATTTGTCATATATATTGTTGAACACCACTGTGTATCACTCGTACAACAAAAAAATAATTGACAATGCTATACAGTAATTTATGGAATAAAATTCCCTCCTAGTGTAAACTTCATAGTTGTCAGGATCGGGACAGGGATCCAACACGCAAAGTACAAACAGGACAGGGTACGTATACCGGACCTTAGAATGGCCGGACTAACGTACGGAGAGTAAAGAGAATGGTCAGAAACAAGCCGAGGTCGAGGGAACGAGAGGACAGGTGAGCGAGGAACAAGCCGGGTCAAGGATACCAGAGGGAAACAGAGTAAGTCAAACTAGCCGGGTCGGAACCAAAGGAATAACTGAAATCGCCAGAGCACTGTGTGACTAGACAGGCTAGAACCACGACAGGGCAATGAGTGAATGGGAGAAACAGGTTTAAATACCCTGGTTACAGTGAGTATACCCGCCTCCGACGAGTCCTGAGTGGCTTCCAGTCACTTGAGTGACAGATCGGTCCGGACTGACGTCATGACGTCGGGCAGCGTGCGTGACATCATAAAATGAGACGGATCCCTCGCGGCCGGCGTGAGAGTGTCTAGGAGAGCCGCGAGGGATGGAGGAAGCCGACCTGCTGGAGGAGTAAACTACTAAGTCTCTACCTCTTTCGGAGGTAGAGACTTCAGGTACCCTGACAATAGTTATGCATATTTTCTATATTTTAACAATTAAAAAATGTAAAAAAATTTTTAATATGTTATTTAATTTATTTTGCATTTTATTTGAATGCGCTATCTTTGTAACGTACTAAAACCAGGAAAATTTTGCTCCAAGAATTTTTGAAAAAAACTCAAGTACGGGGAATAGTTAATTGACCAGGAACAGAAAATCCTTAATAACAATGGATTTTTCCAGGCAAGAGCTGGAAGTGCGGGTACCAACAGAGGACAGAAATATGTTATCGAGCAGAGGGGTACGACTGATGCCCAATTAACAGCTTTCACAAAAAGCTCTAGGGATTGATGTATAATTGTTTACATAATACAAAAATGTTGCTTCTTGTTTCCTAAGGAATTCATTGTATCCTATCAGAGGAAGTAGCGGATGGAGGATATGGAATCCTAATGGAACGAAACTAGGAGACACAACCAGGGTTAATGATACCCATGTATTCTTGCAGGAAAAAAAAAACCTACAATAATTTATCATTGCTAACATATAACATCACTATGTCAGTAGGATCATGACAGCTGTGAACTGGAATATATATTTTTATGTTTATTTAACTACTGGTGTTATTTGATGAGTACAAATCTTCAGCTGACCAGAAGGTAGGATGCTGTAATAACAAATCATGCGTTCAGGTATTGCTCAAATTACATCTTGAGAACTCTACAGTGTTTCCACTACTGACACGTCAAGTCCTTTATGGCTCCTGTGAGGGAACTGCCATCATTTAGCACTCACAAAAGCTAACATTCACACCACTCTTCATAAATAACTGGATTAAAAGAATATGTGATATCAGCTGGACGGACATACAGTCAGGTCTACTATGTAATAAGCTAAAGATATTTAACAGAGCTTAGAATGGAAATTGCATTTCAGTTTAGAATACAATGTGGCGAACGATTTCACATCCTAGGAAAATGCGTACACTGGTTATTTTTTGTACTTTAGAAAAAGTCTCCTATAAAATACTTATATAAAATGTAGATCTGGCAGTGAGTCATACAGGGTTAGTCGCTAAAGTGAGAATTTAAAATTAATTTCACATTTAGGGTCAAAATTGCCAAAATGGAAAAATCCAGTCATCTAGGCTCCCCATTCAGCTAATTTGGACGTAAGTTTGAAATTCACTTTGAATTCTCACTTTAGTGAATAACTTTGATAGGATTCATATTAAAAAAACTCCTATAAAATACTTATTTAATAAAAAAAAAACAGGTAGTTTTACTCATAGCTAAAGTAAGAGTTCTCATGTTCCATGTTTTTGTTGCAATGCATATACTTAAGTTCTTCCTAAGTTAAAATGGTTATCGAGATGTGGGCAACGTGCTCACTGTGCCTAGAAGGGCATCAGCTACACTTCACTGACGAGGCTCAAAGAAGGCCAAAACAATAATTTGGGGTTACTGTATATCTTGTGCAGAGGGAACTTTCCAGCATTTTCGACTCCCCCTATCGGTTGGATCAATCTGATGTGCAAATGTTATTGGAGCAAAAATATTTTTGAGACATGAGCTATTGAGGTTTCTCTGAGCTTTTGCCCATTCTTGGAGTTCTCATATTCTCTGCAATTGTTGACATTTTTAAAATGTATCCAACAATATTAAATCAATGGCTAAGACCTTAAAAAATGTCTTTCCACTCGGCTTCATCATACTCAACATCATGACGCCCCACGTTAATATAATTTCATAGAGAAGATCGAGATAATACTTCTCTTTGAGAAGCATCAGATTGGCAGAGTGCAGCACACAATGATCAGCCACAAACTTAAAGCAAACATTTCAAATGAAGAGGGAAAAATAGAAACAATTAATTTCTCTTCTCCCTTCGTTTTCTCTATGCTACAGGTGCAGAGGTCAGAGCTTATAACAATGATTGACAGAAACTAAAATTGAGGCACTCTGTTGCAGAATAATGAGTTGGGGAGTTTTACATTTGATTGTATTTTGCACACCCCACTAGATATGTCCCGAATAGTTTGCTGGCGAATACTTCTCGGCGAACATAGCTTGTTCGCGTTAAACGCGGTGGGTGAACATATGCCATCATTGCAGAGCTCAGCAGTGTGGCATTTTTTTTGTGTGTCTACCTCTGACAACAGCGATGCCATTTGCAACCTGGGCCAAAAGAAACTGAGTCGTTGAAGTAGGAGGACCAACCAAGCATCTTTTTCCATCTCCCGGTTCCTAAAATCGATGCCATATACACGTCCCCTGATAGGGGACGTAACAGGGATTAAACTGATAAGAATAATACTACCTAACACACCACTCATATCTGGTGGCACTTTAGATTGCACGCGCAGTGCCCCAAATTTGAAGTAGGAGGACCGACCAAGCATCTTTTTCCATCTCCCGGTTCCTAAAATCGATGCCATATACATGTCCCCTGATAGGGGACATAACAGGGATTAAACTGATAGGAATAGGACTACTTAACACACCTTATAATAACGCAGAGAGAGGCAACGCAGAGAGAGGAGTCTGAAGAAGAGGAGTCAGAGGAGGAAGGTGGCTTTGAGGAGGTGAAAGACCAAACACAGCAGGCGTCCCAGGGGGCTTGTTGTCACCTTTCGGGGACCCTTGGTGTTGTACTGGCTGGGTGGAGGAAGAGACCTTCAACGACATCAGTGAGGACAAGGAAAGGGACATGGCTAGCTTGGTATCCAACCTTGTGCAAATGGGGAGTTTGCGGTTGTGCAAATGGACTGTTTGCGGTTGTTTGCGGTGCGTTAAACAGGGAGTTTGGTCTGTCACTGTGAAGCGGGCATAACCCTTACACTACCTGATCGATACAACATCATACCTGATGTTTTAAAGCACGTTATTCCAAACTATTTAGGAATGTTAGGTGAGTTATGCCCTTTATGGATTAAAACCAGACTCTGCATCAACTATGTAATTTTCCATGGGAGTTTTGCCATGGATCTGTAGCGGTACTTACCCTCTCCAGGGGCCGGCCGGGGTCCTCTCTTCTTGCCGCGCGCGGTCCTGCTCCTGCACGAGCCGCGCGCGGCTCAGCCAACGATAAGATCAGTCAGGCGGGCAGTGACCGCGAGAAGCGGTCACGTGTCCCGCCCGACACTAAGAGCGCGCCGCGCATCTCGGGCGCGCTCTTAAAGGGGCAGTGGGAGACTAAATTAGAATCAGTCTCCCATTGGCCCCTGTCAGGCCACATTCCCCATACACTCACGTTTTGGGGGCGTGGATATGACAGGGGCCAATCAAAGTGAACCTTAGGGTATTTATACTCACCTGTTTCCCTTGCTCCTTGCCCTATCGTGGTTTCTGTCCAGTTCCCTTTAGTGCTTGTATCGTTCAGTTGGCTTTTTGGTGCTTGACCTTGGCTTTGTTCCTGACTCCGCTCTCTCCTTATCCTTGCTTGCTTATCCGCTGTTTGTCCTCTGTGTACCAGTCCTCGGCTTGTTCTACGTTACGCTGTCTCTCAGTTCCCTTGACCTCGGCTTGTTCTGACTCTGTCTTTCTCTCGTCCTAGTCCGGCCATTCTAAGGTCCGGTAAGACGAACTCTGTTTCTTGTCTCTTGACTGTTGAACTATTCCTGCGTGTTGGGGTATATTACCGTGACATTACGATAGGGCCATGGACCCCGCAGGTTTAGGACAACAGATGGCCACTCATGAGGCTAGATTCGCAGAACAGGATCACCGTATGGATCAAATGGCTCAAGCCATCCAGACACTGTTATCCAGATCAGCTCCGGTACCTGTACCTGCGCCTCCTGTAAACCCTATACCAGACACTGCTAATATGCCTAATGCTTCAGCACATCTAACTCCGCCACCTAGGTATGGAGGGGACGCTAAGACATGTAGGGGATTCCTTAATCAAGTGGAGTTCCACTTTGAAATGTACCCACGTTCATTTCCCACTGATAGATCTAAGGTGGGTTTTCTTATGCACCAACTTACGGATAAGGCACTAGAATGGGCAAATCTTATTTGGGAGGCTAATGGGCCTATGGTACACGACTTCACTAGCTTCCTCACAGCATTTCGTAGAACATTTGACACGACTAAAAGGTCAAAAAATGCCGCCAGGGCATTAATGAGAATAAAGCAAGGATCTAAATCTGTAGCCGATTATGCTATTCAGTTCCGTACCCTTGCCTCACAGGTAGATTGGACTAATAATGGGCTTACTACTGCGTTTATGGAAGGTCTGTCTGAAACTATGTTGGATGAGGTAGCAGCTAAGGACCTCCCTGTACCCCTGGAGGACCTGATTGACTATCTTATCGATATAGATAACAGGATCCGTGACAGGTTATATACCAGGTCCAGAAATAGACATTTTGTTCCCGTTAACTCCCCTAGAGCTGAGACTCCCGAGGGATCTAAAGGTTCTGAGGAGGAACCTATGCAGTTAGGGGTTGCTAAACTTACTGACGCTGAAAAGCTTTATAGGAGAAAGGAGGGACTTTGTCTTTATTGTGGTAGGAGGGGTCATATGAGACAAGAATGTCCCGTGCGTCCGGGAAACTATCGCACCTAAGACCGTATAGAGGACTGGCCTTGGGTGTGACATCACAGTCCTCACATTTGCCTCTTAATAAATTACTTCTTCCTGTTTCCCTGCACCTTGATAGTAACTGCATAGCAGGGAATATACTAGCCCTGGTTGATTCCGGAGCGGCCGAAAACTTTATTGATTCCAGTTTTGTCAAGGAGAATAACATACCCACCAGAGAGAAGGAGACACCCTTGGCCGTTGAGGCCATAGATGGTAGACCATTATGCTCTCCAGTTATCACACATGAAACTGTTCCACTACATATGTCTACAGGGGTGTTACACTCTGAGACCATTCGGTTTCAGATCATTACTTCTCCTTCCTCTCACCTCGTGTTAGGGTATCCTTGGTTACGTACTCATAACCCCACCATTGATTGGGAGTCAGGACAAATAGTTTCTTGGAGTGATTCTTGCCAAGAGTCTTGTATTGTTAAAATCACCCCTTTGAATTCTACTAATATTCCTCCCGTGCCTACGGTCATACCCTCTCAGTACCTGTCTCTTAAATCTGTTTTTGATAAAAGGGAGGCTGAAAAATTGCCACCTCACAGGCCTTACGATTGTGCAATTAATTTATTACCTGGTACGATGCCTCCCAAAGGGAGAATTTATCCTTTATCTCCTCAGGAGAATCTGGTTATGGAGGAACATATTAAGGAATCTCTAGAGAAGGGATTTATAAGAAGATCCTCTTCCCCGGCAGGGGCGGGTTTCTTCTTTGTATCTAAGAAAGATGGCGAATTAAGGCCTTGTATTGACTATAGGGGCCTAAATAAAATCACCGTCAAAAATGCGTACCCCATACCTTTGATCACAGAACTATTTGATAGGCTTAAACAGGCCACAGTTTTTACTAAATTGGACCTTAGGGGTGCTTACAATCTCATTCGTGTCAAAAAGGATCACGAGTGGAAGACCGCATTCAATACCAGGAGTGGCCACTACGAGTACACTGTGATGCCCTTTGGTCTTTGTAACGCCCCAGCAGTTTTTCAAGAATTTATTAATGATGTCCTACGTCAATATATACATACATTCGTTATAGTATACTTGGACGACATATTAATTTATTCTACTGATTTACAGACTCATCACATGCATGTTAAATTAGTGTTGAGAACTCTTCTGGTTAACGGTCTCTATTGCAAACTCGAAAAATGTTCATTTGATCAATCTGAAGTCCAATTCTTGGGTTATATAATCTCTGCCAAGGGTTTTCGTATGGATCCCAAGAAACTGTCTGCCATTATGGAATGGCCTCTACCCCAGGGTTTGAAAGCCATTCAGCGTTTTCTGGGGTTCTCTAATTATTATAGGCGTTTTATTAAAGGGTTTTCTGCCATTGTAGCGCCTATAACCAGAATGACCAAGAAGGATGGTAATACTCATGTCTGGAAACCAGAAGCACTCGAGGCCTTTGAATTCCTGAAGGCTACATTTGCCTCTGCTCCTGTTTTACAGCATCCTGTCCCTTCACTGCCCTTTATTCTTGAAGTTGATGCTTCTGAGATAGGGGTAGGTGCTATCTTGTCTCAAAGAGATTCACCTGAAAAGCCGTTACACCCTTGTGGCTTCTTTTCCAGACAGATGTCCAAAGCTGAGAGGAATTATGATGTAGGCAATCGTGAACTCCTTGCTATCATTTTGGCGCTCAAGGAATGGAGACATCTGCTAGAGGGTACTAGGGATCCCATCCTCATTTTAACGGATCACAAAAACCTCTCATACCTTAGTGAAGCAAAAAGATTGTCTTCTAGGCAGGCCAGGTGGTCTCTGTTTTTGTCTCGTTTTAATTACATAATCACATACAGACCGGGTGATCGTAATACTAAAGCTGACGCTCTGTCCAGACAATTCGAGACTACTGACAAACTCGAGGTCGATGTTACCCCTGTCATTCCGCCTGACAGAATAATAGCGACTACTGTTCTTTCTATTTCGTCTTCTCTCTTACAAGCTATTCAGGCTAAACAAAACTTGGCTCCTGGGGAGAGGCCTGCTGATAAGCTATTCGTTGATATACCGGAGAGACGAGACATCTTGTCATCATATCATGACACTAGAACTGCTGGCCACCCTGGTATTTCTAAGACATTCTCAGCAGTTTCTAGATATTTCTGGTGGGCTTCCTTGCGCAAGGATGTCACCGATTACGTTAATGCCTGTAGCACTTGTGCCAGTATGAAGTCCTCCCACAGAGTTCCTTGTGGGTTGTTGCATCCGTTGCCCATACCCGAGAGACCGTGGTCCAATATATCCATGGATTTTATTGTTGAATTACCTCCCTCTAATGGTAAAACTGTCATCCTGATGATTGTGGATCGTTTTTCTAAGATGGCTCATTTTGTGTCTCTTGTCAAATTGCCATCATCCAAGGAACTTGCCTCTATCTTTGCCAGGGAGGTGTTTCGGTTGCATGGTATTCCCACTTCGATCGTGTCCGATAGGGGTAGCCAGTTTATCTCCAGATTCTGGAGAACGTTTTGTACAGAGATGGGTATCTCCCTCTCGTTTTCTTCAGCCTACCACCCCCAGTCTAATGGAGCTGCTGAACGTGCCAACCAATCGCTAGAGCAGTATCTTCGTTGTTTCGTGTCCCACCATCAGAACAATTGGGCTGACCTTCTTCCTTGGGCTGAGTTTGCTCGTAATAATGCTGCTCATGAATCCTCCGGTAACAGCCCTTTTTACGTTGTTTTTGGCCGGCATCCCGTGGTTCTTCCAGCTGCATTCTCCTTACAGGGCATGCCAGCTCTGGACGAACATTTTGCTAGTCTACGTAATACTTGGGAGCAGGTTCAGTGTTCTTTGGTGGCCTCAGCTGCTCGCCAGAAGGTTCAGGCAGACAAGCATCGCAGGGCGGCTCCATCCTATGCTGTGGGAGACCGGGTTTGGCTTTCTACTCGCAATATTCGTCTTCGTGTGCCTTCTATGAAGTTGGCCCCTCGTTTTATTGGTCCTTTTCGTATCTTGCATGTGGTTAATCCTGTCTCGTATGCATTGGATCTTCCTAAAAATTTACGCATTCCTAACGTGTTTCATACCTCCTTGTTAAAACCCCTCTTGTGCAACCGTTATACTCGGCATGTCCCTCCTCCTCCTCCGGTTTCTGTGGAGGGCCATGAGGAGTTTGAAGTGGCGGCTGTAATTGACTCTCGTTTGCTTCGGGGTCGCCTCCAATATCTGGTACATTGGAAGGGCTATGGGTCTGAGGAACGCAGTTGGATTTCCGCTGACGCTGTTCACGCTCCTCGCCTTGTGCGTTCTTTCCACGCTCGTTTTCCTGCCAGGCCTGCTCCTCCCCGCCCGGTGGGCGTGTCTTCAGGGGGGGGTACTGTAGCGGTACTTACCCTCTCCAGGGGTCGGCCGGGGTCCTCTCTTCTCGCCGCGCGCGGTCCTGCTCCTGCACGAGCCGCGCGCGGCTCAGCCAACGATAAGATCAGTCAGGCGGGCAGTGACCGCGAGAAGCGGTCACGTGTCCCGCCCGACACTAAGAGCGCGCCGCGCGTCTCGGGCGCGCTCTTAAAGGGGCAGTGGGAGACTAAATTAGAATCAGTCTCCCATTGGCCCCTGTCAGGCCACATTCCCCATACACTCACGTTTTGGGGGCGTGGATATGACAGGGGCCAATCAAAGTGAACCTTATGGTATTTATACTCACCTGTTTCCCTTGCTCCTTGCCCTATCGTGGTTTCTGTCCAGTTCCCTTTAGTGCTTGTATCGTTCAGTTGGCTTTTTGGTGCTTGACCTTGGCTTTGTTCCTGACTCCGCTCTCTCCTTATCCTTGCTTGCTTATCCGCTGTTTGTCCTCTGTGTACCAGTCCTCGGCTTGTTCTACGTTACGCTGTCTCTCAGTTCCCTTGACCTCGGCTTGTTCTGACTCTGTCTTTCTCTCGTCCTAGTCCGGCCATTCTAAGGTCCGGTAAGACGAACTCTGTTTCTTGTCTCTTGACTGTTGAACTATTCCTGCGTGTTGGGGTATATTACCGTGACAGGATCCCCCTCCGGCATGCCACAGTCCAGGTGGTAGCCCCCTTGAAACAACTTTTCCATCACTATTGTGGCCATAAAGAGTCCCTGTGGGTTTTAAAATTCGCCTGCCTATTGAAGTCTATGGCGATTTGCCCGGTTCGCCCATTCGCGAACATTTGCGGAAATTCGCGTTCCGGAAAATTTTATGTTCGCGACATCTCTACACCCCACATATACATATTTGTTAAACATAGACATAAGTAAACATAAAAGTTAAAAAAAAACTAGCAATTGATAGTTCTCCTTTAAGGATAATTGCCAAAAATCTGACCTGGGACAAAAAATTCTATAAAGTACACCATTGAGCATTTCTGCTGCTGCACATTGTAATCCCATCTATGTTATAAAATAGGCCAGCAGTATACTTATGAAAAAGGGATAAAGGCTAATGATAATTTTAAACTTCGTTTAAATGCTCTTACCCAGACTTCTTACCTGTGATGTGTATGTACAATAGTCCAAGGACATCCGTGGGAAAACACTCATACTGACTTGTCTGGGGTGTTCTGTTTTGCTCAGTATTTTCTCTTTTAAATTTTATTATGATAAGATACATTCTAGCTAACAATATAATAAATTATTATTTTGTTTAAAATGTAGACATTCCTAGGAAATTACCTTGATAGAACACGTACACAAAGATCGACGGGCGTTATATTCTCAAACAAGACTAAAGAAAAGAAAATCTTCACCTGTTGTTTCTTTTGAAAGCTAGTTCATGTAATTACCATTTTTCAGCCTATTTATGTTATAGTCACACAGCGGAAATCTAGGGATTATTTGGGTGAGACCCATTGCTTTATTCACATGATTAGCACAGGTGCGCATGTCAAAATTACAGAAGAGTCACCCACCTTCGCCCACCTGTGTTTACTTTGAGATATCAGTGGAGATTTGTGATGGTTGATATGGGAAATGCCTCCTTTATTAATATATGATTTGACTTTTACATACGAAAAAAAACAACAACAAAAAAACCCAGAAGAAACAGAAAATTTTCATATTTTCTACCCATTACTTTTCAAATAAAGGCAGGAAGCTTCTCAATAACAAATATTAAATATAGCAAAGTTATGGTAGTAGTTTCTTGAGGATGTGTCCATAGGTTTATCAATATATATATATGTTGGGGTTGCTAAAGATGATCTAAGGTGCTCAGCCACCCTTACGTACTGGTCATTCCCAGCGTTGATGCAAATACATGTAAGGAAAACATCAGATCAGAGTGGATTTTTTCTTCACTTCAAACGTATCATTATTACATATTAAAGAACACATCCTGTAAACAGAACTCCAAAGTGTTAAAACACAACTTTTGAAGGGACAACTCACAGTACAACTTTGTGAGGTTGTAAACCACACAAAGTAAATGGCAAGTAAATGATTGATTTATACAGAAGTGACATATTTTAGTTCAACGTTACTAGATATATTATTCGTCTTTGTGTGATGCCTCCCTATATTCAACGTGGCATTCAATTTGCAAAGTCTACATGTTTATTTTTATGCTGTTTACTTTTTTTTTTTTTTTTAGAAGAAATAAAGGCAGTCTGGAAAGAAAGCCCCTTGAGTTATGCAAGTGAAAAATATTACATCTGGCAACTGCAAAAATGAAATAGTTATAGTTCGGATGGGAAGTTCTATCAAACAACGACAAATGCATTTTATCACAAAACTTTTATTCGCCTAGGTTCAGAAAGTCAAAATTTAAAATGGACAGTTCATAAAATAAATAAATCAATAATTATATTCAACATATCATTTTTTAATATAAAGAAAATCTGCAATATTGGCAAGATAGATAGACAGGCAGACTGACTTACACACAGAGAGATAGATAGACAGACAGACAGACATACAGAGAGATAGATAGATGATAGATAGATGATAGATAGACAGACAAACAGACAGACAGAAAGACAGATAGATAGACGGACGGACGGACAGACAGACAGATAGATGCATTTTTTTTAATGTCAGTATCCTGTAGCAGCCCTTTGATAAATCTGGGAAAGTTTGAGAGTTTATTTTTTTGTCTTATATCCAATGAAAATGTTGTGTTCTTTACATTTTTCCTCATTGTTTAAGTCCCAACAGAGCATTAAATTATGCACTTCTTGCTGACGAACAGATGGAAGAGTGAATAAAAGGTGCCAGTTTTATTTATGGAAGCATAAAATGACCGTAATAGAATAATTTTGCCAATGTGAAATGGGAAAACAGGAAGTATATTTCATAGATTATTTATTTTATCACCGTATCAACTGCCCAGAGCATAAGAATCCTTCCACTTAGGTATTATTTATTATTTTTCTACTGAACCAGAACATTTGAACATTAGCTCACAAAGCACAATCTCATTGATGTTTCCCCATATCTCAACATATGTTCCTTAGACATCTCTAGGTAGGTTGTCTAAGCCTTGAAAGTAAACATTTCCCACTATTTATCATCATGTTGTAATATAGTGACTTGCAAAAACTGTGGAAGAATTGCATTGACAGTATTTGGAGGATATTGTAGCTGGGGGGGAAATCAAGCTTAAATTATCTACAAGACATTACGATTTATTTCAGAAATGTTTCTTGTCGTCAGTCTTCTGTTCTACATTCTATAGCATTTTTTTGTTTGTTTTAACAACATCTGTAAAAAATTCCCAGCCGTAGAATAATAGCAAAGGGCTAAAAATGTAATACTTACCCATACGGTAAGAGTAGATTGTAGATTTAACAGCTTACTTGTAAAATGTGGTGATTTAACAACTAAGCTGTTAAAATACAGGCTAATGTAACTATAATGCCTCAATTTAATATTTTTGTATACGCTTTTCAAATCAATTCATATTTTTGGATAAACCTTTCAAATTATTTAATATTTTGAAACATATAATATTTTTTTATTAATACATTTTTATATATGAGAATGTATTGATATTTTAATATTTTTAAAGAATATAACAAAAAAACCTGAAAAATATTAAATCATTTGAAAAGTTCATCCAAAAATATTAAATTAAGGCCCAAATTGGAAAATATCTCCAACCGGGGTGACATCTACATATATCCCAAGTGACTCAGATTTTACAAGTTATCAACTCACAGTAATGCTGATTAGTAAATATAAAGTGGCAGCCAAAATGAACTAAAGCTGAGTTGGAGGATTTTTCCAAATCACCACTTTTTGCCTGAATTTTAAATTTTTTTTTTTTTTTTTTTTTACAATTTAGTGTTCAGCAAATAAAGCTTTAAGTGTATGATTATTGTTTAGCCAGGCAAATCGGGTTTTTAAACCTGTGAAATGACACCTTCATGTCATAACTGGTACAAGCATCAACTAGAAAGGATTCTTGTCTGGATCTCGTTATAACAAACAATGTTGATCTTTTGATAACCATTCAAGTAGGGGAGCATTTGGGAAATAGTGATCACAATGTATCGTCTTTTAAAATAAACTCAAAAAGCAAATGCACATTGGGTATACTAAAACATATAATTCTAAAAAGGTCACTTTAAATAGGATAACGATAACTTTACAATATATTGACTAGCAAAACTATTTATTGATAAAAACACTGAGGATAAATGGAATATCTACAAACAAATATTAGAAAGGTACATTTCCAAGTATATACCATTGGGTTATAAATATAAAAGAACAAATTGAAACCAATGTGGCTTAGTGGGAAGGTAAACCAAGAAATTAAAGATTAAATAAGGACATTTAAATCAATTAAATCAGACAAATCAGAGGCATTCTATACACGATTTAAGGTAGGCAATAATGCATACAAAAAGGCAATCAGATGGGCTAAACTAGAAAATGAGAACATGATAGCCAAATAGAGCAAAATTAGCCCCATGTTTTTTAAAAGCACACACATTCTAAAAAACTAAAAGCAAATTAAAGTGTAGGTACACTGTAGCCCAGGAAAAGGCAGACATTTTAAATAACTAATGTTCCTTATTATATATAAAGGAGGAACCTATGAAAAGAGATATGCAAATGATTGCTGCAATCAAAAATGTGTTTTAATGACTCAAGACAAGGTGCTACAGCAGCTAAAGAAAATGTATGTAAACAAAGCCTCATGGCCTGATGGCATTCACCCACGAGCACATAAGTGTTGAAACAAACTAACTTTTGTTTTTAATCTTTCAGGATTCTTTTCTTTCAGGAATTGTACCAAAGGATTGGAGGATGTCAAAAGTGGTTCCTATATTCAAAAAGGGTTTGACATTTTTGCCATGAAATTATAGACTTGTGAGCTAAACTTCTGTGGTTGGGAAAGTAATTGAAGGGTTATTAAGGGATAATATTCAGGAATTCATTGGGAACAACATTGTTATCAGCAAAAATAAGCCTAGGTTTATGAAACATCGGTCATGTCAAACTAACTTAATTGCATTCTACGAAGAAGTAAATAAAAGTATAGTTTAGGGTGTAGCAGTGGATGTGATTTATTTGGATTTGCCAAGGCATTCACATGGTTCCACACAATAGGTTAGTGTCTAAACTAAAAGAAATTGGTCTGGATAAAAATTATTGTTCTTGGGTAGAACATTGGCTTAAAGACAGAGTACAAAGAGTTGTCATTAATGGTAATTTTTTAAGATGGACAAAAGTGGTAAGTTATGTCCCTCAGGATTCTGTTCTAAGACCGCTTCCAGGGCCGGCGCTACCTGTTAGGTAAGGGGCGCCGCCAGGGAAGGGGCGCCGCCAGGAATTCCGGCCCCGTCATGCTGCAGCCGCCCGAGCGCTCTGTAGAGAGCCTCAGGCGGCTGCAGCTTTGCCCAGGCTGGTGCGTCCATGAGGGCGCATTGCTCGGACGCAGCATGAGGAGAGGGACTGAAAGGAGGGAAGCGCTCAGCCCTCCTGTCACTCCCTCACTGTAGCGTGGCCGAGCCCTGTATGGTCCGCGGTACAGGGAGCATCTGTCTCCTGTACCCGGCCGGACTGACAGGAAGTGCACACTGAGTGTGCACTTCCTTTTAGTCCGGCCAGGTACAGGAAACAAAATCCTCTGCAATCCTCTGCACCCCTTCGTCAGACCTTGACACCCTTCATCAATCCCCTGGACCTCCTTACCAGTCCCCTGCCCCCATTCACCAATCCTCTGCACCACTCATCAATGCTCTGCCCTCCTTCACCAGTCCCCTGCCCCCCTTCACCAGTCCCCTGACCCCCCCCTTCATCAGTCCCTGCCCCCCTTCTCCAATCCCCTGCCCCCCTTTACCAGTCTCCTGCCCTCCTTCATCAATCCCCTGCCCCCATTCATCAGACCCTGCCCTTTTAATCTATGCCTGCCCCATTTACCAATTACCTGCCCCCTATCATCAAACCCCTGCCCCCCCTTTATCAGACCCTGCCACCTTAATCAATCTCCTACCCCCTTCACCAACAACCCTGCACACCTTCAATAAAAGGCAATTTATTTAGTAAAAAAAAAAAGCAATAAGAACTAGGACTCACTCTAATGGCTGCTGCTCCCAGGATTGAGCTTCCCACTCCGCCGCGTGGCTGATTTAAGAGCTCCGGCTGCAGACCTCACACGCACCAAGTGGATCCTGCCGCGGCTCCCTGTGAAGGCGGAGCACATGGACGTTGCGCCCCCATGCTCCATCTCCTCCACGCTACAGACCTCTTCATTCTGCAACAAATTCTGGCCATGGCTCGCCTCTCCCCTCATAACTTGGACTGACCTCTTTGTGATCGACTGCGAGCTGTGTCGGCCGCCCCAGCGCCTCTGCTGCCATGGCGCCCACACAGCTCGCACACCCCAAAGGCTGGCCCTGCACACACAACACACATACTCCGCACAGACAGGCTCAGACACAACCATGCTCCCTACAGACAAGCTCACTAACACACACACGATCCCTACAGACAAGCTTACTGACACACATACAAGCTCACTCACTAGCAGGCACACATACAAACACAAACTCACTAGCAGGCACACACACACAGAAGCTCCCTCACTAGCACACACAGACAGTCACATACACAGACAGTCACACACTCACAGGCAGTCAAACACACACACAGTCACTCACACAGACAGTCACACACACAGACTGTCACACATACACAGACAGTCACACATACACAGACAATCACACACTCACAGGCAGTTAAACACATACACACTGACCTGCTTCTTACCTCCTGCTTGGAGCTCCTGGAGACTGCTTGTTGGGGAAGCAGGGACTCCTTCTTGCTTCCCATGCTGCAATTACCAGGGCCCCCGCCTGCCGCTTAGCTCCGCCCCCGCCTGTCGCTTAGCTCCACCCCGCCTGACGGTAAGCTCCGCCCCCGCTGCAATATTTTTTTTTCTTTTTCTTTTTTTTTTTTAAATCCCGGCCGTCCATGTGCGAGTTGCTCCCATGGGGCTCTGTGCGGCCGCACTGCTCGGGCTGGCCGGGATTACAGGAGCCTGGTCAGTGATGATGAATAGGGCTGTCAGCCCAGCCCCAGGTGCCGTGGCCCACCGGGAAATTTCCCGGTATCCCGGTGGGCCAGTCCGGCCCTGCCTGTGAACAAACTCATTGGTGGAACATGAAGGTGGACCCTGGGACCCAGACCTTGAGCTGTGTAAAGGGCCCCCAAAAAATGGAGCTGCTTCCCGTTCTCCTAGAACATTGATTTTTGTGACCATAGTTACAAACAGCCTCCAGAGATCCTGTTCTACACCAGACCAGTGGAGCCAGAGCACATCATCATCCTTATCTGGTTGTAAGTAGACAATCTAGTATATTATTCGTGGCACTAATCTCTAATTTACCTCACATTAAAGAAACACTATAGTCCCCAGAACCACTGCAGCTTAATGTAGTGGTTCTGGTGTCTATAGCCCGTCCCTGCAGGCCTTTTAATGTAAACATGGCGCATGGCGGGACTGCAGCACTGGCGTTAGTTAACATGGCAGATCATATGGGTGGGGCATTGTGATGTCACATGGGGGGGTGGCAAACTTTACTTATGCCTAGGGCGGCAAAAATCCTTGCACTGGCCCAGACCGCTTCTTTTTATCATATATATAAATGATCTTGCAATAGGCATTGAAAGCCACATTTTAGTGTTTGCAAATGACACAAAACTCTGTAAAGTAACACAATGTGAGCAGAATATTACTTTGCTGCAGAGGGATCTAGATAGAACGGGGTACTAGGCACTCAAATAGCAGATTAAATTTTATGTTATTAAATAAATGCAAAGTTATGTACTTCGGGGTAAAGAACGCACAAGCAACTTACACCCTAAATGGCAGTGAATTAGGGATAACCACACACAAGAAGGATTTGGGAATTGTTATAGAAAAAAACTAGTCAACAATGTGCAATGTCAATCAGCAGTGGCTAAGGCTAGTGAGAATGTATGGTTACTGAGAAATTGATTTTTATCTGTGTGATCATGGTCTATGAGATTCACAGAACCAATTCCAGAAAGCCTTGCATACCCCTCCTCCTTTTTAATCAGAAAATCCCCATGTAGCTGTTTAGCCAAGCGGAGGAAAAGAAAAGAAAGCATAAAGGATCCAGGCAGTTGTCAAACCATCAGGAACCATCAGCCTTAAATTCCTGGAAGGGGCCTCATGGGCCATGACCATCCAGATGAAAATAGTAAGGATAAAGTAAATTTTTCATGTGGTCATGGTCTATGAGAATCCTTTACTGGTGGTATAAGCTATACCAAAAAATGACAAAACCAGCTACCGAAAAAGCCTAAAACCTAAAAAGGATGGGAACAATAAAGAGAAGATGGGATGACTGTCCCATCATAAATATTCCTGCCAAACAAAAGCTCAATAGACACAAAAACAAATATTTGGTAAATGTATGCAAGGAAGACCAAGTTGCGACTTTGAAAAATCTGCTCCATGGAAACATCAAAATAAAAATCAAATGAAGCAAATTATGTTGATGCCCAAGGACCACATTTTGCCAAAGAATTACAGTCATCACTCCATTGGCTCTGAGGGGGTGAGGGGTGGACACACATTTACACAAACATGGGAAACGTGGTGGGATTTTTAGTCTGAGAACACTTGGACCAGGAGCCTAACTTTGATTTCCCACCTTGCTTGACAGAGTGGCCCACCCGAAAGAAAGGTCAGACACATTAAGATGCCATATTTTATGATTTTGGAAACTCATCTAAACACTGTTTGTAAATCACCCCATATAATGGTTACTGGGGAATTTGCTATATTAGGCATGCATTTATTTTTAAAGTAGATTTATATTAATGTTGATTAGGAAGGTACTAATGTGAGGGGCGGTAGTAATGTTGTCCATGAGTGTACAATGAAAAGCTATAGATTAATGACACTCAGGAGTGCAACAACATCGCCAAACATAGCAAACAATGCAAGCATTTAAAAACACTGCGGCAATAACACATCATTCTAAATATGAATTTCATGCAATTATATTAATGTTGAAAGTCAAATCTCTCTTCTCATTTTATACCCTGGGATCAAATTAGTCTTACACTGGACCTGTCCATTAGCATTGCCATTTAAAAGAAATATGATGATTTTATAATAAATAACTACAGATTTTTTTTTCTTTTTCTAATTCATCAATGATATTTTTTTTTAAAAGCGATTGGTTTTGTAATAATCTTTGTCTCTGATGCACATGCAATACTCTTTGTTTTCCATCTATCATTAAAACCATGTAATTGTTTCAATGTTTTCCTTGGGAAATCTTTGAGAAATAAAAGAAAGTAACAAGTATCAAACAATGAAGTCATGCATCGTTTTTCCTTGCTGGAGGTTGATAATGTGGAACAATACGAGGAAACAAACAGCGTATTTAAGCAATTACTGCTATGTGAATTATTTTGGAAATCAGCAGAGAATATGTCATAATAATAACTTTTCTCGGATTTCATTTTATGGCTTCATTGTTATTATTGTGAGCCATAAAAATTCTGCCAATAATTTATGTCTTTTGTTCATTTGTGCTTCTAAAATGATCCAGCCATTTGGTTGGGAAGATTTGTTCTATATGGTTTTATTCCCACCAGATGATCTATCGCTACATCTGTTTCATGCTTAGATTCTATGTGGAATGTTCTGTAATTTCTTTAGAAAACATGAATATAAATTATATATAATTCTACAGAAAAAAATGTGTGTGGTTGCACTTCTACATGTGTATATATATAGTATCTGTCTGTCTGTCTATCTATCTATCTATCTATCTATCTATCTGTCTGTCTATGTATGTCTGTCTGTCTATCTATCTATCTGTCTGTCTATGTATGTCTGTCTGTCTGTCTATCTATCTATCTATCTATCTATATATATATATATATATGTCTGTCTGTCTATCTGTCTATCTATTTATCTATCGATCTATCTATCTATCATCTCTCTATCTGTCTGTCTATCTATCTGTCTGTCTATCTATCTATCTATCAATCTGTCCAGGGCCGGCCTTAGGCCTTTAGGCGCCCTGTGCGAAAAATCTTCACAGCGCCCCCCCTTCCCGTTCCCCCCGCCCCCACTACTTCCCCCTTCCCACACACCCTGACACACGCGCACACACAAACACATGCAGGCAGTCACACACAGACAGCCACACAGAAACACACAGACATAGAATGTGACGGCAGATAAGAACCATTCGGCCCATCTAGTCTGCCCAGTCAGTAGCATACACAGGCAGACAGCCACACACACACACACACACAGACAAACCGCCACACACACACACACACACACAGGTAGGCAGCCACACACACACACACACATGCAGACATCCAAACACACTGTGGCAGACAGCCACGCACACACATCTGGTTATCTGGAGTGCTGTTAAAGGCATCCATCATAGTGACTTGACAGTTTTGTATTTCCTCACTCTACACATTTGTACGGCAATCAATATATTAATTAGAGCTCACAATTTGGCAATGGAGCAGTATTCTTTTGTTTTTTAAAAACTTTTTTAGGCTATGGGTCACAGGAATTTGTAGTGTTTACACCTGCTTAAGTAATTAAAAACAACTCAGCTACATGAAAAACGGAACTCTGAATGTTTGGTGTTAATCTAGACAAGAACCATTACAGTTTTGCTCTAATAGATCTCTTTCACCATTCACTGGGATTTATATTATACTCTGTGTTCTTACCTTCTCACTTTCATTGTCCAATGCAGAAGTGGCTTCATCTAGAAGTAGAACTTTGGGTGAACGAATAAGTGCTCTGGCTATTGCTATCACACACACACACACACACACACAGTCACACACAGGCAGACAGTCAAACACACAGACACACAAGCAGACAATCACATAGTTACCTCTGTTCCTTCTGGAGGCAGACAGGCAGTGCAGCTCCTGGATTCTGGTTGTGGGGGGAAGCAGGGACTCCTTCCTGCTTCCCCTGCAGCAATAAGACGGCATTTTAGCTCCGCCCCCGCCGCACGCTAAGCCCCGCCCCCGCAGCACGCTAAGCCCCGCCCCCGCAGCACGCTAAGCTCCGCCCCCGCAGCACGCTAAGCTCCGCCCCCTCCGCAAATTTTTTTTTTTTTTTTTGTTCTGCCATGTGTGAGCTGTGCGGCCACAGGGCGCCCCCTGCTCCATGGCGCCCTGTGCGGCCGCACAGCTCGCACACCCCTAAGGCCGGCCCTGAATCTGTCTGTCTATCTATCTATCTGTTTGTCTGTCTGTCTGTTTGTCTATCTATCTCTCTTTGTATGTATGTATGTATGTGTATATACATTCATTAACTAAACAGCAACTTCAAAGCTCACAGAATATAATTGTTTTTTTTTTTTTAACATATTTTTTTTTTAAACACCTCACCTAGGCAAAATTTACTGGAGATTTAATTACAGTATATGATCAGACATTACATGAGCTTGCCACAACGTCAATGTGCCCCATTTTTTTTGCAGGTCGTACCCTAGCAAACTAATGCCGGCTCTTATGAGGTTAATCCACTTACTTGAAAAAACATCAATTAATATGTGTTAGTGTCTTAATATGTGTTAATGTCATTAGTATGTTTAAATATATTGTCCTGCCAACTGTTCCCTGCTAAGTGTGGAGCTGAGAAGTGCAGTACACATGTGGGGTGTTGTTCGTCCACTATTGTGAACACTGTTAGAGCTAGGGTAAGGGATTGTGATTGCATCTCAGGCTAATGCTTCCTTGTTATCCCAAGCAGCACTGGGGGGTATAAGTGGTTTCACCCAGGTGGAGAATTATGATAAATATCTTAAAATGGAGCATTGACAGCTTGATGAAGGGAGGACAGTAAGTCAACTGCTAGTTTTCAGATGCTGGAAGATGCAAGTTTCAGGAATGTATACAGTGTAAAAAAAAGTAAGTATGGTGCTCAGGGCTGTCTTTAATGTGGGGCAAAAGGGGCAGTTGTCCCTTGCCCAGTCACTCCTAGGGGGCCCAAAAGCAGTTGCCCCTTGAACCCGCCATTCACCGTGTGATGAGGTCAGTGCCTCCTAGCTAACACAAATTTGCATTAGAGGGTGAAATGGAGTGGGAGCGTGGACTGGTAGAGAGTCCGACTCCCAACAGCCTCAGCAAGCCACTGGACCCCAGGGAAGTCACCCTCCAGCACCCAAAAGTTAGGAAACAGTAGGGTGACTAAAAATGTACATAGTCTGAAAAAATAGATGAAAAATGTTGTATGCTATATGAAATTGCCTGCAAGCATATCAACCTATCTAATATATGGGAGAAAGATATATATATATGTAAGTAAAGTTCTGCACTGTATATTTGCACAATATTGGTAGCATTTTATTATTTTTAAGTTTTAGGAGAGTGTCTATGTGGGAGAGGCCAGGCAGTTACTAAAATCATTTTTGTTGCATGTTAAGGGAAATTTCTTTAAAATTGAATCATCAATTTAGTTGAAAGTTTGAAAAATTCAAGATATTACTCAATGCATACTAAATCACAGCCAAGAAAATGCATGCAAAATAAGCAAAACAGAGGAAAAATATATTTTTTAAAGTATCAGGATTAAACTCCTGTCTGATTGCAGGTTTTCAGTAAAATACTAGATGGGGGGGAATTCACACATTAGGGGTGTGTCTGTGGGGGTGGGGGGGAGCGAGGAAGGGGAGACATATAGACTTATGGACAAGTATCACACAGAAGTAGAGAAAATGTATAGACACGTCACTTTTACAAATATCATTATTTATAATTCTTTCCCTACCTACCTCTCGTAGTTATACATTTTGCTCCTGACTTTGCTGCATGCGATTACTGACACGATGTTTTATGTCGGATCCATTCTTATGCTTGGGAAACACATATTTGAAAAATGGACCATTACAGTAAAACCCAGCAGTAAATAGCATGTTTTATATTGTGTTCTACTCCAACTAATAGAAACATAGAAAATAGAATGTGACGGCAGATAAGAACCATTCGGCCCATCTAGTCTGCCCAATTTTCTAAATACTTTTATTAGTCCCTGGCCTTATCTTATAGCTTATGCCTATCCCACGCATGCTTAAACTCCTTTACTGTGTTAACCTCTACCACTTCAGCTGGAAGGCTATTCCATGCATCCACTACCCTCTCAGATGAGTAAATCGATAACTTTGTTTGAAATCTAGACTGTTCTAAATGTATCCAAAATGTGTATTAAAGAATCACTAGAAAGGACGGATAGGCACAAATTCGGACCAATAATTTTGCTTGCAATGCCAACTAAATAGATATAGATAATATAAAACAGTGTGAGCACAAGTACGGCATAGTAGATATTTTATTAAAATAAGTAATTGTTGTTGTTTTTTTTTTAAATGTTTTACTTTGTGGTTCACATTACACCACATTGTGTAAAAACATCTGGTTTCATACAATGTTGTTACAGAACCTGACATATATCATATTTTTCTCCTTCGATATTTTACACCTGATGTGTTTTGTTTCTGTAATTTTTCCGTTTGCTTTTGATGCCGCTAACCTATCAATCATTAGCATTTTTTTTTTATATTTCTTAATCTTTTAGAACAATGCCAAACCTTTTCTGTTTCCTGGTTCTGCTTTATACAACTCTTTTCATCTCCTCTCCGTCAGCAGACAGGAAAATATCTTGGGCATATTTTTTGTTTATCTCAGATTCGAATGGTATTTAACTTGTCAGAATCGAGAAGTATGATTTACGTCTGGATATTTTTTCGCTAACTTGCCATTTCTTCTTTGAAGTTCAATAATGTCTATTTAAACGACCTAGTTTACATTTTTTTTATTATTATTTTTCTTTGGCATCTTTTTGTTCGTTGCTGGCATGGTATAAAAGTTAAATGAATCTAAGAAAAACAAACATGTTCGTAAATTCTGTGGATTTTAGTGATCTCCATATGACTTAATCATTGACAACGCAACAAATTAAAAATGTGAACATCATGTAACTGGAAGTGTCCAAATATTATAAATATAATATGTAACCAAAAAATATTTACAGTATATATATATATATATATGTTCTTCGTTGGCTTGAAGCTATCGTGTTCTTTTACTGTAAAATGAGTTTTAAGAGAAAATGCTTTAAATTAAATTAAATCAAGTCATCTTGCACCCAACTCAAGTTCGATGACACAACAATTATACTATTTAAGGAGCTGCTTCTATATATTATTCAAATACTCCATTTGACTTCAAGTGGAAGTTGGCTAAAGAACTGACACTTGCAAGAAAGAAATTGATGGTGATTTTCCAACAAGTTACAGAGAATATAATGATTTAATAAACTCGTCACTCCTAAAGCTGGTATACATGAACTGAATTTTGTTTTGCATTCTAACAAAAACCCCACAAAGTAAGACTTGTACTCTTCATGGAATACTCTGGGTACCAACATAACTCTAGTGCATTCGATAGGTTTTATTAGGGTTTGACCTTATTTTCTCGCTATAGTTTTCATACTATCCAAATGTTCAAATCTCATTAGTTTTGCTTAAAAAAAAAAAAGATAGCTTTCTACAGTCTAAGCCTGTTTCTTCAGCCACAATCCCTCTTTTCACAAAGCAACTTCTTTATTAGACTTACTCTGAATAGGAACTCAGTTTAGCCAATGGGAGCTTTTTCTGCTGATATCACTCTCCCCCACAGCCAATCACTGTCCTTTTATTACCTGTATCGTATTTCAAAGCCATGATAAGGGAAAAGGGTAGATAAAATAACAGGACAGTGATTGGCTATGGAGATGAAATGATGTCAGCAGCTCAGTTCCTCAAAATACGTCTAATAAGATAGCTGCTTTGTTTAAAGAGGGAGCATGGGTAAGGGATGCAAACATATTAGCAAAATTATTAATATTTGAATGTGAGCAAAAACACAGCCTGTATATAAGGACAAAAATTTATCAAATGCCCTTAACCCCTTAAGGACACATGACATGTGTGACATGTCATGATTCCCTTTTATTCCAGAAGTTTGGTCCTTAAGGGGTTAATGGAAAACTGAAGGCATCTTATTGAAGTTGTTATAGTGTCTTCAGTCTTACCTCTCCCCACCCCAACTCCTACCTGCCAAAACCATTAATTTTAATAGTTTGAATCCTTCAAGCCACATCTCCAAACCCTCTGAGTATAAGAGCTGGATCTGTTACTTCCTTTCTCTCATACCCTATCATACTGTGATGTCATGCAAGTGTGTAACTAGGATTGTGTTTGTCTGCCTCTGACTGTGTGTGAAATTGTCTGTCTGTCACTGTATATGTGTCTGTCTGCCTGTGACTGTGTGTGTGTGTGTGTTTGTGTGACTGTCTGCCTATGACTGTGTGTGTGACTGTCTAACTGTGATGGTGTGTGTGTGTATGTGACTGTCTGTCTGTGACTGTCTGCTTGTGACTGTCTACCTGTGACTGTGTGTGGCTCTCTGCCTGGGACTGCGTCTGTGAATTTCTGCTAGTGACTATCTGCCTGTGACTGTCTGCTTGTGACTGTCTACCTGTGACTGTCTACCTGTGACTGTGTATGACTCTCCGCCTGTGACTGCGTCTGTGACTTTCTGCTTGTTACTATCTGCCTGTGACTATGTGTGTGTGTGTGTGTGTGTGTCTGTCTGACTGTGCATATGTGTGTGAATGTCTGCCTCTGACTGTCTACCTGGGACTGTAACTGTCTGCCTGTAACTGTGTATGTGTGTGGGACTGTCTGCCTGTGACTGTATGTGACTGTGTGTGACTGTATGTATGTGACTGTATAAGTGTCTGACTGCCTGGGACTATTTGCCTGGGACTGTGTGCATGTGGCTGTATTTGACAGTATATGTGTATAACTGTGTGCATCTGACTGTGTCTGACTGTCTTCGCCCTGCAGGGAGCCGGCATATAACGTCATACTGGCATCTGCGTGATTACAGGGTGCGTAAGGGACCTGTGCAGGAAGTGCACACAGATCCCAGCAGCAACCACTGACCACCAAAAACTGAGGATCTACTCCAGCCAGAGCAAGGTAGGGAGGCTGGGTGGACTTCTTAATTATTGAATGTGTTTATGTATGTGATATTTGTGTGTGTATATCTAATTATATATGTGTGTGTGTGTGTGTGTGTGTGTGATTGTGTGTCTGTGATTGTATGTGTGTGGGTCTTTGATTGTGTTTGTGTATGTCTGTGTTTATGTGTGTGATTGTGCGTATCTCTGTGGTTAAGTATGTGTGTATATATACACACACAAAACCACAGATATACACAACCAGACATACACCTATTGTGTTATTGTGTGAGTATCTAAATGTGTCTGTGTTTGGTAGAAAGTTATCTACTAAACAACTGAAATTAAGAAAATAACTGTTTTTAGTTTTGATCTTTTAGCTGTTTAGTAGATAATTCGCTAAATTGGTGCCCTTATGTGAGATTTCCATATTTAAAGATACTAAATTAGGGTGCTGTTTAGCAGATAGCTCCCTTATTTGGTGTCCTTAACCCCTTAAGGACACATGACATGTGTGACATGTCATGATTCCCTTTTATTCCAGAAGTTTGGTCCTTAAGGGGTTAAATTTGGCAATCCTACATAAGGATAGCAAATAGGGGAGTTATCTGATAAACAAAGATTGAAGTTAAGGGTTGTCAGCCAGCCCACAACAAGAAATCTGGGTGGTTAATGTGAATTATATGCAAATTTGTTGACTGATGCCAATGTTCACTGCATGCTGGCATCAGGCAGCCAATGGCAGCACGTTACTCCATCCCCTAGTGAAAAGTGTTAGGGCCCCCACCTCCCCCAGTTTTGACTGTGGTATCTTATATGTGTCCCCCACTATATATTGTTTCTAGAGTCACCACTGTGTCTGCATGTGTGTCTGTGTATCTGTGTGTGACTGTGTATCTATGTATCTGACTGTGTGTCAGTGTGTATATATATATGTGTGTATGTGTATATGTGCATATATCTCAGAATCTTGCCAACACACAAATACACCCCTGCATTTTAACGTCAACACTACATACAAACCCCACTATTATATATAACCACACCACTGCATTCAAAAACCACACTACATAAAAAGCATGCCTGCATTACCTAGTTACATAGTTACATAGCTGAAAAGAGACTTGCGTCCATCAAGTTCAGCCTTCCTCACATATGTTTTTGCTGTTGATCCAAAAGAAGGCAAACAATCTAGTCTGAAACACTTCCAATTTTGTAACAAACTTGGAAAAAAATTGCTTCTTGACACCAAAATGACAGTCAGGTGTCTCCTTGGATCAAGCAGCTATTACCCCACTCATTAGAAATGATATCCCTGTATGTTATGTTTTTGGAAGTATTTATCAAACACCAACACTACATACAAACACACCCCCTACTTTCACTTACACATACTCCATACAAAAGCATGCTTATCTTCAAAAACATGAACACTGCTTAGTGCCAAATACATTTTTAAAAAATGCAGTTGATTTTTACATTTTAAAATTGAGGGTGGGAGAGGGGGGAGGGGAGAAAGGGAATGCCAAAAATAGGACCGGGTGCCAAGTGCTCTAGGTACACCCCTGCTTTGCAGTTTGCTGTGTGTGGGGTCAGAGTGCCCATGATGACGTGAGCATCAAAACTGGACCATGGAGCAATGGAAGAAGGTTATCTGGTCTGATGAATCACAATTTATTTTAGAACAGGCGGATGGCTGAGTGCATGTGAGTCGTTTACCTGGGGAAGAGATGGTAGCAGATGCACTATAGGAAGAAGGCAGGCCAGCAGAGGCCGTATCACGCTCTGGTAAATGTTCTGCTGGGAAACCTTGTGTCATGGCATTAATGTGGATGTTACTTTGACATGTACCACCTACCTAGAGATTGTTGCAGACCACGTACACCCTTTCTTGACAATGGTGCTCCCTGATGGCAGTGACCTCATTCAGGAGGATAATGCACCCTGTGGCACTCAGGCCCGGACTGGCCATCGGGCATACCGGGCAAATGCCCGGTGGGCCGCGATGGCCGTGGGGCCGAGGCCAGCAGGGGAGATCACAGGATCTCCCCTGCCAGCCCCAGCAGGGCCAGCGCTATCCGAGCGCCGGCCCTGCTCTGAGCCTCCATGGGCCGGTGGGGAGATCAAAGATCTCCCTCACCGGCCCAGAGACACTGACAGGCGGCCGCCGGCTGTGGGGTGTGAGGGAAGCAGCAGAGAGGACCGGCGGAGCTCAATCCAGCAGCTCCGCCGGGTCCTCTCGCGAGGTCTGAGCGTTGCCGCGGTTACCGCGGCAACGCTCAGATCTCGCGAGAGTGAACTCTAGCCGGCAGGTTAGAGTTCACTCTCACCACTGGACCACCAGGGAAGGAAGCTGCTCCTCGGCTCCTCGGCTCCTCGCAGGCAGAACTGCTCCCCCCTCCCATGCTAAAGGTAAGAAGGGAGGGGGGGATCTAAGTTTTTTTTTTTTTTTTTGTAATTATTAATAATATATTTAAATAAAAAAAAATAATAATTATTAATAATATATTTAAATTAAAATATTTAAATAAAAAAATCACACCAACAGCCCCCTCACACACACACATCACCCCCAGAACACACAGCCCCCCCCCCCCGACACACACAGCCCCCCCCAGACACACACAGCCCCCCCAGACACACACAGCACCCAAACACACACAGCACCCCCAGACACACACAGCACCCCCAGACACACACAGCCCCCCCCAGACACACACAGCACCCAAACACACACAGCACCCCCAGACACACACAGCACCCCCAGACACACACAGCCCCCCCCAGACACACACAGCCCCCCCCAGACACACACAGCCCCCCCCAGACACACACAGCACCCAAACACACACAGCACCCAAACACACACAGCACCCCCAAACACACACAGCACCCCCAAACACACACAGCACCCCCAAACACATACAGCACCCCCAAACACATACAGCACCCCCAAACACATACAGCACCCCCAGACACACACAGCCCCCCAGACACACACAGCCCCCCAGACACACACAGCACCCAAACACAAACAGCCCCCCCAGACACACACAGCCCCCCCCCCAGACACACACAGCCCCCCCAGACACACACAGCCCCCCCCCCAGACACACACAGCCCCCCCCCAGACACACACAGCCCCCCCCCAGACACACACAGCCCCCCCCAGACACACACAGCACCCCCAAACACACACAGCACCCAAACACATACAGCACCCCCAGACACACACAGCCCCCCCAGACACATACAGCACCCCCAAACACATACAGCACCCCCAGACACACACAGCACCCCCAGACACACACAGCACCCCCAGACACACACAGCACCCCCAGACACACACAGCCCCCCCAGACACACACAGCACCCAAACACTCACAGCGCACGCAGACACACAGCGCACGCAGACACACAGCGCACCCAGACACACAGCGCACCCAGACACACAGCGCACCCAGACACACAGCGCACCCAGACACACAGCGCCCTCAGACACTCAGCACACATCACCTTCAGACACACACAGCACCCTCACTCACAGACAGCACCCTCACTCACAGACAGCACCCTCACTCACAGACAGCACCCTCAGACAGACAGCACCCTCAGACAGACAGCACCCTCAGACAGACAGCACCCTCAGACAGACAGCACCCTCAGACAGACAGCACCCTCGCTCACACACATACACATATATAAAATAACCCTCAGTGAGTTAACAGACAAAGAAAATTAGAAACCTAGAATGTGACGGCAGATAAAAACACCCTCACACACAGCACCCCTCTTAAATACACACACACTGCGCCCCTCACACATACAATACGTCCAAATATATATATATATATATATATACAAACACACACACTACAGCACCCCTCACACTGCACCACCACACACATTACGCTCCAGATACACACTAGATCCCTTACCCTATATGCACTCTTAATCCTCTATATATATACACACACACACAATCTCCTATACACACTCTGGGTCCTTTACACACTAGATCTCCTACACACCCTCTCTACAACCCCTACACACACTACGTCACCTATACACACACACACACACACACTACAGCCTGTATGCACACACTCGCTACATCCCCTATAACACTATGCCCCCTATACACACACTATCTACAGCCCCTAGCCACACATATTGCACCACAAACACAAATGAAATTGACCTATTTACACAATACCACACCACACTCAACACACACGCAATTTCACAAGCAGGCTCCAAACACATGCACCATACACTTTCCTGGCCCAATTGTCCTCTGGTATCCCACTTGTGGAGACACCAGAGACAATTTAAAAGCAAACACAGCGCAAGCCTTTTTCTAATGCCAGAGCTCTTCAGCGCGGCTCTGCGCATTGAACCAACTTGCTCACTTTGAGAGGGGGCGTGCTTGTCATTAGTGATGACAAAACACACCCTCTCTGGCCCCGCCCCCTTCTTAGGGGGCCACTCTGATTGAAAAATGCCCGGGCCTAATTTTTTTCCCAGTCCGGCCCTGGTGGCACTGCAACAATTATTCAGGAACGGTTTGAGGAACATGAGAAAAAGTTCAAGGTGTTGCCTTGGCCTCCAAATTCCCCAGATCTAGATCAGACACTGGACATTATTTTGTCTCGTAGAGCTTATTTAGACACTAAAGGGCACCGTGATATTTGTCCCACATTCTCGAGGACTGACACTCAAAGCACAAGTCTGATCCAGTTGGAATACAGTAATAAGCAAAACATACAAGTTATGCAGCAAGTGTCATTTATAATCGAAAGCAATAAATCAATCAAATACTACATTTATAATCAATACATCATATTTAATGAAATGTTCACCAAGAAGGATTCCCACTGCTATTCATGTTCCAAGCGTGGCTATTTTGCTTGGCTTGTCCCCCCGCATTATTTGTGCCAGCTCCATTTAGTCCTGGCAATGACCCAGTCCTCTGGTACCAATTGTGCCAACCTTTCAAATTTTTAAAATAGTTTTCAATCCTTGACACTAAGGATATTGTGGGAAAAAAAATATTTCCTTAACTGGTCCCCTTACCCTTTACAATATGTATGTGTGTGTATATATAAAAAATTTCCAGTGATGTGCATTCTATAAACTTTACTTGAAATTAAAATTACTTAATCCTAATCCAGTCATATGTTGCTTATGTGAATAGTCAAAAAACAAAAACAAAAAAAAAAAACAGATCCTGCCAACAACATATTCTCAAATAGGGCAACTATACTTTGGCAGCAGAGTGGAGAGATATGCAGGTCCTGAGTTTTTTAAATTATTATTTTAAATTTGGGCATGTATTATTGGGCAACTGCTTCTCAAGCCCTGTTTGACTTGACAACATGATAGGTAGCAGCACATTCACTTCGCTCTAACTTTGCAATTTCGCCTATGGACAACTTATGCCTCTACTTTGAAAAGGCACAGGTGCAGGAGAGCCACCAAATAATGTCTTGCTCTTTTTCACAAAGTCTCGAATTTCACACATCTCTTAAACACTTCCCACATAAACCTCTTTTGCTCATGAGTCTTCCCTGGGTTTTAATCAATAAGCACTGACCTAGAGTGACCAGACCTTTTTATTTTTTGTTGCAGAATTTTTCCTAAATGTTGCAATTTGGTTTTCAATTCATCACAATTCAATCTTGCACGAATAAACATGTCTGCCTTCATTCCTTCACCTCCACATAGTGTAACAGACTACACTGCTCTGGACATGGTTTATTTATATGATCCGCATCACACACTCACACACAAAATCAGTCTTAAATTTATTTAGTCTAGAGAATTAAAAGTGATTTATGTATTCCTTTCAATAGTTACTTGGGAAACCTCACAGACAATGGAGACAATCAGGACAGACAGTGCAACAGGTATAAATGCTAATTACCTCTGTAACATTTAGCATGCTAGGACACCCTACAGAACACATCATTAAATTGCTTAAATGTTTAATGTATAGAAGAGGTACCATCCCAAGTCTGATCAAAACTTTAGGCTAATGCCCCAGGGACATCTTCTGACTATATAGTGGCATAGTAACATTACTTTCATATAATTCCATTCTATAAAAAAACACATTCGTAGTATTTACTATACAGCAGTGGTAGACACTCTTCAGCACCTCAATGATGTGGACTACATCTTCCATAATGCTGGCAAAACATGAGGGGAGATGTAGGGGAGATGTAGTCTCGGTTGCCTACTCCTGCTATATAGTATACTTATGTTGTGAACTTAATTATTACATATATTATATCTCAGAACTTTGAAGTAGGTATTGTGGAAATAGTGCCGCAGATGGAATCTGGAAATGTCATGAAAAAACACAAACGTTAAGATTACGAACTTTACAAATAATATCCAACTTAAATATCATCACAAAAAATAATCATTAGGCTATGAAAGGATACTGTTGTTTGTTGGTGCAAAGTGATATAAAAATCAGAGGTGTATGCAATTTGATAATTGTTGTTACTTAATAAAAAGAGGTATTGACTTCACGTCATAAACATTTCATAAGTAACAAAGAACAAGGTCCATAAAAGCGGCAGAGTTAAATTGGAGATTAGAAGGAGAGATCTATGTTGATATGATGCTCCAACAGGATTTTAATGCACGTGGATTCTTGTTCAGCATTTATTGTGTGTTTTACTCCAGAGTTCACCTTGAATTACTGTAATCTGACGGTATGCACACTCAGCAGGACAGAAAAAGATTAACATCTCCTCATGTTCAAGAAAGAATCCAAAAACCTTCTGAAGTCTGTAAAGAGAGTGAAGTAAAGGATCTGTGACATAAATAATATTTCAAGGCTGGTAAATTCTGTCTGTGTGAAGAAATTAAATCTAAGGCCATAGAAAGTCTATTGTTATCATTGGTAAAGTTTCAGAAACAATATTTTACTTGGTGTCATGCAGTGATAATTCACATAGGTAGCTTTGGCACCACACAATGCTTTGCTATTTAATTCAATAATTTTAATATGACAGCATCATGGGAGTTAGTGAGCTTAGCAAAACCACAATTTTTTAAAAAACCAATGATTTTTTAGGTCAAGAACTGTGCGAAACAGGTATAGCCAAAGCTGTATTTGCCAAAAGAAAATGCACAACATTTGAAAGATATTGTGTTGAATAAAATGTATAGACATCAAAATATATAAGGGTTGATATATATATAAGTTAAAGGTAAAAGCCCATATCTAAAAAAAAAAAAATTAAGGTTTTTGCAAACAATAAAACATATTTGCTATATACGATCACAGTTTGTGAGTTGACTACTGAGCGTAACTCACTACTTTCACAATAATAATAATTATAATCGTTTTCTTGGCAGATGAGCAGAGTTTGGACTACTCAGTGATAGAACACAGTGTCATTGATGAGTTGAGGTTGAAAACAACACAATTTTTATCTGTTCTGCAGTCATTATTCCTCCAGAGAGACACCAACGAGGTAGTCTAAGACCAACCAGGTAGTCTAAGAGGACATACTGGAGTTTGGGTAATAGATATGTCTGTTTCCTTAATGGCTTGGAGACCCATATACACAACGAGTGGTGGATATTAATCTTTTTGGCCAGGGAACATGGCTTTCACAGGTCCATCTTAGGGTGCAGATAGGTTGTTACAAGAACTGGGTCAAAAGGGCACCTTCAAGTCCAATATTTGCAATTGGGGTAAAATGTGTTAAATAAAAAAATGGATGGGAGAAAAAATATCCCTGTCTTGCTATACGCTGAGGTCTCATATAATATACTGCTCCTTTACCACCACAGTAGAAAACAGAAGTTAATTATGCCTGATCCGATAAGGCATAGCATTAACATCAGAAGATGGCTTTTTTTTACATCTACAGTAAGGTTTAGTAAATGTGGTATATTGGTAGTTTCTCAGGGGGTGGTTGGAAGCCTCAATTACAAGGCAGATTAAATTCTGAAAAGATTATTGCAGTTTTCCCTGTTTGTTCCAGGAAATCTTGCCCTGGCGAGTCCCATGGGATTGTTATATGCTAATGGTATGGATTTTCACTGTAATGGAAAAAGTAAGATAAAAATCCATTCATCATTTGAGTGTTTTCAGTGAGTGTCTACCACACTATATTCTGGTTGGCCCATCTACCTCTGCCTGGGAGGCTCTGGAAATCGGACTATCCCCCATCCTACAGCATATTCCTTATAGCTACTATATTTAAGCATGTATATTACTCTCTAATGTTTACTCTAGGTTTGAAAAAATATATTTATTTTCTACTTTAAATATTCTGAACTTGTCAAAAGGAATGTGACGGCTGGGTTAAGGCTGTAGTAGAACTCTACGTTGTGAGATCCCAACAGATTTCCGTTCTCTCTACTCGATCGAAGATGCACGTGGTTTATAATGAGCTTAAGATAGGAAATGATGCACAACTATTTAGGTTAGAAGCAATTTAGAGGCCATTGATTTGGGGCAAATGCCACACTTCTCACGCAACTTATTCCAGGGACTCCTACACTCCAATCAGGCCAAAAATATCCTCTTCAATGGCTACTATCATCTTAAGAAACCATCTAAAACCCCATCTACTTCCCCAAGGCATGGGATTGTACAATGTATAGCTCATTTGCACAAGAAGGCTGTCATGTTCGCTGTAAGGGGTCCACCCCCTTTCTTATTTGAATCCCACAAATTATCTTATTACGCTACACTGCCCAGGACAACTCTATTGTGGCAATAGTCGCTTCAACCAGTGACCAAAGTTTCACGTGATCTAAACATTCCATATCACCAGGGAAATCCCCAGGCCTTTATTTTACTAAACATAGGACATAATACATTTATTATTGTTATTATTTGATGCCTGCTGTCCTGTGTGCTATTCCACTCAGCTCTGTAATATCAGTACAGTTTAAAAATGGTGTGGTTATGACACTTGATTCTATCTTGTATGTAAACATTATAATAACTACACAACAGAAAAGATAATTAAAAACAAGGATTGTGGGACAGGGAATATCACAGCAACGGCTACTTGCAAGGTCTGAGTACTGTGCAGCTAGTTATAAAGAGAGACAAAAGTACTACATTAGATAGTTTAAATAACACTACTATAGTTCGGTGGGTGACTTTGAAACTTGCTTTGAAATAACAGATTAACCAATTTGGTTTGATTAAGATAATGCTCATTAACTTCAAAAACACTGTAATGACAACAAAATATATCACATAGTAAAATCTTATAAATATAACAAACAGTTTGTGACCCCAATCTTTTAGCTATAGGAATTACTGTTGGGATTCTTCAATGAATCAAGAAATATGGAGCACTGATCTGGGAATTGTACACAGCAGAGTTGGAAAAGTAGTCATTAAAAATTTGTTACAAACTTTTACAAAAAATGTCATATTCTTATCAGTTTTACACATCACCCAGTGTAGTGGATAATATCGTGTTCTTAACGATAGCAACAATAAATTCACTTTAATTTAATTGAAAACATGTTAGTAGCAACAGATGCAATGTTTCAAATTTACAGCAAAGAAATAATAATACAGTCCCTAACTGGAAAAGCATGATTTTACTATTTTAATTTTACTGATGATTTGAGATTATAAAGCATGTTTAATTCAAATTTGTCTCATTACTAATTAAAATGAACGTCACATAAACTAATGACATCAGGAAGATTCCCCCATAGGTTATATTTAGAGTAAATTTGACAAGAATTTAAAAAGGAATTTCATATGTTAGGCAAAATTATGTCGTTGAATTTTAAAAAAAATCCATTGACCTATATTGGACTAAAAAGTGTAATCTACTTTGAACACACTTTGAATTCCTGACAATTCACACGTTAGTTTAGTAAATAACTCTTAGAATGTTAATACTCACTACTAGTGGATCTGCATCTCGGTACATTCTGCTCTTCCAAGACAGGCTGACAAAACATTCTAATAGCATACATAATGTATACTAAGATGCAAAAACATTAATAACATCAAAATGTGATGATTTAACAGCAATAAAATGCATCTTTCTGTTGTTTTTATATTTTTTACCAGATTTTTTGGCACATTCAAAAAAAATAAAAAATACTAAAAAAAGCACATTTTTGTGTGTGTCTTCACGAGAGGTCATTCAGGAGGCAAAAAAACCCTGCAGATTTTTGCATGTTTCCTATTTTGGAAGAATTCAGCCATTCATAGTCCTGATATATCTTCCTGGGGTATCCTGTTATACAATTTGCTTTATTTGATACCCAGTGTGGGTGCTTTTGTGAGTTGTTTTATTGCTTTTTTTTGTAGTAGAAAAACACAATTCTAAGTGTAAAGAAATTCAATGCAATATTTTGTTACATTTCTCAAAGTGACCTTAACATTACAATCTAAAAACAAAAATGTATATAGAATTCTCAGGGAATAACTGCATTAGGATAATAACTTATTGGTTAGCTGTCTCCAAACCTCTAAGTACCAGAAAAACCCTGCTCCAAACCCATGATATTGGGAACGCATTAAATATGGACAAATATCCTGACTTTGTTTAAAGTTTTTGTAATGGATTTTCAGGTAGTTTTGGAAATGTAGATTTACAAAATGCCATCGAAATGTAAACATTAGGAATAAAAAATGGCATTATGCATATATACAATAAACGATAAGGCCTAGCTAAGTCCAAACACCTATAATTTAGAAGCCATTGCAGGCTACAAGCCCAGATGTTTGTATGTCTTCACATAGCCCTTCCAAACTCCCACAGAATGAGTTGCAAAGGTTCGACTAAATATGATGTGATGGGTGACATCATTTACAGTCCCTCTGCTTGTGGTAGAGGGACTGATGATGTCATGGTAGAGTAATGTTGTTTGAAGAGACAATTAGTGAAGTTTTATTTACTTTCATGAAAAAAAAATAAAAAATAAAGTGGTTAACTACGGGAAGTTTTATATAAATCCTGAAGATGAGAATTTTACTACCTTTAGATGAAAGGTCACATTTAAGTGCTAGTAATGCTTTAATAAAATTGCCGTAATTACTATATATCCTATTGAGTCCTATGACAAAATGCGTTCTGTTTCCCCAATAAAATATGCATTTGCAGTTTAGTGACAGGCCAATTGGGGAGCTTCCATAGAAACACTCAGACAACAATGAAAAAATATATCTTTTAAATACAGATTTATTTGTTCTATCAAAATTACGGTCTGCAGTTCTCCAGCTATCCGTGACCTATGGCTACAGGAGGACCATGGGAGCTGCAATTCTTCAACAGTAGTTCTTTAACAGCTGGAGAGTCACAAATTGTCTACCCCAGGGCTAAAGATACTATTAGACAAGAATGCAGTAGCAAATTCTCAGACTCGTATAAAATGTACCCACAGCTTGATACACAACGTGGATCTGAAAGCCTCCTACTGACTTGTGTCTGACTGATATTTATAACCAATAAAGCTACAATTTGTTCTTAGAGAAAATGTATGTGAGAATTTCTAATAAATTATTATTATAAGCATGTATAGGGCTCCAACTTATTCAACAGCAGATTACAATTATAAAGTGAATCAACATTTTATGGATCAAAACCTTATTTACTGTCTGCCCCACTCATGTCTCAATATAAATATACTATGTATGTGTTTCTATCTATCTATCTATCTATCTATCTATCTGTCTGTCTGTCTGTCTGTCTATCTATCTATCTATCTGTCTGTCTATCTATCTATCTATCTATCTATCTATCTGTCTATCTATCTATCTATCTATCTATCTGTCTGTCTGTCTATCTATCTATCTATCTATCTGTCTGTCTGTCTGTCTATCTATCTATCTGTCTATCTATCTATCTATCTATCTATCTGTCTGTCTATCTATCTATCTATATGTCTATCTATCTATCTATCTATCTATCTATCTATCTGTCTGTCTGTCTATCTATCTATCCCACGCATTCTGTCTGTCTGTCTGTCTATCTGTCAACCAATTATCTGTCCGTCTGTCTGGCAGTCTGTCTGTTAGTCTGTATGTCTGTCTATCTATCTATAAATCTATCCCACGCATTCTGTCTGTCAGTCTGTCTATCTGTCTACCAATTATCTGTCCGTCTGTCTATCATCTATCTGTCAGTTTATCTGTTAGCCTGTCTGTCTATTTATCTATCTATCTATTTGTCTGTATGTCCTCCTGTCAATCTTTCCTTGACATAAGGAAAACATTTGTTTCTTGAAATGTATGTGGATTTATTTGTGCACTTCTGTTTGAGACTTGTTAAAATTAATTAAAGGTTACATTTATCACAATAAAAAAAAGCTGAAGTCCACAGTGCCTAATTTTACTCGAATGGTTAAATTCCCGTTTCGATTTTGCAGCCCTTTGATTTATTTGAAGAAACCTGCTGGGTAGCACACAGTGCAGAACTGATTAATGTCTCATTCTGTCATCAGTTTCCAATTAAATTCTTGGCCAGTTCTGACATCTACCCCCTAAAGAATCCCAAAGAATTCAAGAATGGATCCAAGTATTTTTTTACTGGCATGGGATTTGGGGAATGTGGTGCTAGCAAAATAAGGAAGATGAATGTAAGTACATTTTCATGTTCTGTACAGTACTCGTTTCTCCAGAGGACCTGCCCCAATTCCAAGACCACACCAGCCAAGGATACACATCAATAACATGCTCACTGGTTTGTTACAGATGTCTTGCATTTCCTGAGCTGCCTTATATGCTTCTTTCTAGGTTGTTTGGTCTGGACGATTAACCCATTCCGAGCCATCGAAAGTTGGGCAATGTCCGATGAATGCTTTGCAATTATTATTGTTCTTGGCATTTATATAGAGGCAACTTATTCCGCAGCACTTTACAATATTCTAAAAGAAGGGAATTTAACAATAAACGAGACAATTACAAAATGAGGACCCTGCTCAAACGAGCTTAGAGGCAATGTGGTGTTTGATCCAATGACATGTGATCTGTTCAGGCAGAACGGAATTAGAAAGTTAGTATCTTCTTACAATTATTATAAAACTACCGTGACCCTTTCTTTTGTTGTAACAAAGGTCATTCAATTTGTTAGATTCTACAGAGTCCATATACTTTCTCTGAACATTGTATTATACGGTATATCCTGCTAAAATGTATAAAGTGCTAAAACAGTCTGTGTACATACTTTATGCACCTGCCTAATAATAAAAGTATTCATGAATTTAGCCAGGACATGTTCTTTTAGCATACACTAGTTTCTAGGTACTTCCGGAGATCAAGGGCTCTTTGTTGCCCAAGTTCATGACAATCGTTGTAAAGCTTGAAAGGATGAAAGTCGGAGTTCAACCTATCGCAGAAACAAACTATAATCATGAAATACTACAGCTGATGAACTTCAAGAGACACTCTAAGCACCAAAAGAACTTAAAGGACCACTATACTCGTTTCCCTGGCACTATAGTGCCCTGAGGGTGCCCCCACCCTCAGGGACACCCTCCCGCCGGGCGGGGAGCTCTCCTCCTCCTCTCCGCCTCCGATCCTCCCTTTCGGCTGAATGCGCATGCGCATCAAGAGCTGCGCGCGCATTCAGCCGGTCTCATAGGAAAGCATTTACAATGCTTTCCTATGGACGCTTGCGTGCTCTCACTGTGATTTTCACAGTGAGAATCACGCAAGCGCCTCTAGCGGCTGTCAGTGAGACAGCCACTAGAGGATTTGGAGGCTGGATTAACCCTATTATAAACATAGCAGTTTCTCTGAAACTGCTATGTTTATAAAAAAAATGGGTTAATCCTAGAAGGACCTGGCACCCAGACCACTTCATTAAGCTGAAGTGGTCTGGGTGCCTAGAGTGGTCCTTTAATGGAGTGGTTTTGGTGTATAGATCAGGTGTAAGCCACCTTAGGCACTCCAGATGCCCTGGTGCATTACCAGCATTATGGCTATAACAGCATCATGGGAGATGTGGTCCACAACATCTGGAGTGCCGAAGGTTGCCTACCCCTGGCATAGATTATACCCCTGCAGTCTCACTGCTTAATTCTCTGTCATTTAGGAGATAATCACTTTGTTTGTGGCAGCTCTAGCCACACCTCCACCACCATCTTATGTCATGCTAATAGATTCCTAGAGCCTGCAGGAGCCACATGTGTATGATTAAAGTTTAATCAAAAGAGGAGGAGATAACTTCTAAAGTAAACACACTGTGCTTTAAGATCTGATTGAGAATGTTAAAAAAATACTCATGTAGGTTGTGTGAAGCACAGTCAGAGGAAGTATGGCTAGGGCTGCATAAACAGAAACAAATGTGATTTAACTCTTAAATAGCAGAGAATTGAGCAGTGCGACTGCAGGGGCATGATCTATACACCGAAACCGCTTCAATAAGCTAAAGTTGTTGTGTACCTTTAACAAATAAAATATAATATTGTCAGCAATCTCAAGCTATTGCCCTTGCTTGCTATAAGGTCACCATACACTCTATTTTATTAAGGTGTAAAATGTACTAAAAGGCAGCATTATAAAGATTGGGTCTCAAGACATTGCATTCAGGTTCCCCAATTAACCCCTTAAGGACCAAACTTCTGGAATAAAAGGGAATCATGACATGTCACACATGTCATGTGTCCTTAAGGGGTTAAAGTAATAGCCATTATATGTTAAGAGTTTGTAATTCTTAGTAGTCCAGAACAGTAGTTCCCAGTCTGGTCCACAAGACAAACCAATAGTAGTCCAGTATTTAACCCCTTAAGGACACATGACATGTGTGACATGTCATGATTCCCTTTTATTCCAGAAGTTTGGTCCTTAAGGGGTTAAGCATGTCCCAATTATGTTCTTGTGCTTATAGTGATAAAACCTGGACTGGTAGCAGCAGCCCAGGATCTCTGTCCTATGTCAGCAAGAGATGGAGATGTTTTTCTAACCTGGCTATTCAATTCAATGTGCAGCGAATAACAAAAGTTTTTTTTACCCCAGCATTATTTACTAATGTGAGAACTCACTGTGAATTAAAAGTGAATTTAAAATTAGAGTAGTTGAACTGAAAGCTTAGTTGACTTAGAGAAGTTTTGTTTTTCAAGTAATTCGAACTTTTAAGGAACACTTCACTGCAGTTCTCTTGTCTTTGCCTTTTGCAAGCCCTCCCCTTCTAACTTCGCCAAGACTTTCTGTGGCTGTCCAATCACAGACTTCCCAATGCAGCTCAATGAGAAGTCTTTGAGGACAGAATGCAGCAAGGCAGGGGATGTAACAAGGTTCATTTGTAAAAGTGCCAGTTTCTACTGAAATCTGCATTTTCTGTAAAATTTTAAAAAAAGAGGACAAACTCGGCACACAGAGCATTTCAGGAAGCTAACATGCTTTATGGTTCCAAAGTGACCCTTTACATTTGGAATTAAATTTGAAATTCACTTTGAATTCTCACTTAAGTTAATTACCTTTTGGTTTTTTTTCCAACATCTATCTGGATTGTCTACTAAAGCAGTTTAGCTGATATTTTTTTTTTCCAATTTGGTTATAGTGTCCTTACATTTTTATTTGATTTTGAATTCACCTTGAATTTTCACCATAGTGCACAACCCTGTGTGTCACAGAATGAAGACGCAGACTGTGGAAGGAATTTTGACATACTTTACCTTATATCACCTTGTATATATATTTGAAGGTAGATTTACTAAATAAACTGAGAATAAAAAAATACAAGTGGATTATATTTTTTTGAATCACAAAAAAATTAACAACAAAAAACACTGACAACACTTTATTTCACACTTTAGAGAGAAACTTAAGAGATAGGTTGTCTAATCCCTTAGCAACCACATGACCCCCTAGAAAAATATTGCATTAAAAATATCAAGGAGCCCCAGTTATCAATTGATACCTAGGGCTCCCCTCAGTAAGTTGGAGCCTTAATTAGCATTTCTTAGAGTGACAAATAAGCTATGTGCAACGTTAAAAGTGAGCACTGAGCATGGTCCTTTAAATCAGGTCCAGTTTTGGTGACTCTGAGTCTGTAGGGTACGTGGGGTATCATTGTACTCGAGAACACTAGCAGAATACATATATTGGGTGTTTACAGCAGATGGACATGCATGGTATGTGAATTTTTACAAAATAAAACACTTGTTAAAAACCACAACAAAATAGCCAGGGGGGTATACTTTCTACAAATATATACTTTTGTGTAGCGGTTCTGGATTCTGTGACTACTATAAAAATCGTAATCTCGGTATGACAAATTTGCAATATTTATTTTATAACTTCGAAAAAATTTATTTACATTTTAGACATATCGGGTATGTTTAACAATAAGGGTTAACTATTGGATCTATTTTGAGTTTACTTTTCTTTAGTTGCACTTGTTGGGTACAAATGATAAAATCTGAAACTAAAAATGTGTTTTATTGGGGGGCAGGGCCTGACGGTCATGGTGGAGAGACGTACTGACTTCGAGAAGTTTTGTAAACTATTTAGAGTATTAGACCAATTTAACGGTAACAAGCGTTTATGATTCTGAGTATACTGTTAGCAATGGCAGTAAGAGAGCGTCCCAAGTCGTGTTGTGTATCCAGGCTGGTAGCTGGGCAACGGGTATCTGTGATTGCTCACCCGATGCCGCTGGTGTGCTTCAGGGGGTAGTCTAGCGTGATGGTTCACGGCAGGCACCGACCCTTCCGTTTCTCGCCATGCGGTTTGCGCCAGGCTGGGGTGAGGGCTGAGGTCTTGCTGTTCCGGAGGTTGGCTTGGCTGCGAGCAGTAGACAGCTCTGAGCATGCCGTGGCTTGCAAGCTGCGGTGTTCGGAGGTTGCTGGTGCTGCTGAGTGGTAAGTGGGTCGGGTTTGCCTGGCGGTCCCGCTCAGTTGTGTGCGAGGGTGAGTGATGGTGCTTGCGGATTTTGCCTTCGCTTCCCGCCATTCGGCTCTCCGTCTGGAGGCTGCTCTAGGGGCGCGGTGTTAGTGTCTACACAGGCGGCGCCGGGTGGCAGGGCGGATCCATGCCACCATCTCCTTCACCACTAGTTGGAATGACTGACCCCTGATGCGATATTGTGTCCATAGGTTGGTGCAGAGCCGATGGAAAAAATCCTGGACATGTTTAGGTGGCTTTGTAAGGGTGCTTTGTGTCGCGGGTCTCGTTCGCCATCTTGCTTGGGCCCTGACAGGCTTGGTTGATCGCTGGTTTTGTCGTTTGATTAAGCCGAGTGGCGGGGGCGGTAGCGGGGCAGTGTCCGCTTCTTGTTTGCAAGCAGGACCCGTGCCGGGAGATCGGCTGCCTCACCCATGTTTCAGGCTACGCACCTGTTTAGGCCGCGTGGCTGGTTCGGATGCTTGCATTGTTTGTCGGTGCTTGACCGGCATTAATCCGTTCCTCGTGTTGTTCTGCCTCGTTCTCTGGGCTCCGTGTGCTGCTGGCTGTATTTGATTGTACAAAATCATTGTTTCTGTGCCCGCTGGTGTAGGAGCTCTCAGAGAGCACGTCCAGCCATCTTGGCTGTCAGGCCCCGCCCACTCTTATTTTATTTTTTTATATCATCGTCTGATGCAAATAGAATTCAATAAAAGAGTTGACATTGCTGTAAATATATTGTTTGACAGCAATCATAATACATCAGAAATATTTTTTAATGTAATCCCCAAAAATACCCTTATCATTCCAACATCATTCATTCTTGTGCGAGTGGGAAGGTTAAGGACCAGAAGGACCAGAGTAATCCTTAAAACCAGTTAAACAAACTAATCGATGGGTTAATAGGTATTGTTTAGAGTTTCTAAATCATTAGAAAATAAATATGTTAACCATTTTTCCCATATCCCTTTATAATGATCCATTTGGTTATTCATCAAATAATATCATCATCCACATCATCCACGGTGAGATACTGCATGTATTGTTGTATTGTTGTACCTGACATATCAACAAGTCGACTTGTAAATTGAATGTTGTTATTTACCCCTTAAGGACAGAGCTTCGGAAGCTTGTCTTTCACTTAATGACAATGGCAATTTTTGCATTTTTTGCTGTTTGCGTTCAACTGCAATTTGCATTTTACTAATTTATTGCACCGACGCATATTATATACCGTTTTTTTAAAGGACAGAAAGGGCTTTAATTTGATGTAACATATATATACATAAATGCTTATTTATTATAAAAACAATACAGAAAAATGAAAAAAAATGAAAAATGTTGAGGTTTTTTTTTACAGTTTTTGCGATAATAATGTGTGCACAATTAGTGCAGGTTAAGGAAAGTTATTAAAAATAAATTAATTTAGTTGTTCTGATTTACAGAATATATAATGTTTCTGGGATTTTAAGTTGTTTTGGTAGTTACAGATCACAAAGCACAAGGAGTAAAATAATTTTTTTATGTGGAGCAATTTTAGAATTTGGTATGTTTGTCTTGTAAGCTTAATAGCCATAAAAGAAAACAAAATTGCCACACAAAAGTATATATTTATATAAAGTAGACATCACAGGCTATTTACCTAAGGTTGTTTTGACATTTTCTACGTAGCCATTTCACGGCCAACCTCTGCTAAATATTGGAGTAGAATTTTATTTTGGGGGGGTTTTGGCACACAAACTTATAACAAAGAACTTCTCATGTGTATTTTGTAAAGTTGGTGTGTGCTATTCCTGTACAAAGTTTTATTTTGTATTCAGTTACATCTGCTGAGTAAAAGGACACCCCCATTGTATGTCTTTGGCACTATTTTGTGAAGCTACAGTGCCATATAGGAGACCTGTCCTTTTCAGTATTCACAGTCGAATTTTGAGAGACGGATTTAATGAGCCTAGGCTTCCATTTGGGGTGTTATAACAGTTTGACTGTTCAAAAAAAAACCACAAAGGCCTACCATTTGTAAAAGTAGACACTCCAGGGTATCTCATAAGGTGTATATTGTGCCTTAACATGCCCCCGTTATTTCACCAATATATGACAAAGTATGTGGTAAAAAATAATTTTGTGCATTTTTTACATACGGATTGCATTTTTGCTGGGCATTTTGTATATTTCATATGTGCCACTAAGCCCCCAAATTATGCTCAGCTAAGTCTTCTGAGTAAAAGGACACCCCCAATAAATGTCTTTGGCACTATTTTGTGAAGCTACCATGCCATATAGGAGACCAAGCCATATCAGTTTTTATGGAACTTTGAATTTTGACGCTGGGCCTATGTGCAATTTCCAAGCATCTTCGCAGGTTTTAAATTCAAACTACCCCACAAAGGCCTACCATTTCTTAAAGTAAACACCCCAGGGTATTTCAAAAGGAATATTTTGAACCTTAGCGTGGGATCATTTTTCCGCTAGCGTGTACCAAGTGTAGCGGTAATAAGCGTTTTTTCTGCCTTTTTGACACACAAAGTGAGTTTGCACAGTATATTTTGCAAACCTTATGTGTGCTACGACTGTATAATACTTCATATGTTGCTCAGCTATGTGGTCTGAGTACAGCAATACCCCCGTATGTACCTTTGCCAGGTATATGTGGATGTTGAAGGGGCACATTTGAGACGCAGCCATTCAGTTTTTTTCTAACTTTGAAGTTTTAGGCTGTGTCCATGTTCCAATTTGGAGTAGTTTAGATGGTTGGTTATTGAAACTTCCCCACAAACACATACTATTTATGAAAGAATACACCCTCGGGTAATTCAAAAGGCATATTTTGAACCTCGGCGTGGGATCATTTTCTCTCTAGTTTGTTCCAGGTGTAGTGGTATTGAGCGTTTTTAAATGTATTTTTTTACTTTTTAAAACTTTTTTTACTTTTTAAAACTATTTTTTAAACTTTTGTTTTGCTTATTAATTTTTTTTTAAAGTTTCCTAAAATTTCGTAAAACTTTTTTTTACAGATTTAACATTTTTCTAAGCTTTTTTTTTTACCGTTATCCCCTAACTAGCAGTAAGCAGCACAAACAGTAAAGTCTCCATTTTCCCATAACTCCCACCCACCCCAGCTAGCAAAATATTTAATTAAACAATATTTAAATTAGTTAATTAAATAAATTTAACCCATGAGGGTTAAAAAATAAATAAAAGTTAATCGTCAGGGGTTAAAAAAAATTAGATCACATTATAATACTGTGATCTGTATTTTGATCACTGTAGGCAGTGATCGACTGGCAGGGAAGGGGTTAATTTTTATTTGGACTGGGTAAAGGGTTTATTTTTTTAAATTTTTTACTTAAACGTTATTAAAACGTTTTTAACTCAATTTTTTTACTTTTTAAAGCTTATTTTAAAACTTTTTTTTTTACGTTAACCCTTAGTTAGCCTAACACTAAATCCGCCAATTCCCCAGCACCCCAGCTAGCAAAATATTTAATTAAACAATATTTAAATTAGTTAATTAAATAAATTTAACCCATGAGGGTTAAAAAATAAATAAAAGTTAATCGTCAGGGGTTAAAAATTGTATCTCAAGCATTGGTCGGAGAGGTCATTATACATCTTGTTCAATTTTGTTGGAACTATGTACCATCTGTACAGTACTTTAAAATTCATTTCGAGTAGTTCGAGTGGGGAAGAAATGGATATTCCATTCATTAGATTGAATTTTTCCTTATATTTTTAACCATACTCAAGGTTGCCTTAATGATGTTTTTAAAAAAATGTCTAACGGGCATCTCGTATCTATCCAAAAACAGTCATAAAGAAAGTCTGCTCTAAACTCTTGGGTTTCAATTCCTTTCCATAGATTGATATTGTTATTATTTTTATCCCAGGTTAAATAGTGGGATAGCATACAAGCTTTGTGTAACGCATGTACATCCGGAAATCCCAAGCCTCTGTTCCTCCCTAATTTCTTAAGGATTCCCTGGGAAATTCTGGGTTTCTTGTTGGCCCAAATAAACATGGAAATAGCTACTTGGAAACTACTCAGGGTTTTGTAAGTCACCCTGAGTGGGATAGTTCTAAATAAGTACATTCATTTTGGGATCAAATATGTTTTTATTGATTCTATCCTGCCCAACCATGATAGTTCAACCTTGCTCCATTTCTTAAAATATAAACTGAAATCTGCTAGAAGCTTTAGGTAATTAAGGCTAATCAGATCTTCGAGTGATTGAGTGAACTTCACTCCCAAATAGTTTATAAGTCTGCAGTCCCAATTAAACTCGTAACAATCCCTGAGCTGATTCCTCTCTGAATTATGAAGCCCAAAGGTCAATATCTGTATCCTAGTTATGTTGATTTTAAAATTAGAAAATTTGCCATATTCCATCAACAGTTTCGACGCTGCTGGTCTGGACTCAATGGGGTTCGACAGAGTCAGAAGAGCACCATCGGCAAATCGGATGATCGGATGCTCCGTTTGGCCGCCACAGACACCTTGTATTTCTTCTTTTTGTCTAATTAGAGCTGCTAGGGATTCCATGGTCAGAATATAGAGCATGGGCAGCCCATGACGTGTTCCATTTTTAATGTAAAAATAGTCTGATTCCATGGCTGGATTAGTTAGTGTAAAAGGCCTTGATACTGTCTCTGAAGGTACCTATGTTACCGAATTGTTGTAAAACGAAATCCATAAACTGCCAATCCAGCCTGTCAAATGCCTTTTCAGCATCTATAGCCGAAAAGGCGGCTTGGGAATTATTTGAATTGATTCTATGGATTAGATTCATGACTCTACGGATGTTATCAGAAGCTCCTCTGTCTTAAAGGTACTCTGTAGCATTATAATACATGTCTGTATTCCTAACGCTACAGTCCTGGTGCCCCTTATGGTTTTGCCCCCCTTCTAATCTGTACAAAAACATTAAAAAATAAATTGAAAAATATCATAATAAATAATTTACTCACCTTTTCTCAAGCACAGAGTCTCCCTCGCTGCTGCCGTGCCTCCCTCCTTGGGTTGCATCATTGGGAGAAGTAGGAGCATCGGGTAACGTAGATGCATGTGCAGTGCTTACTGCGATGAACCTACGATTTCTCCATAGAGAATCATTGTATTCTATGGCTTACCGTGATGCCTGCGTGATGTCACAGTATAAGGAGTTGGGAAGTAAGATTCTTGGCTCTCATACCCAAGGGCTTGGAGACGTGACTTGAAACCGCGATTCCAAGTCTTCGAATTAGTTTAACATTGGGTTTTGAGGGGGAGTACAGTGGGAGTAGGGCTCCCGGCACTATAACAACTTTAATAGGATTTCTAATAAATGTGGTAAACTCTCAAAGCTGTACTTGATGTAGTGGTTATGGTGTCTGGGTTGCCTTGACACCCACCCCATTGTAAACAATCAAACTGTCTTGAAACAATTTGACTCCTTTTTGAGGGTTAACCAGATGCTGCTCCCCACTTCCACTACTAACGACAGAGAGACAGAATATGTTGAATTATGACTAAGCCCTGCCTTCGTTTTATATTTACTTTTTGAAATTATTTATTAGCCAAACCCTCTAATTGTCCCCTGCTCCTTCAACAAACTCTGCTTTCATTTCAACAACTGACACTCAAAGGCTATCCTTAGATATACCTCATGATCTGGCCACTTACTTGGAAGGTATCCTGGGAATACGCATTTCATTTTGTGGTTCTTGGTTAGAATGGTGAGAGCATTATTTTGTATTCTCTCCTATTTGTTAAAGGTAGGTTTAATCACATCGGAATGCAATGTGATGACTTGTTTTACACTGAATGAAAGGGAAAAGATTTTTGGACGTATTTGTGTTATTTCTGCACCTCGGTGCAGACAGATACAAGTGTAGTGTTACATTTGTAATTTTTGGCTCTGTGTTATTTTTATTTTTTTTCAAACGAATACGTACAAGAATGGATGTCAGAATAAGATTAACATTTCTTAAGTAATTAAAACTGTATGTTTACTTTGCTTTGTGCTAAATAATCCTAAGCACAGCTACTGAAAATCATACCCCAAAAAACCTGTCTCCTTCTGTTAACAGTGATGAATTCAAATCTCTACAAATTTTTAGATGTTAATGTATATTAATGTTAACTGGAGGGGTGAACTTAGGGCATGCTTGCTGTTTGGACTAACACCTCAACTTCATAACATATTGAGTTTGTTGAGTTCTACAGTTGATTAGACCTGGGCAATTATCCCTACAAGCCTCAAAATTCTCACAATGAGCCAAACCGGGGTTTTGTGAGATAAAGTGCAAGCTATTTATTGTCAAAATGGCGGCCATGAGCATTATGTGTTAACCAATGATCACAAATGCAGTGCATGGCTTAGAAGGAGGAGACTAAGACCAGCGCCCGGAGGACCCCAGGTAAGTTATCAAACCGTTTACAAATAGTTTTACTACTTAACCTGGGAGATCACCAGAGCCTTCTTACACCATAACCACTACATCAAGTTATGGTGTTTCCAGTATTCCTTTAACCTTTTTTACATGAGAAGCTCTATTTTCTATTTCAGGAATTAGTGAATAACATGATAATCAAGTTTAGAGAAGGCAAAGCCGGGGCAAACACTGCACATGCATAAAAAGTGTCTGCACTAAAAGTGGTAAAACATGGGAAAAGGGAAGGAGTTACCAATGGAATGTGCCTACTGGTTCCACCGGTTTCCATGGTGACTGACCCACTTTTAGTACTTCCCCTTTTCATAACACTTTTTACCAATAAACCCCATTGTTTCATACACCTTTTTTATTAATTAAATTAAATGGACTCTCCAAGCACCATACTTACTCCAGCCTGCTCCTTATTGTGCCAGGAGTATCCCAGTGCACTCCCAGTATAACTAGTCAAACTGTTTAGAAAAGTTTGACAACTTTTCTGGGGTCTGCCTGGTGCGGCTCGCCTCCTCTTCTGTAGCCTGGACGCTCCCTGCACTTAGCTACGTTAGGCAGTTAACCTTGCAGGAGCCTTCATCCGAAGAGGAGAAGTTGATCACAGCCCAATCGGTTACTTACACTGGAAGGGCTCCATTGCACTTGTGTGACCATAACCACTTCAGAACACAGCGGTTATAGCACTTGGAGTGTTCCTTTAAAAACAAAAAATAGGCAAAAAAAGAAAACCTTTAAACAAAGCAAAACTAAAAATGTCAGCTCAAGCAAACTTTAGGTTGGACCATTCTCTTTCGTTGAGTATTCTTAAACAATGCAGAAATATCGCAAGAGAGATGCTGGTATTCAATCATTGTGATGTAATTGTACAGTAATTGTACGCACCAAATGAAAACGTATATAGAATGAGTTCTACATAAACCTTCTGTATCCATTTGACCAATGCAAGCAATAAAACATGTGCTAAGTGTATTTTATCAAAAAAAATATATGAATATATAGTTATTCACTAAAGTGTAAATTGTTGGCAATTCAATTCCGGTTATTTTGACCTTAGATTGAAATTCACTTTGAATTCTCATTTTTAGGATGTAGGTAAATTCAAAGTGATATTTAAATTTTGGGTACGTGAGACACACTGGAAAAATTCTCCAAGTCACAAACATTCTCCAAAGTCTCCAGGTAAGTTTTCTGTTTAGTCATTTTGACCTATGATTTTACATTCTCTTTGAATTCATTTTGAGTTCCTGACATTACATTCTAACCAGACTAGTACATAGTGGAAAAATTTGGTTTGTGCAATGAGGCGTTTGGACCCAGCCAAATTTCGTACATGCAGATGTTTTAGGAAAAATGATTAAGCGTACTGCAAAATATAAATATTATGTGTGCATTTTGCTGTACACTGCGCATTAATGTGCCATTTCACAGACCAGGTGAGAAGATGTAACCAGTAGAGGGGAAAAAGAGAAGGAGAAGTAATCTAATCGATATTATGTATATATTAAATATATCAATATAGTGTTTTTTTGCTGTTTTTCATTTTTGTCAATGAATTGGTCACTCTTCGTTTGATCTGTGAATAAAATTAACATTAACCATCAATCATTACATCCGGAAACCAGAATTATGAATCAAACAAAACAGTGTTGTGCATTGTCCTTTTTGTTTGTTTTGTTCATATACCATATTAGAATTTGGGAATTTAGACAAACTACAAGTCCAGGCATAGGCAACCTTCTGCAGTTCACATGTTTTGGACTACACCTCCCATAATGCTTTGCCAGCATTATGGGTGTAAGAGCATTATGGGGGATGTAGTCCACAACATCTGGAGTGCTAAAGGCTGCCTTGCCTACCCCTGTACTAGTCACTCAAAATCCAGATGAATTGTGATTTGTTTGAAACCGAATACACTAGTTAGATACTAGCCTGCTAGAATTTACTCCGCAATAAATTCTCAAACAAGTAAATCCACAAAAATAAAGTCTTTGCCAGGGCTAGCCAGCTGCTAAAGTGATATTTTAAATATCTTGAATTCTGTCAAGCTATTTAAAGGTATACATAAATACAGCATTATATTTCCTACAGAGAAAACTCTTTATTCATTTGTGGATCACCCTATTTTTTGTTACTATATGTATTACTATTATATAACATTTCCCAAGAGATATCGAATGAGAGATCTGAAATACATTGCTGGTTCCCATCGGAAAAATATTTCCAACAGTTGTATTTCGTGCTTTTAATGCAAATCCAGCGGTATACATCAATTTCCGTTCTTTAAGCTGCTGTAGCTTGACAACATTTTCTCACCAAACTCTGATGAATAATACAATTCACATGTAGTAATGGCCTGAAATTAAAAAGTAACTGGCTTTATATTCTAATTAACAGTAAATGCTATTTCATGTTGCCTACAAGTAAATAAAGGGTAACAGTAAATCCTTGAAAAGGGCATATTCAGATATTTACGGCCATTTGTATTAAAATATCTGGAAGTGCAGTAAGAGAAAACAAATATTACGAAATTAAGCAATGTATTAAAATAAACATATCTGTGTTTAATATCTTTATAATCAGACATTCAGATGTATGACTTCAGTGACTTGCCTTAATTCCCCCCCCCCCCAAAAAAAAAAAACAGCATATAATATGTATGTAAATAAATATAATAACCAATCTACTCCTTTAACCCCTGAAGGACGGCGGGTGTGCTATGCAGTCCTTGGGGACCTGGCTCTAAACACCAGCGGGCGACATAGCACGTCCACACCGTCTGTTGGCTGGCGATCCCACGCCAGCAATCGCAATGGCGAGGACCTCACGATCTCATGGACTGAATAGCCGTCCACAGCAGTGCCAGCCTTCAATAATATATACTTAGATCATATATATACATATATATATATATATATATTCCATTGTTTTGATCACAACGTGTACATTTGGCTCAGTCCTTAAGGGGTTAAAAAAAAGAAATGAAAAATTGAGAAATGGCAACAGGTTGTACTATAAATAGCAAAACAAAGATCCCAATCCATACAAATAATGTTAGCTACAAAATAGCAATCGTATAAAACAAATAGAATATGCTGTGTCCAAAAGAACAAATGGTGCAGATAGTTATGCAAAGAAAAAAAACTTCTGACACAGCGTGGATCTGAATCTAAACATGATTAGTTCAAGTGAAAGAACTATATAAATGTAGACATATCGTAAAAGACAGAGAGCTCTAGATAGGTAATAGTCAGTGGTTGTCTCTTAAATGAAACATGAAGAGTGGAGGACAAGATACGACATTTTGTGATTGATCAAAGGATAATCTTTTCATTTATTTTAATCCTCTTAGCTAACATTTGAGCATTTAGGATTAAACGTTATATGTATCTTAGAGCATATGTGGGTGTCTCATCTTGTGGAACATTGATCAATGGGAAGAAGTCCCAGAAATGGAATTAAAACAAAAAAATAGAAAGGCATGCAAAAGACACGTTTTGAACATTTCGTACCTGCTTTACATAGATATTGGCCTGATTTACTGGTGCAACATCAGTACATGCATCTTGCAACCAGAGGAGGCTGGTCCATGGGTGCATGTGGAATGACACCTCCCCTCATCATTTTTTAGTGGAAATATAAATAAATAAATATTATTTCTTGGCATTGTAAAGACTACTGATAAGGGTGTGTTAGAAAAAATGAGTGTCTGTGATGCTTTTTTGAATCGGAGGAATCGTTGATTTTTTTATAGTGTGTTGATCTTGCTCTGAAATGAGGAGTGGGGCAAAAGTGTAAAACTTCAAAGAGACTTTGTGAGTTGGTTTCAAGTGAGATTAATGTAGAGATATAATTTTTTCTTATTGCAATTAAGATTTATTGGCACAGGAGTAACTTGTAAAGAAAATAATAATCTCATTTTTTTTTTTGCAGTGCAAGAGCATATCTGAGTTTTGTATCTACATTCTAAAGTTGTCATTTTTTACTATAGTACCATATAGCGACAAAAGTATTTCTGAAGCCCCTGCTGAAAAATGTAAGGCAGCAGTAACGGGAAAGAGGGTTCTAAGATGGATCTATGGGTTAAGATTGGCTGAGAGGGGGGCGGGGCCCGACAGCCGAGCTAGCCAGACGCACATGCAGAGAGCTCCAACAGAAACAAACCGAATATTGGCTATTATTGGGCAAAATCTCGAATATAGCAGCCTTCCTCACTGATAACTTCTTGCTGAATCGTGTTAGGGGTGAGTGGACACCTGATTTACAAACTTTTGCCGAGAAAAAACACACTCCACAAATGCGGCCTAGCGAAGAAAGCGGCCTGGTGGTAGGGAGAGGCGGCCGATCTCCCGCCCTGGGGACCGCTATAAGCAGCAGCTCTCCTGACGTCCCGCATCCCCCCCTCTGGACCGGTGGGGGTCATCCCGGTCCCCACTGGGGAACCTTACAAACCTGCTCGAAATGGCTGACCCGCCGGAGTGGGGACCTCAGTTTGGGCCAAAGATGGCCGCCAAGCAGCAACCCCTGCAGCCAAGATCAAGCCCTGAGACCCGGATCTGGAGAGAGCACTTCGAGGCTCGATTTGATCAAGTCTGCCAGGAATTCTTTAAGCGCATGGAAAGTAAAGCTGCCCGCAATAATCTATGTGCTGTGAAGGGGAAAGAGTCTGAACAGGCTACTTACCGATCCAGCGCCCACACAGAATCACACAGACGGGACCGCCGGCGGACCCTCTAGGCAACGAACCGCAAAGCAGCACGCCATCTCCGACCACTCATCCTACCATCTCGCAGCGGCCTCTCAGCACGACGCTCCAAACCACTTCGTCGCAGGGTCCACATAAAGCAGCGCAGATCAAGCGCACAGAGAAAGCCCAGAGACCAAGATCCAGCTACAGGACTCGATGGACTGTCGATTAGCGCAGAACAGGAGCACACAGGCATCTGGGACCGGAGGGGTTCTCACCTGCAGAACGATGGACTCAGGTCCCCCAAGGCTGACAGTCTACCATCAGCAGGCATCGGTTAAGCACACACTGGCAGAGGCATACAGGCCCCTCAACGCAAAGCTTTAATGCAAGGCTATGTTGATGTTCCTTTTTTTATCTGTGTTTTACTTTCATCCCTCAACAGTCATACCTGTAATACAATCAGTCCAGGTCATATACCTCTGCAGTATTTCTCTAAGGCAAAGCAGATGTACAACCAGTGGAAACTGTGCTTTAGTTTTATTTCCTATCCATATTAGTTTTACGGTTTCGCTGGTTTTATTACTTTGATACAGCCTTAGTCTACGCCAATATGTTTTCTCTGTCACTTATGATAATTTAGCATGTTACCTATTGTTCATAACAAGCAAATACCATGCCTAGGAATTATGCATGTATAAAAATAAGCTATTTCTACATTCTATAAACGTCAATACCCAGTGGTTACTACAAAGCTACTCATAGATAAGCATGTTATATTACTTTCCTTTCCTTGATGCAGTTAATGTCAGCCTGCACTACTCTCAAGCACGCTTACTGCCTTTCCATCCTCTGACACAACTTGTATTATTAACCTGTTACATAAAAATGTGCAGTTCTCTTATATGTCACAGTATTACGCCTTGTGAAATGTCTATAATTGTTACCGTGACGAAACATGCATGTCTGTCAAATTTTTGCACAACAAAAATAAAGAATAAAAAAAAAAAAAAAAAAAAAAGATTGGCTGAGAGAAATATTTAGAAGAATAACACAATAGGATATTGTGACAAACGCTCCTTCCCACGAACGTTTGCAATGGACTCGTGGAGGAGTGAGGTTGCTGGCCTCCTGCCCAACGACTGTGTTCCAGGTCGGAGACATCGTTTGGGAGTTACCCTGCCCAGCCGCCATTATCAGCTTTCCCTGCATGCCCTTGGTTCGGCACTTTACCTTCTCATAAATGGAACCGAACGCTAGCTCCCTGGTGGCCGTTCGCATGAAACCAAACCCACAAATGGACCTTAGCGGTACTTAGCCGCGACCGCTATGAAACTAATTTCAGCATGAGAACTTCTTGGGTCCCCGGTCACCTCAGCGGGACTTAGCCGCGAATGTTATGGAACTGTTTTCAGCATAAGGTGACCGTGCGGTTCTCAGAGGGAAGGTTCCTAAGACTTAGGGGAACAAATGCTACCTGAGAGTCCTGCAGAGCACCTTGTATTGTGGCTGCAGGAGCTCCCGAAAGTTGACTGGCAAAAGCACCAAATGCCCTGAAACTATTTTTGACATAGGACCACGTGTGCTGCAGGTCATAACTTTAACACGGTGGCATTTCCCCTACACTGCATGGATCTGAGAGCTATTTGGAGAACTTGAACAGTCAGATTAGGGCTATTTGGAGATGTATAATTTGTGGGGTTACTGTATATTTTTATGATGTTTTGGGGTATTTTTGTTTTATGTTTTTGTGTTTGCCTCTCTGTTCCTGGGAGATAATTAGCTTACCGGTCTTTAATGCAATTATCTCCCATGCACAGTGATTCCTGGGAGGGGCTGGTGTTAAACACAATGGATAAATGCATAAAAGGTCGACTTTTGCACATTTAAATCAGTTGTACTCCAAGCACTATGTGTCGCCTAGTTACTGGGTGGGGAAAGGGCTGATTCACTATTCAGCACCTTGCTCCAGCTAAGTCCTGGTAAGGACTACAGCTACCAGGACTGTATGTCGTCCAGTCCCTGGGAGGGAATAGAGCTAGTCCCCTATCCTGTTTCAGGACAGAAAGGCTCCAGGAAGATCCCAGTCAAGCCACGGCGACTGGGGCAGAAGAGTGCATTTTTTCCTGGTTCAAGTTAGGAAGCGGTCCTTGGCGGAGGTACCCAGCCAGGGTACAGGGAGCTCCGCTACAGATATATCTCCAGCAGGTAAAAATGGAGATATGGCAAAAAGATTTGATTTTGACCATGTAAACAAGGAGGGCTAATACAGAAGTGGTGGGTTACAAAGTTTTGTCTAAAAGATGTGTTAAACAAGACCAAGGCTGCTTAACCCCTTAAGGACCACATTTCTGGAATAAAAGGGAATCATGACATGTCACACATGTCATGTGTCCTTAAGGGGTTAAAGAAAGAAAGACAAAAATAAATACAGACTGATTGATGGATACACGAGTAATTAAGATTAAATGGTTCTGAAAATTAGAAGAAAAAAATTTAATTAACCAAAAAAATTATTAAATTAGGTAATGTCCAGATTAAGAGACTAGTGGTGTTTAAAATGCGTTTGTTCTTTTTATTGTACAATCTCCTTTCCAAAATGTTAACAAACATGGTTTTCCTTTTAATCAATAATTACGAATATAACAATGGGGATTCTTCCCTATCATTATGATTTCATGGACTAGCTGAAGTATAGCAAGAACATAGATATGGTACTCTGTAGTTCTTTTCTTAACCCCTGGGTAAGGAGCCAAATTGAGATCATGTGCTATTTATTGGGTTCCAGGCAACTGCCCAAATAGACTGAAGTGGATTTGTCATCCCTATTGCGTCAGGGGGCTCTTAAACACGTGATTTTAGAACATATTATATTACTATCACAGAACGGGTACCTGAGCTTTTTTTGGTAATGACAAGTTTTATGAATAGAATCAGAAGTGTCAATATAAGCAAACGTGAATCATTAACATGGGAAAAGCTGAAATGGAAAAGCAGTAGCAGACATACCTTTCATGAATGGACTATAATACATCAAGAGCACTTAACAGCATTTAGCAGCAGCATATAAGTGAAAAATGCGTAGGACACTTTAGTTCAGTAGTAAAGAGGATTGGTATGACCAAACAGTTTAAGATATGGAAAAAGGAACAAACAAAGAGAAAGAAGAAAGACAAGATATAGAGAAGAGAGGTAAGACATCCATCCCCAACTGCTCCGTGCCGTGGGCTTAGATGAAGCGTATTATACAGATATAAGGTTTCAAATATGTGAAGGAGCTTCTCAATAAGTGTTGGGTAAGGGAGTTCTGGATGGTTTTTTTTTTCATCTGTTTTTCTGTACTATTTAAAAATTAGCATTTACATACAGTGTTTGAAATATTGTGAGTGTGATTTTGTTATTTGAACCTGAATGAACTTTGTGACACTGTTTTACATTATGAACATACTGATTTGCAGTCAAATACTCTACTTCAGTAAGCACAAGGTCAAAGGTAGGTAGGTCGAATTTCTGTTCCAGAACTGGGCAATGTCTGATTTGTTGGCATTACAAATAAAGAAGATCAATTTAAACAAACTTGATGGTAAGTGAAATAGTTTGTTAGACCTGTTTCACTTGGCCATCTGAGGATCAGGGTCAGTACCAATCTCATGTATGGGCTTTTTGTTGTGGAATATATATTGCGTCACAGGTCTTGGACTTGAGTAGTCCCACTTTCTATGGAAGTAAGACCTCATTCACCATGATTTCATGTGCACCTTGTAGAGGAAGATGAATACATGCATGACTTTACTTTATAAAAGATATAGTTCTTAGTAATGCAGGTGGTCATGTTGCAGTAATTCTAAATATTTTTGGATATTTCTCCCTGAGAAACAAATGGCAATAATTGGCTAAATTTGACGTTAAGCTTATTTTACCATGGCAGAATGGGTTGCCAGAATAATGCCAAATACATAACTTGGTTCTCTGTCAAAAAGGTTAAGTACCACTATTTTAGATAGACTATCAATTCTAATAAAATCACTGGTGATAAATTAGCACTTAAAGTTAAAAAAACTAAAAGCCATTGCCAGACAGTACGTCTTACGAAGGTCACGTCTAAACATAACCCTAATGTGCAATAAGGAAACTTTATATTCTTGTTAGATAAATAGACAGAAAACCTGGATTAGCTGATATACATTTTAGACAGTAGTTGTTTATGGAGATCTGGAATCCACTTACCCCTTGGTCAACGTTAATCAATCTTATCAGCTCATGTGGGTACTAAGAGGTATGATAAGTATACATTCCATGAAAAATACAAGCATCCATTTCTTCACCACCACCAATATGCATATGCATGGCTGGTTTTGTTTTGCGTTATGTGAAAGTAAGAAAATTAAATAATCTTCCCAATTATACAAAGTGATAGAAAAACTAAGGAAAGCTATAAAAATTGTATTATAAAGCACTTAATAAGAAGTAAAGGAACTCATTACTTTATTAGTAGCTTTGATTTTTTTGTAGAAGGCTTTCAATCACAGAAAAATTAGGAATTAGGGGCACACCAGGAACATGCATTTCTCAGTAGTGGAGCTGTCGTATTTATCAAAATATATACAAATTACAGATTAAGGAGGCGCGCACACAAACACACAAAATAGTTTTAGATTTTCCAAGGCTACTTAAAATCCCTTATTTTTGCAAATAGAAATGGGGATTCAATTACACCATATGGCCATATTGTGTTAAGCCCACCACACAATATTGGTGGGTCCTGCAGTTTCAACGTCAGAGATTGGAATGCCCACTGCAATACTTACTGCTTAAACTGCTTTCAGAGTTTATCCTCAATGTATGCTTTTCCTGTGGTCACCTCCAGAGGCATTCATACAAGCAGGGACAGACTGGGGATACGACGCAGCCCTGGAAAAAAATCTATGCCAGCCCCATAAGTCATTGTGCTATGTAGGGTGTATATATATATGTATATAAATATATATATATAGGCAATTGAAATAGTTGGCTGCACTCTCGGATTTCCTTAAAATGTAACTTTTATTGAAATATTTAAAAGAAGATCATCGTTTCATCCCCTCTTGTGGACTTTCATCAGGATCATGATGAAAGTCCACCAGAGGGACTGAAACGTTGATCTTCTCTTAAATATTTCAATAAAATTAAGTTTTATATTTATACATACACCCTACATAGCACAATGACTTATGGGGCTGGCATAGATTTTTTTCCACGGATTCTGATACATTTCTTCTTCTAATTCAAAATATTAGTTCTTTCAGGGTAATTAAATTATACAGTAAAGCATACGCACATGCAGACACAGACAATCTGATACACACAAATAGGCTCATTGACAGACAATCTCAATGACACACACAGACAAGGTTACTGGCACACACACAAATTTAGTACAGACAAACTCTAATACACACACAAGCTTACTACAGACAAGCTCACTGTCACACACACATGCTCCCTACAGAAGAGCTCACAAACACACAGATTCACTACAGACAAGCTCACTGACACACACAAACCCACTAGCAGGCGCACACATACAGAGGCTCCCTCACTAGCAGATGTGCGCGCACACACACATACACACAGATGCTCGCTCGCTCACTCACTAGCAGATGCAGACACACAAAGGCAGACAGTCACTGACACCGAGGCAAACATCCATACATACAGAGACAGGCATACAGTCACTGGCACCGAGGCAAACATCCACACATACAGAGACAGGCAGACAGTCACACACACAGGCAGACCATCACACACACAGGCAGACCATCACACACACAGGCAGACCATCACAATCACGCAGACAGTCACACGCAGACAGTCACACACGCAGACAGTCACACAGAGGCAGTCACACACACACGCAGACATTCACACACACACGCAGACAGTCACACAGAGACAGTCACACAGAGGCAGTCACACACACACGCAGACATTCTCACACACACACACAGGCAGTCACACTCACAGGCAGTCACACACACAGTCACACACACACAGTCATACACACAGTCACACACACACAGTCATACACACAGGCAGACAGTCACACACACAGTCACACACACAGGCAGACAGTCACACAGGCAGTCACACACACACAGTCACACAGTCACACACACAGTCACTCAGACAGGCAGACAGTCACACACACACACAGTCACTCACACAGGCAGACAGTCACACAGGCAGTCACACACACACAGTCACACACACACAGGCAGACAGTCACACAGGCAGTCACACACACACAGGCAGACAGTAACACAGGCAGTCACACACACACAGTCACACACACACAGTCACTCACACAGGCAGACAGTCACACACACACACACAGGCAGACAGTCACACACACAGGCAGACAGTCACACACACACATTCACTCACACAGGCAGACAGTCACACACACACACAGGCAGACAGTCACACAGGCAGTCACACACGCACAGGCAGACAGTCACACACACACAGTCACACACACAGGCAGACAGTCACGCACACAGTCACTCACACAGGCAGACAGTCATACACACAGTCACACACACAGGCAGACAGTCACACACACAGTCACAAAAACACACACACACAGGCAGACAGTCACACACACAGTCACAAGAACACACACACAGGCAGACAGTCACACACTCACAGGCAGTCACACACTGACCTGCTTCTTACCTCCACATCCCTTGGAGCACCTGGATGCTGGTTGTTGGGGAAGCAGTGATTCCTTCCTGCTTCCCATGCTGCAGTCAGCCAGGCCCCCGGCCGCACGCTAAGCTCTGCCCCCGCTGCACGCTAAGCTCCGCCCCCACCGCACACTAGGCTCTGCCCCCGCCGCATTTAAAAAAATTTTTTTTAATGATCCCGGCCGGCCATGTGTGAGCTGTGCTGGCCGCCTGGCTCCCCCTGCTCCCATGGGACCCTGTGCGGCCGCACAGCTCACACATGGCCGGCATCTCAGGAGCCTAATCACTGAAAGGGCTGTCAGCCCAGCCCCAGGTGCCGCGGCCCACCGGGAAATTTCCCAGTATCCCGGTGGGCCAGTCCGGCCCTGCATTCAAGTAATGAGCTCTGTGTAGTGGGATATTGTTCCAGTTCATTTAGCGATTAAAACACATAAATCTACTTCACATTACACAAAAATCTGTTTACCAGAACATCCCAAAAAAATTAAATTACCGTATATACCCGACCCGAATATAAGCCGAGGCCCCTAATTTTACCCCAAAAAACTGGGAAAACTTATTGACTCGAGTATAAGACTAGGGTGAGAAATGCAGCAGCTACTGGTAAATTTCTAAATAAAATTAGATCCTAAAAAAAATATATTAATTGAATATTTATTTACAGTGTGTGTATAATGAATGCAGTGTGTGTGTATGAATGCAGTGTGTGTGTATGAATGCAGTGTGTGTGTGTATGAATGCAGTGTGTGTGTATGAATGCAGTGTTTGTGTATGAATGCAGCGTGTGTATGAATGCAGCGTGTGTGTATGAATGCAGCGTGTGTGTATGAATGCAGTGTGAGTGTATGAATGCAGTGTGTGTATGAGTGCAGCGTGTGTGTATGAATGCAGCGTGTGTGTATGAATGCAGCGTGTGTATGAATGCAGTGTGTGTATGAGTGCAGTGTGAGTGTATGAGTGCAGTGTGAGTGTATGAATGCAGTGTGAGTGTATGAATGCAGTGTGAGTGTATGAATGCAGTGAAGGTGTATGAATGCAGCGTGTGTGTATGAATGCAGTCTGTGTGTATGAGTGTAGTGTGTGTGTGTGTGTGTTGCAGAGCCTTGCTGGGGGGGTGGGCAATTTTTTATTATTTTAATTTTTTTATTATTATTTATTATTATTTTTATTCATTTAATGTAATTATTATTATTATTGTATTATTATTTATTTATTATTATTTTTTTATTATTACTAATTATTATTTTTTTGTCCCCCCTCCCTGCTTGCTACATGGCAGGGAGGGGGGCTCCTTCCCTGGTGGTCCAGCATTGGTAGTTCAGTGGGGGGGAGAGGGGGCTGGCAGAGCTGTAACTTACCTCTCCTGCAGCTCCTGTCAGCTCTCTCCTCCTCCGCGCCGTCCGTTCAGCTCCCTCTGTCAGCTCACACTGTAAGTCTCGCGAGAGCCGCGGCTCTCGCGAGACTTACACTGTGAGCTGACAGAAGAGCTGAATGGACGGCGCGGAAGAGAAGGGAGCTGACAGGAGCTGCAGGAGAGGTAAGTTACAGCTCTGCCAGCCCCCAGTCTGTATTATGGCAATGCAAATTGCCATAATACAGACTCTGACTCGAGTATAAGCCGAGTTGGTTTTTTTTAGCACAAAAAATGTGCTAAAAAACTCGGCTTATACTCGAGTATATACGGTATGTTTAGATCTAGAAATTGGAATGGCATGATAGGTGATTGACTTATGCATTTTTTGTCATTGGTTGGTATACATAAAGAAGCTTGCAAAATATGCAGTTCTCGTGTCTGCAGCCTTTACAAGTCCTCCCCTACTAACCCCGCCCAGACTTTCTGTGCTGTGCAATCACAGACTTCCCAATGCAGCTCAATGAGAAGTCTTTGCAAGGCAGGTGCTCTGGGCAATTTCAGCAAACGTGCAGGCATTAAATCAGTGATATGCAGCTAATGGCAGAAAACGTCAATCCTCTAAAGGCTGGTAATCATACCCAATACTTGACAGTACAAATATTTATACTAGATAGGGGTAGTTGTTAAATTGATCACTTTTAATTCACATTTCAAAAATAACAACAATATTCTAATTTAAATAAAACTACAGGATATTTAAATGCAATTACTATTAGAACATTTGATTCTGCAAAAAAAGTTAGTTATAATATGTAATTGAAATATCATCAATATCAATATATCATTGAAATATCTGATAATGCTAAACGCATATCACCACATCACACTACTGACATTGTAAACAATGTAAATTATGACCTCCAAGCAAATAAAAAAAAAACTAAAATATTTGGGTTTATTCGCTAAAAACACAAAATTGTAGTGAACCAAAAATGTATTTGCAAAATGTTGTCTACAATAGATAATCTATGATTTTATCAGTGATGGAGAATTTGCCACTTCAGCTACTTTGGCCTATATTTTCCATTTTGGAATTCACTTGACTACATTTCGTTGTTTAGTGTGTAAAACGAGATGAATGCGCAGGGATGTTTGTAGCATGCATTTGAAATGCAGACATTCTATCTTTTTAGGTTTGTTTGTAGATGCTTCCAATGTACAAACAAGGACATACTTGAAAACGGGAGAAATATCAATGTACCCTTCCTGGTAAAATATTTTATAAATAAATAAATAAAAATATTAAACTCTGGGAAATGAGATTATTTTATTTGTGAATGTATTTAGAAATATTGCAAAAAAAAGGAAAAGTCACACTTCTTCCAGAACAATAGAATAAGAGTAAAACTGGGACAATTCTGCAAACTTGGCTAAATGAAAAAAAATTGGCCTTTTGTCCCTCTGGAATGATATACTGTCAAGTACCCGAACGACTCCAACCAATGTGATGCGATTTATGTAATCTGATTTGTGCTCATGGTTAGTGTATATGTTCGTATCTGTAGGAAAAGATAGTCTGAGGTTTGTGTAATGACGGCCATGAACACAAAAATACCAACGTAGATTAAAAAAACCTTTAATAATGCATAGTGCAAACAAACAATGCACATATTATCAATGGATCCACACAACTTTTAATCACTTGCTTCATTTCCAGCTGTGGTTTTGGCATATACCTGGTGTAACATGTAAACATAGAACCTCACTCTTGGAAGGTGACAATACAGCACTGATGCAAACGAGTGCTCAGAATAGTCTGTCTCTAAAACTGATTGTGAATGAACTTGGATGAATGAATGTGTTTTAAATTGTCTGTCCTGCCACTTCCACAACAGTCTGCTAAACTTATCAGCTTTCTTTATGATCAATCTACATATCTGCGACACTGTACAATAAATTCATTTTAAATCTAACAACATTAGATCAAACTTATTCTTCTGCTCCAGAATTTTGTATGTGTGACATGGCATACTTTTCTGGTATTGCACACTTAAAGGAACACTGTAGCGTGAGGAACACATCTGTATTCTTAATGCTACAGTTCTTATGTGGATATTAAGTTCATCCTCTCCCAACTCAGGGTGTTAAAAATAAAATGGAAAGGAAATTAAACTGAGCAAATTACTCACCTTTTCTCCGGTGCCAAGTCTCCCTTGGGGCTGCCGCTGTGTCCACCTCCAGTTGTGTCTCCAGGATGATGGTCCGAGCCAATGCTCCTTATAGATGCGCACATGCGCAACTTCACCATGATGTGTCCATGATTCTGTCATAGAGTATCATTGAATACAATGATTCTATAAGACAGACCGTGATAAGCCTGAACAGAGCCAGGAACGGGGAGATAGGAAAGGGGGGGTGGGAGGGGGCGAGCTAGGACTGAAGGCAATATAACACATTCAATACAATGAGGTTTTTATTGTGCCTACAGTATTCAAGTGTCAAAAGCACAAAACCACTTTAAGGAGCAGTGAGAAAAATACATATACTGTACATATATATAAAATATAGGCCTAACACAGGATTCCTCTGTACCCTCAAGAAATATAAATAGACAAAGATATACCTACAAAAAATGAATCAGTTGGTTTTTTCCAGATGTTGATGACAGTGGAATGTTTAAGGGGAGCTGGTATGGTGTCAGAAGAGAGACAGTATTTGAGGAAATGTATTAGGGATGGTTCTAGGCAAGTAAAGAGAGATCAGATAACTTTAGAGGGAATGGTATCAAGGTAACAAGTGGTGGTATGATAGAAAAGTAGACATGCAGACATCTCCTTCTTCAGCAACTGGGGAGAAGGCCTGAAGGGTACGAAAGGCATAGGCCAAGTCAGGTTGGGAGAGAGAGGAACGAAGGGGTGAACTATTTCATTAACTGATTAATCAATAACATAGCACACAATGTTATCAGCTGTGAGGTTAGTGTGGAGGGAGTGGACACTGCTGGGTGAAGCAAAGAATTGAAGGTATCGACAAAACCCCTGGGATTGTGACCATATGTACTGTCTGAGGATAGAGGAAAGGTATGCTGGCTTAGCAAGGATAACAGCCGCGCTGTACAAATGTAACATGAATGCGTAACGGAGGAAGTCTGACAAGGTGAAAGACTTCTTCTGTTCATTGGAACAGGAGTGCCTTTGTAGGTAGCAAGCGGCAGCCTACTTATTCAATGACGGTTCACGTTTTAAAATCTCTAGGGATGTGCACACGAGAACATTTTGCTTTGTTTTGTTTTAATGCTTAATTTTCGAATTTCAGTTTATCTGAAATTCGGTAAATATCGATTCATATTTACTTTTTTTTTTTGTATGAAAATGTCATTCATTTCTGAAATTTGGAAGCCCTTTATTCCCCATGGGGAATGAATAAAGGTGTCACTCAAAGAGTTAGACAATACCAATTTAGGGCGTTATCTTGAGAGCTCTTTTCTTAATTTCGATCTTTCAGTTGGTTAGTAAATAACACTCTAATTTGCTGTCCTGATGTGGGATTGCCATAAGGATACCAATTACCAACAAAGGGAGCTATCTGCTAAACAGCACCCTAATTTGGCATCCTTAAATATTGTAACCCCATGTAATGGTACCAATTTAAGGAGTTGTCTGCTAAACTGCTGAAAGAGCAGAATTAAGAAAAGTCTGTTTCATCATCTTTCTTTTTCAGTGCTTTAATAGATAGAGACCTAATTTGGTATCCTTAAAGGGATACTATAGTCACCAGAGCCACTACAGCTTAATGTAGTGGTCCTGATGTCCATAGCCTGTCCCTGCAGTCTTTTTAGAGAAAAGGCAGTGTTTATATTTATTATTATTATTATTATTGCCGTTTATATAGTGCCAACAGATTCCGCAGCGCTTTACAATATTATGAGAGGGGGGATTTAACTATAAATAGGACAATTACAAGAAAGTTTACAGGAATGATAGGTTGAAGAGGACCCTGCTCTATACGGTTGCTGCCTAGGAACACCTCTAGTGCCAGTCACTCAGACGGCCATTTGAGGTGCTTCCTAGTTCAGTTTTGCACACAGTGCAGCAACTATGTTCAGCGTCTCCATGCTCTGCATAGAAATGATCAATGCTCCCTATAGAGGTGCATTGATTCAATGCATCTCTATGAGGAGATGCTGATTGGCAATAGCCTCCCAATGCATTCCTATGGGAAAGCATTGGATTGGCTGAGATCATCAAGATTGATTATCTCAGCCATGGAGGCGGGGCCAACCTCGGTGAGACCAGCACGACGATGAAGAAAAGGTAAATAAAATACCTTTTACCACATTACTACCTAAATGTGTAGTCCAGCACTAAATTGTTAGAAATACATTGCTCTTTCAGTTGTTTAGTAGATATTATTAACTCCCTATTTTGCTATCATTACCAAAACGAATGGATCAGAAATATGTTATTTAATTTTGTTTGTTTGTTTCAGTTTGCGTCAATTCAGATGCTACCGAATTGCTCAATGCACAGTTTAACTGATACAAAGGGTAAGGGGATTTATTTATAGGCTGCATCCGAACATATAGATATTAAATAAATATTTTGTTCTGTGTCAGATAACTAAGAAATGCATTTGAGACAGTAATTCGTAATGAATTGGCAACTGAATCCCCAAATTATCGGTATAATAGCGCACCCGCGAAGAAATCCTTACTCTATTTGCTATTTTGCATTTCGTATGTCAGCTCTGCACAATTTGCTGTTGTTTTTTTGTTTTTTACATAAACTCCTTAACACTAGTAAAAGTTGACTTGTGTTAGATGAGATATCAGATCAAAAGGCAGTATTTGTCAGTAGCTTGTATGAAGTATTCACCCACTGGAGCTGAGAAAACTTTCTTTTTTATCTTTGGAGATAGTATATTCTATTGAAGCAATCAGCACGGAACACGTATGTCTATACAAGGATTTTCATGTCACGTAAAAAATAATAGGAGGTCAGAATTCGAATGGGAGATTAGCATAGGACTGCCTGAGCGAGCCATTCCTTTTATTGCGCGAGATAACATAAGTCCAGGCAGAATGGAAGTAGCACTACTGAACTGTAAACAAAGACTGCTACGGCCAGACATTTCGGTTGTGTTTACAGATTAGATGACAGGATGTATATATAAAACGTTCTTGTTATAGGATATTAATGGTAAGTTGAACTTGTTTTTGATGTTTAAACCACATTACTGCTTGATAGATGGCTACGGTGTCAAAGGTTACGTGAGATGTGTTAAGCCTACTGTAGGAAATCGACTTTATTTAGAAAAATAGTCAGATATGCCTTGTGTAAGCATATGCATACACCATACACATCTGTCTATCTATATGGATTTTCTTGAACAATAATCTCTACACATATTGATATGCTACTTTATATGATAAATTGACATGCTATCATCTCTCTATCCGTCTATCATCTAGCTGTCTGTCTGTCTCCATTGTCCGTCTATCTCTCTAATCTTTGTCTGTCTTTCTTCACACGATGCAAGGTATAGCAGTTGAGGGACCTGTTTGACTAATATGAGGCCATACAGCCTCTTACATTCAGCCAATATATGAACTACGTAGTAGAAGACGTGACTACTGAGGGATAAAACAAACACAAAAAGATCCAATTTTTAACATTCAGTGAGCTATTTATTTTATTACGTTATCCATGTCGCCTTTCATTAAGTTAGTGCCAATAAGTTATTTGACACAGTTCAATTTCCACGACTACAAAAAGAAAGTAAAATATATTTTGATATGCTATACAAAAATGGATAGAAATGGGCCGGGATCAAAGGCTCTACCCAGCCAGCCTATGCAAGGCCGACACTCAGTCCCGTCATGGCTAGTGGGGAGATTAAACATTGCTGCCCAGGCACTATAAAAGGTCCCATAGGCATGGAGCCTGTGAAATAACAGGGGGAATTTAGTCCACCACCCATGTCCCCACCATAAGCATCGGGGGGAGGTCTAAAAAAGTGGTCGAGGGTGTTGTAATCAATGAGACGGGGCTATTATAAGCTTCAGAGGGAGGGCCTCGAGGGCAATAAATATGTTAAAAAATTTACTCACTATCAGAAGTTTTACTTCAAAAAAGGTCAAATAAGAATCCATGATCTTACAACGCCAAAGCCAAAGCCAAAGGTGCATTAGTAGCCTGAAATGCACGTCGAGAAAGTTTTTATCTTTGCCACATGCACAACCACTTGCTATGCACGTTTGATTTAAGGGATTTCGACTAATAAGGAGTTATAGGGGAGGTTTGTGATGGAAGGGTAACAGGAGGATTTTGGGCGTTCTGAGACTAGCGACCTATAGGGCCAGCTGTAGTGTCATTTAGCAATCTTTAGGCAGTCAGGATTAGAGTACAGACAGGTTTATTTACAGGGTCATTCAGCAATTTATAAGTAGCCAAGAGACTTTGTGTTTTTGCACCTATACTGCATATCCTTTGTTCCATTACACGTAAGTTTCTATGTAGTTGTTATAAGGCATTTGTTTTTTCTGGCTTGCCACAGTTCCGGCTGCACCGTTATTCAGATACTTATAAGCAGAGTGTTTAGTTAGTCACTTTTTTATAAGTGGGTCATAACTTTATAACCTGTATCTGTCTAACGAGTTAGCACTTCAAAGAGTGGCTAATACTATGTATAGACACTGCTATTTAGAATAGTCCTATTTAAGTCTCCTTTATACAATTTATGCAGGGGCGGACTGACCACTCGGGCAATTCGGTCACTGACCGAGGGCCCGTGGCAGTCAGGGGCCCGGATGCATAGACAGGTCCTTGGATCTCCCATCTAGCCCAGCATTAATTCTTGTGCCTGCCTGTGGGGAGTCTGCAACTATCGCAAAATATCACCTCCTAACTACCTCCGCAGTGTGAGACCTGGCAGCACGCGTGTTCCCCCTCTCAGGGCCCCTCACTCTCCCAGCGCTGTGCAGGCACTCTGTGTTGAGCGAGAGGAGGGGAAAGCATGTGACATCACATCCTCTGCTCTCATTCCACACATGCAGAGCAGCCTTAACACAGCTACAAGAGGAGCAGCACCTGGGAGACAGAGAGAGGGAGAGCTGAATGCATGCAGCCAACCAAGAGGATACAGACACAAAAGGTGGGTTGGGGTGAAATAGGACATAGATATGTGGGTCTGTGGGTGTAAATAGGGTGAGGTGGGACATAGATACGTGGGTCTGTGGGTGTAAATAGGGTGGCATAGGACATAGATATGTGGTTCTGTGGGTGTAAATAGGGTGAGGTGGGAGAGATAAATGTGGGTCTGTGGGTGTAAATAGGGTGAGGTGGGAGAGATAAATGTGGGTCTGTGGGTGTAAATAGGGTGAGGTGGGAGAGATAAATGTGGGTGTAAATAGGGTGAGGTAGGAGAGATAAATGTGGGTCTGTGGGTGTAGATAGGATGAGGTGGGAGAGATAAATGTGGATTTAAATAGGGTGAGGTAGGAGAGATAAATGTGGGTCTGTGGGTGTAAATAGGGTGAGGTGGGGCATATATGTGTGGGTCTGTGGGTGTAAATAGGGTGAGGTAGGAGAGAGAAATGTGGGTCTGTGGGTGTAAATAGGGTGAGGTGGGACATAAATAGGTTGAGGTGGGAGAGAGAAAGGTGGGTCTGTGGGTGTAAATAGGGTGAGGTAGGAGAGAGAAATGTGGGTCTGTGGGTGTACAATTGGGATGAGTGTAAGGTGTCAGAAAAAAAGAGAGGAGAGACAGATCACACATTAGGGAAGATAGAGAGTCAGAGACACACAATGAATATAAAATCGTATTTAAAAGAAAGAAATTGCATGCAAACACACCACTGAAGTCATGCACATGGTGACACACTGCTTATTTGTTTTTACAGACTGATAATCTACAGGCATATAGTTTTGCATTCACACACATACTGACACTCCTCACAAATAGAGTACTACAGTCACACACTGATACTGACTGCTCAAATAAATACATGAACATTCTGAACATTAATACACACAAACATTCACACACCAACAATCCTCTTAATTTACACACACAGCTTCTTCCACACAAATACATTTGAGATCCCTACATATACATAGACACAAACACTACACACAAGTGCACCCACTCCACACTGACACTTCATACAAATATACTCCTGCATTCACACAACTAATTTGAATACTAATATACCCCTGCATCCACGTGCCATAATTCCCTATGAATCATGGCTGTCAAACTTGGGGAGCCGCATGCGGCCCACAACTAATATGTTTGCAGCCCGCGGCGAGGTTGTGCTGAGTGTAAGCTCTCCCTGCTCAGCTTCCCGGAGTGACGCCGGGAGCCGGAATGTGACGTCACATTCCAGCTCCCGGCATCACTCTGCGGCGCGCGAGGGAGCTGAGCAGGGAGAGCTCAATATCAATGCTCCCTTGCTGCCTGTTTGCCCCCCGCTTGCCTGAATGTACACCTGCCCAGAAGTCCCACTAGACCCCAGGTAGGAAATCCACCCAGCTCTCCCAAAGTTAGGGAGCTATAATAATAATATAATAATAATAAAATAATAAAAAGTGTTGGGGGGAAATGTGTGTATGGGTGTATGGCTGCCTATTTGTGTGTGGCTGTGTGTATTCCTGTCTGTGCGTGTGCATGGCTGTCTGTGTGTATGTGTATATGGCTGTATGTCTGTGTGTATTGCTGTATGTGTGTGTATTGCTGTATATATGGCTGTCTGTGAGTGTATATATGGATGTGTGTGTGTCTCTGTCAGTGAGTCTGTCTGTGTGTGTGTATGTCAGTGTGTGTCTGTGAGGAAGCCTGTGTGTCTGAGTGATTGTGTGTGTCTGTCAGTGAATGTGTGTGTCTGTGAGTGCATTTGTGTGTTTGAGTGATTCTGTGTGTCTGTGTATGTCTGTTAGTGAGTGTGTCTCAGTGAGATTGAGTGAGAACAGGGGCAGGGGTAGACAGAGGGACTAGGATTTAGTAGACAAAGGGGTCTGGGATTTAGTAGACGAGGGGGTACTGGGATTTAGTAGACGAGGGGGTACTGGGATTTAGTAGACGAGGGGGTACTAAGATTTAGTAGACGAGGGGGTACTAAGGTTTAGTAGACGAGGGGGGGACTGGGATTTAGTAGAAGGGATCGCTGTTTGTTTTTTTAATAGTGTACTTTTCAAAATAAACCTACGTTTCTATGAAAATGTACATTTTTGTTTTTTAGCGGCCCACTTAAACTTAAACCTTGTTTATTTGGCCCTTGCTAGCCTTTTAGTTTGACATGCTTGCTATAAATAAACTCTTGAATTCACAGATATGTTTTACATTCTAATAAACTTCCTGTTTTCATACACAAACACTACATGCTCCTGCATTTTATACTCTCTGGGTTTCACATATATCAGCATTACACAAATACATACTTTGACTCATACAATTGTACTTTGATACTACATAAATATTCTTGCAGTAGACATAATTCATCCCTCCATTTACACACAGTTTTTCACTAAACTCAAATATATCCTTGAAATCACACCTATTGATATTCTACAAACACACATGCATTCATACTGGCACAATAAACAGAAACGACCATTCACAATGATTTTAAATGCTCAATGCAAACATGCATTGATAATCATATGCATCAAAAGTAATACACAACATTATATGAAAGTTATATTTAAAATTAATCAAATACATATGTACTTTCAGGACCTAATTTTGCCCGGGGGCCCAAATGGCTGTCAGTCCGTCCCTGAATTTATGGTACCAGCGAGCCCCATCTTCTAGTATAGCTCTTTCTCACAGTGATTTCAGATTGTATCACTATAGTGACCCCTTCCTCACAGTCCATTAGACACTTTTGTGTTTATGTGAAAATAAAATAAACCTTAATTCGCCAAAAAAAAATTAAAAAATCATGTAAAAAATTTGAAACATGCCGGAGATTGAGCTCTGATAGCTGAGAAAACCTTTATATAGGCTTTCCCAACTACGTCCCTCCCCAAATTATTTGCAATATGAGTATAAGCGTTCTGATTGATTTGCTAGTAAGCCAAGTAATCAGAGCGCTCTAACAACCAAGTCTTACTTCTTTCGAGACTTGGTTGTAAAAGCACTCACTCGTTTTAAATGTTTCCGAAATATGTCCCCACCTGCAGCAAGGCAGGTGGGGGAATATGGAGGCTTAAATCCTCAATTATAGTATTATGGGGGTCTTATTTGTTACTTGTTTAATAATATTTAAAAAAAATCTTTTTTAATGTGACACACTGTCCAGCCGATAGAGCCAAAATTTACTCTTGCTTTGCCGATCGATGGCTTTTTAACTATTTGTCTGCTGGCTGCTAGCTAGCTGATACCACCGGGCAAATCATTCGATTTTATTCATTTGGGCCTGATTTCAGCCGTCTGGTAGAGTTTGGTCTAGCTGAAATCCAGACCAAATTTTTGGGGGCTTGAATTACAAAATTTGGACATTGTTAAATTGCATGAACAATGTTTAGTTTTTACAATCAGAATGTTGCTATATCCAGCCGAATGGTTTTACCCCATTCGGTACGGAGCCATTTTGACTTTGGTGAATAACCCCTTAAAAGACCCCATTCTCCTTCCAATGATTAACCCAATGATTACAAGTTGTTCTGGATACACCACGTCCATTTTGTAGTGACTAGCCTTTCTCAGTTACTAAAGGATCCAAAAGAACCGTATTCATTTTTTTTTTTTCAATCCCCTAACCCTTTGCAAATTGGATAGGGATTAGGAGGGGAACAGTAGTTGGCAAGAGAAGATTGAGCAGCTTTAGATAAACTTCAGTAATGGTAGTAATATATGGAGTGATTGGTATGTTTTTTCTGTTGCTAAGTCTTTTCATGTCACATTATATACTGGTATTTACTTTGATTTCTTCAATTTAAAATCTATAATTTGGAAGTTGTTTTAGGTGCGTTCTAATATCTCTTAGCATGCTACAAGGAATGGTTTTGCTAGCTATTGCTTTTTCTGTGCATTAAGCAGGCCAATGATTTATTCCCACTGAATATATCTCTCTAACGGGTTTTGTAACTATTCAGACCCAAACACAGAATAGGTCTTTCTATATAGGAAAAAGGGAATGGTATGCTTGCCAGCCTCATTTGTAACGTATAGAACATTTTAAATGAACAAATGAGCCACAGATATCAAAAAGAATAGAATTCAGGTGGAAAGAGGGTCATAAACACTGAAAAAACTGAAAATTGTTACCATACTATAATTTTCTTTTCCTGGCTAATATTCATGTCAGCATCACCTATGGGTTAGCTCCTCACTCTCAGCTGATAGGACAGGAATCTAAAATGTAACATAATGATATATAAGGAAGTCACCTCCCCATAAATAGCAGTCTTGTAATCAAGTCAGACCAAAACTAGGGAGGGTATGTTGATGCTGGAATGGATATTAGCCAGGAAAATAAAATTACGGTAAGTATGGTAACAATTTTCTGCTTTCCTGGCCAATCCATGACAGCATCACCTATGGGACTTCCCAAGCCAAACTATAGGGTGGGTAATGAAACACAAAAACTCAATCTCCATGCTAAATATAAATATTTAATTAGTGACAGAATTACCGTATATACTCGAGTATAAGCCGAGTTTTTCAGCCCATTTTTTGGGCTGAAAAACCCCAACTCGGCTTATACTCGAGTCAAGGTCTGTATTATGGCAATTTGCATTGCCATAATACAGACTGGGGGGAGAGGGGGGCTGGCAGAGCTGTAACTTACCTGTTCTGCAGCTCCTGTCAGCTCTCTCCTCCTCTGCGCCGTCCGTTCTGCTCTTCTGTCAGCTTACACTGTAAGTCTCGCGAGAGCCGCCGCGGCTCTCGCGAGACTTACAGTGTAAGCTGACAGAAGAGCAGAACGGACGGCGCAGAGGAGGAGAGAGCTGACAGGAGCTGCAGAACAGGTAAGTTACAGCTCTGCCAGCCCCCCTCTCCCCCCCACTGAACTGCCACTGGACCACCAGGGAAGGAGAGCCCCCCTCCCTGCCATATATCAAGCAGGGAGGGGGGACGAAAAAAAAAATATATATAAATAAAAATAAATAATAATAATAAAAAAAATTAATAATAACAAAAAAAAGGGTTATAAGGACCACTATGGGGGGGGTATAAGGACCACTATGGGGGGGGGTATAAGGACCACTATGGGAGGGAGGGGGTGGGTTAAGGACCACTATGGGAGGGAGGGGGGTATAAGGACCACTATGGGAGGGAGGGGGGTATAAGGACCACTATGGGAGGGAGGGGGGTATAAGGACCACTATGGGAGGGAGGGGGGGGGATAAGGACCACTATGGGAGGGAGGGGGGTATAAGGACCACTATGGGAGGGAGGGGGGGGGATAAGGACCACTATGGGAGGGGGGGGGGGATAAGGACCACTATGGGAGGGAGGGGGGGATAAGGACCACTATTGGAGGGAGGGGGGGATAAGGACCACTATGGGAGGGAGGGGGTGGGATAAGGACCACTATGGGAGGGAGGGGGGGTATAAGGACCGCTATGGGAGGGAGGGGGGGTATAAGGACCGCTATGGGAGGGAGGGGGGGTATAAGGACCGCTATGGGAGGGAGGGGGGGTATAAGGACCACTATAGGAGGGAGGGGGGTATAAGGACCACTATGGGAGGGAGGGGGGGGGGATAAGGACCACTATGGGAGGGAGGGGGTGGGATAAGGACCACTATGGGAGGGAGGGGGGGGGGATAAGGACCACTATGGGAGGGAGGGGGTGGGATAAGGACCACTATGGGAGGGAGGGGGGGTATAAGGACCACTATGGGAGGGAGGGGGGGGTATAAGGACCACTATGGGAGGGAGGGGGGTATATGGACCACTATGGGAGGGATGGGGGGGGATAAGGAACACTATGGGAGGGAGAAGGGGGATAAGGACCACTATGAGAGGGAGGGGGTGGGATAAGGACCACTATGGGAGGGGAGGGGGAAGTAAGGACCACTAGGGGAGGGGAGGGTAAGGACCACTAGGGGAGGGGTGAGTCAGGACCACTGGGGGGGGTGAAGGAACACGGGGGTGGGGAGGTAAGGACCACTAAGGGAGGAGGAGGGGAAGTCAGGACATATGGGGGGGGGAGGGGGCGGCAAAAATTTTTTTGCCTACGGCGGCAAATATCCTTGCACCGGCCCTGCACACACTGCATTCACACACTGCATTCATGCACACACACACTGCATTCATGCACACACACACACTGCATTCATGCACACACACACTGCATTCATGCACACACACACTGCACTCATACACACACACATACGCACACACTGCATTCATTATACACACACTGTAAATAAATATTCAATTAATATAATTTTTTTAGGATCTAATTTTATTTAGAAATTTACCAGTAGCTGCTGCATTTCCCACCCTAGTCTTATACTCGAGTCAATAAGTTTTCCCAGTTTTTTGGGATAAAATTAGGGGCCTCGGCTTATATTCGGGTCGGCTTATACTCGAGTATATACGGTAAGTACTTTTCTACCAAAGGAAGAGATAGATGAGCCCGAAATATCTAGGTGATAGTGTTTCACAATTGTGTTGAATGAGTAAAGGGCCGCTGCCCTACAAATTTCTTCCGTATAAGTATCCGCCGTATATGCCCAAGAGGCCGAGACAGCCCTGGTAGAGTCAGCTTTTATGCCTTCCAGTACCGGAATCCCCAAGCCTTTTGAATGGGCAGATATAACCCACCTACGAATCATAGAGATCGAAGCTGCATTCCCTTAATGGTAACCGAAAGGAACCATAAAAATTCTATTTGACTTTCGAAATTCTTTAGTATGACCAAGGTATATTTAAAGAGTTCGAACCACATCCAAGCAGACAATTGCACTTTAAGAGAGCTAAGGCTCAAACCCTTATCCAGACCCTTTTGTTGAAATTTCAATAAATTTGATAGAGTAAGTAAGTCTGAAGATGCCCAATCCACATACGCTTTCTAAATCCTATAATAAACAGTGGTATGTTTTCTGGCTTGAAGAATAGTTTCTACCACATTATCCAATAATCCTACAGCTTTTAATATATTCTTCTCAATTTCCAGGCCTTCAGATGGCAAATTGCTGGGTCTTAGTGTAGAAATTGACCCTGGGACAATAGGTTCCTTTTTGATTGGAATTTCCCATGGTTCTCCCTGTGACAGACTCAGGAGTAGAGGGAACCAAGGTCTCCTCGGTCAGTAAGGTATAACAGCTATTACCTCTACCTTTTCCTTCCAGATCTTCCTAAAAGTTCTCTGTATCAACAGAATGGGATGAAACACAGACCCAATTAAAAGTACTATCTATGTGTTAGGGTATCCTGGATCTTCTGGAATAGAACAAAGGAACGTATTTGTTCTTGAAACTCGCCATTAGTCTCCATTCTCCTGGATCCATGTAGTGGTGGCTCAGATAATCCGCAACATCGTTGAGTTTATCTGGAAGATGTATGGCAAGTAGTCCTTCCAGATTCTGTTGTGCCCAGAAAATGATAGGCTTTGTTTCCTGAATGAGGACTATGTTAGGTTTTGAATACTGCACTCAATTTCAGCATATTGGAATAGAGGTTCCAACATCTAATTGGCCACAATCATTGGGCTAAGTCGTGCTTGTATTGGGCACCTCATCTTTTCCCGCTGGCAACTTTGGTTACCAGCTCCCAATCTGGTTATTCTAGTGGGAAGACTCTTCTGATATTTTTCTCATTCATCCACCACTGTAAGGATAACCTTACTTCTTCCGTAATCCAGATATATTGTTCACATTCCTATTCTTCTTGAGTGACTTGCTCTAAGAAATTCATCTGAGTCATTCTTATGTTCCAGTCAGCCCATCTTACTAACCCGATTGTAGAGGACATTGCTCCCAGAAGACTCATGTAGTCGTGACAGTCAAGAAACTTTAATAAGCTGCTCTTGCCACTGTTTCATTCAGTGTGATAATTCTGTCTTCTGTCAACATTAACCAATTTTGCTTCTTATTAATGCTGGCTCCCAGAAAGTTTATCTGTTGTGATGGAAGTATTTGACTATTCTCCATGTTTACTATCCAGCCAAATTCGGTTAATTCCTTCATTACTGACAATGTATATTTTGTCAGTCTTTCTCTTGATTCTTCCACAATCAGTATGTCGTCGATGTAGTGAAATATTCTGATCCCTTTTTCCCTAATGAGAGCAATCAGGCTGATAAGAATCTTTGTGAATGTTCTAGGGGCGCAACTTAGGCCGAACGGGTTACCTTGGAATTGTAAATGTTTTTCAAAGATTTCGAATCTAAGAAACCTTCTGTGTGCCTGAGATATTGAGGTGTGATAGTATGCATCCTGAGGGTCTATGGATGTTAACCAATCTGTACGATGAATTTGGGGTATAGTTTGAAGACTATCCATCTTGAACATTCTTTTCTTCAATAGTGAGTTTACTTTTTTGAGATCCAGAATAATTCTCCATTTTCTTCATTTTACTGATGGCCAGGTGCAAGGAAAATAGGTAAATACATTGTTGAAATTTCTCTTTTAGAGGAAAAAAGCAAATGACTTCTTGATGAAGGAGTTTTCCAGGCAATCTTTCATGGGTTTTACCTTTTCTTGTGACACAGTTGATCCTACCATAATAGATGGATTACCTTCTTGGAACTCTCTCTTTTACTGACAGAACTAATAGATCTGTGATGTGTGAAGACCAGATTTGATAAAAGTATGCAAGGCAGACTCCTACCTTGCACATCTGATCCCTGTCATCTTCAGAAAGATTTTCCTCTTCCTTTATGTGTTTTTGAAGATTGGCCCTGTTGTCCCTTCCAGTATTGTACTTTAGATTATTCTTTTCCAGGCTCATATGATCTTGAGTCTCGAAAGGAAGCTTGGTCTCTGTATCCTCTTCCCCATCCACTGGGATATCTTTTGCTCCTTCTATCCTGTAGTAGCTGTACTTTCTTGCCTTCAGTGGCTTTGCATATTGCTTCATCCAATGGTTTCCCAAATAAAGGTTTGTCCTGAAAAGGGAGAAGGCATAAATTTGTCTTTGATGCATTATCAGCGCCACATGTTCTCAACCAAAGAGCTTTTCTTCCTTAGATGGATTGGCCCATAGCTTTGGAAAAAAGTTTTGTAATGTCAACAGATGCTTCTGACATATAGTCTGATGCTAGTTTCAAATCTTGAATCATCAGAGAATTTCTTACATATCTTCCCCAATGAAGACTATGTAGCTTAAAGGGACACTATATATAGAAACCCAGACCACTTCATCTCATTGAAGTGGTCTGGGTGCAGTGTCCCTGTCCTCATAAGCCGGCAATGTAAAACATTGTGGTTTTAGAGAAACTGCAATGTTTACATTGCAGGGTTAAGACTGCCTGTAGTGTCTGTCTCCCAGACAGTCACTGGAGTCTCTTTCTTGATTCACACAGAGTTTAACTGTGAAACGACGCTGGACAATCTACACACTTTGCATGAGGTTGTCCAGCATCTTCAAAATCCGTATAAAGAAGCATTGATTCAAGCTAAAATGCGCACATCATTTGCAGATGTCAAACTCACTAAATATCCACTATCAACATATATAAAATGTCTGCCTTTACTAAGGGCATTTACGTGATGGAACGATGAGAAAGCCACCATATTGTAAAAGGATCATTATAAAGGGTTAAACTGCTTCTCGTACACGACGCAAGGAGTGAGTATAAGAAAGCATTCCAACCTCCCACCATTGGCCTTTCTTTAATTGATGGACATTTAGGACTGGAAGTATCAATGTGGCAAGAGAGGTCAGGTCCTACTGGGCCCTACAGCTCACACCATTGTTCATTGATACACTCCTATCGTAAAATATAAAGCTCTACCAGCAATAAACGTTAAGTGGGAGTTTACTTGAACCGTCAATCACTTTCTTACAAAAATAGCTTTGGAGCCTTAACAGAAGCTATATTATTACTAAAAAATGTTCCACTGACTAATATACCATTCTTCTCAAACACTGGCCCCACATCTGCTACTTTTCAGAAAAGTTGTGAAACATTTGAATTCTTGGAAATCCAAAATCATAGCTTCTGCAAAAGGTCTTTCAACTCATTGTAAAATGCAAGATTGCATGGTATACACACGGCGAGGGTTTTATTTAACACCTATATTCGCTTGTAAGAGGTTTTTAACTACGCCAATTGTAAATAAATGGGTTTATTCCCATTTGTTATATTTTATGTTTTCAAACTTAGGCAAGAGTATGTTACATTTCAGCCTCCGTGTTGTAGTCTGCTATGATATATACAGAAAACACTGTTTTGTTTTCCAAAAAAAAGGTCGATTTCAATATAAATTATGTCCATTGCTCTTTTCTGAGTCAGGCTTCCTTACATTCAAGGTTTTACATGGGGTGAAAAGTTGAAGAGCTGAATTAAAGGTTTCGTGTAGTAACATGGGGCCTATGACTATGTGACAGCTAAAAGAAAACAAATGTAAATATTGCTCTGTGAAGGCCTCACTGCTTTTCCTGAGATCTGTTTGTGGTATATACCTGAGAGAAGATCATATTTACTGCAAATCAAACCACTTTGTTCACTAATGTAAGTTTCATGTACCCGCAAGCACACATTCTATGAGCGGTATCTCCAATAATGCTTGTCATACTTGTGTTTCTCACACACACATACACCACATACATTACAACCGTGTGTCCTAGAACTTTCTCCATTTTGTGGGTTTGCTGTAACACCAGTGACACATGTCCCAACATTATCATACCTCCCAAGTATCCCAATTCAGGAAGGTCATTTTCCATTTTGGGCCCAAATGCCTCTTTCTCTCCTCTCTGTCCAAATGCCCCACTTTTTAGAACCTCCATATTGTTGGTGTGTCTGAGTGTGTAACAGAGCTCCACAGCTCTAATATTCGTAGTAATGTGTTGTTGCTTTTACTTTCATCTTTTTTTTGTTTTTTTTATTCTTTTTTTTTATTGTGAACACATAGATGACATATTAGGCATTAAAATGTATTAGGCAGGTGGTGTTAATGTTGTTGGCTGTTTAGGGTATATGTATTTGTGTGTGTGTGTGTGTGTGTTTGTGTGTGTGTGTTTATATATACATATGTATGTGTATATATATACATATATATAATGTATTTATTTTTAGACAAAAATATGATAATCTTTCTGTAATCAACACTGCATGTAGTACCCCTCTAGTTCATTCTAGAGGTTTGTCCAACAAATGGCAAATTAATCTTGCAGTTATATTAGTTACTTAATGCAACATTTAATACAAATTGTAAAGTCTAAATTTAAATTTAATAAAAAGCTATTGGATGCCATAAAAGGTTCTATTTCAATATTTCTACATGCACGTAAAGGGATAATTTTCCTAAGCTCATTTCGTTATTTTCTGATTTGGTTTAAAGCCATTAATCTAAGTTTCCTTTAGATATCACAAACTCTGCCACCGATCTAGAAAGCTGCTCTTTTTACATACAGTATATCATGTTTTATGTACATCAATCTACCTGTGTCTTGTATAAACATTAAATATACAATATATTGAGAAATTAAAGGGATCTGTCATCAGAAACCTTTTTTTTTTGGCCATCATTTATCAATTGCAAACTGTATAAATTCTATGATTTAAATAAATGTGGGAACTCATGCAGAATGAATGAATGAGTCTGGGTTTATTGTGCTCCAACTGGAGACCAAAAAGGGGGAAGAAATAGATTTTCACAAAACTTCAGTGTTCTAAAAAGGAAAGTAAGGAGCATAAATGTATTGTAAAGGCATTTTTAGATGAAATACGGCTAACTGGGAAACACATCCCTTTGCAGCTCACATTTTTTATGTCGCCATTTCAATACAAGTAGAATAGTTGGCCTTTAAATATCCATTAACTCAACTGGATAATTAACCTTTTCATTCATTAAAGGAACATTATAAGGTTCGAAAAACATATATTCTCAGTGGCCCACCAAAATGAAATTTTAGAAAAAGGGAAAACTTTTTTTACTTACTTTTTTTTCAAACACTTAAATTCATTTGTCAGCTTCGCGTTCCGGTGACCTTGTCTCCCAGACGTCACTTCCTTGGCTTCTCGTCCAATGCAATGCTACCTCGTGGAGAACTATTTGGGATGTGAAACGCGTGCTCTGCAAGCATTGCACTCGTCCAATCATATGTTTCTCATATGAAGCATCGAATCAAACGCTTCCCTATGATGACATTCAACGTCAAATGTCACATAACCGAGTCAAACTCGGTCGTTGCCGGGGAAGCACAATCTAGTGCCTTCGAGGAATACAAACACTGGAGATATGTTTAGAACTGCAATCAAAGCATTGCTGTTTTTTTTAGATAAAGCAATGTTTTAGATTGCAGGACTAAAAAAGGGACACTGCACCCAGACCACTTCATTGAGATGAAGTGGTGGCCAACTCCCTTTAGTGTTCCTTCAACCATTCTTTAGTCAATGAATTAGTCACTGAATAGGGTATTTAATCCTAAAACAAAATAGAAATCACGCCTTTCATGTAAGGTTTGTCCTCATTCTCATTCTTTCATTCCGTATAAAAGAAAACATTTGTGACACAATATTGATGATCAAACCCGTACGTGCTGACATTTGCCTAATGCTAGAGTTCTAAATAACAAGGTATGATAGACATTTTTTTAAGTACGTAGAGCAAAAGGTAGCAGAAAGGAAAACATAGGATTAACTGTTTTTAGCTCTGCAAAATATTTACAGGGGCAAGTGGTCATGGAGAATTATCAAGAGAAAAAAAATAGATTTTTTTTGTCTGTGGAAAAAAACACTTTTGTAACAAACACGGCTTTATCATGATTTTTTTGTCAGCTTTCCAAATTCGTTGCAATTTAAAACTACAAATTAGGAATGGATCAGCTATGTCAAACAAACTTGGCATTCTTTAAAGAGGATTTTAAAGGAATTTTATTTTTGCAAAACACCTTTAAATATGTTGACATGTCTTACTCTGATATCACAACCAGACTTTTTTTTTAAATAAAATAAATTAATTGTAGGGAGTTAAAAAAAAATTGCTTATATGTTTTTATATGTAATGGTTAACTTTGCCACTGATTTCAATTAAAGAAAATTAGCAAAAAGATTATTTAAATCCTGACATAAGTAGCGAAAACATAAAATTCTGGCAAATTGTTGTACATGGATAACTAAAAAAATTCAATCATGTACATTTACATAGTTTTAATTTATTTGTTCATTTATTTTCATTTATTTGTTCATTATTTATGGAAATATTGGAGTATACCACATATTTTAGAGGTTGTATTGTATAATTATCTTGTAATGTAGATGCAGAGCGTTGCAGATTGTTATTGCAGCGGACAAAGAAGGCGTACCATGTGCCCAGAGGTCTTATTTCCTTTTAACGCATCCCTGGTTGCTAGAATGAAGTTCTGCACTCTATTGAGTCTATTGAGCTAAGACCAGAAGTCAGAGCAATGTGTATTATTAGAAAAGGTCTGGGCATTTGATGAGTGACAAGCAGGCTTTATTCGCAAAACTATGTTTTTGTTCTGTGTATCCTGGTTTTCCAATTAAATTCTCCTTGTCACTCATACTGGGTACCCGGACCTTTTCTTTTCTTGAAATATAGTGAATACGGTTTGCTACCTCTGGCCATGGCCGTATCTGGAGTGATTATACTGGACTGATAGGTTCTTCTGTGTGCAGTCCCTATCTCTCTGAGAGCAATCAGAGGAGAAAAGGTATATTTGCTTTACTAACAATATACATGTTACTAAAATCCAAAGCATCCAATTAAGTCCAAGGGAGTACAAATATAGAAAAGAAGAGGTGCAAGAACGAAGTCTTGGAGGACTCCAGCTGAAACAGCGATCAGAAAGATGGTGCAATTTTGTTCAATGGTATAATTTCTAGGTAGTGATGTCCCGAACAGTTTGCCAGGAACCGTTCGCTGGTGAACATAGCGATGTTCGGTCCGCCCCCTATTCGTCATGAAGGTGGGAGGGTCTGGGAGGAAGGGTCTGCTGCTGATTGGCTGGAATGTGTCTGCTGACTGTGAGGTACAGGGTCAAAGTTTACTCAATAATGACGGGGGCGGACCGAACATCGCGCGTGTTCGCAACCGCGAACACGCTATGTTCGCCGGCGAACGGTTCCCGGCGAACTGTTCAGGACATCACTATTTCTAGGTGATTATTCTCCTTTAAAACACTTTTAGGGCTTTTCACTAAAATGAGAATTGCTAGGAATTCAAAGTAAATTCAAAGTGACTTTCACATTTCAGACCAAAGTAGTCAAACTGTAAACAGAATTGAGAATTTTTCTAATTCGGCTATATTAGCCTAACTTTTGAAATGGACTTTGACTTGCAATTCTCAATTTAATGAATCTTTCTGTTGGTGTGACACAGGATCACTTTAAAAGCCTTATATATTCTATATCCTAGATACATACATGTATAGTATTTTTAAACACATCTTTTTACTCTCTATAAAAGGCTTGGGATATGAATGTACATAATTACAAATGATAAAGGTTTTCAATGGGGTTACCATAACGTCCTGTTTCCTAACCGGAATCTCAGAATGGAAGTTATTCTTAACACCTCCTGAACGAGTATTAATAGTGTTCCATTAAAATACCAAGAAAAGGGAATATATCACAAATGCCATTTCACGTTTTTTTCTTAAGGGTATAGCCGCATTACTTAAAAACTGAAATCTGAATTAAATCATTTATTTTAGGGATATACAATTCAGAAGCCTGCTACTTTCGCTGACAGTATTCTTTAATGGGCGAGCGCCAAAATCCACTTATTAATTCCATATGTAAAAGTTAGCCAAGGAGGAAAAAAAAATGTAGCACTGGACATTGTGAAGTGACAGCACAGTGAAGTAATCTAGATAAAAGATTTGAGTTAGACAAGGTTGTCAAATGAATACAGCAAATTATATAGGTTTGAAAAAGTAAGGTATTGTGTATCCTGTGAACCTTCCCATAAGATATTGGAAAAGCTGTCGGAAAAATGTGATTATTTTGCTTGGGTTGCAAAAGTACTTTTATATATCTAGAGAGTTTGGTTTCCCTGTCTCAGAAGTAACTAAGGGCCAAAAATGTAATGTATATGCTGCTTGCAAATCCTAGCTTACATTTACAAAGCATGATTTTGTATTTCTTTCAGAGAATCCAATGAATCAAATCGTAAGAGAGAATTTAGACAGCTCCAAAAAAAAGTAAGCATCTGTTCTTAAACATGAATTTATCTCCTACGTGCAGTGTTACAGAATTGCCACTAGAGGGCACTAGAGATATGACATATGAAGGTGCACCTCAACGGGCTGTTAATTTTACATTCGGAAAATCAGTAACGTGAACAATTTTAAAACGGTTTAAGGAAAACCAGAAAAACACTCACACGTGTACGTTACACAAATGTTGCTATAAGGTTTCTTTTTCTAATGATTATATGCACTGTTTAGGAAGGATTCTGTGTATTAGGTTAATTGGATCTCCGAAATAAACAACATATGTTGTTTTGGGTGGATTTTACTAACTATATTAAATAGCTGAATTATAGTAGACCACGTTTTTTAACACCAAAGTTAGAACCCCGAAAAAGATAGAAAGACATCCCTGCAGTACAGTACAAAGCATGCAGACAAAACAATCATTTTATTCCAAGTTTCCAAATGTTATATAGTCCTAGACCAGGCATAGGCAACCTTCGGCACTGTAGATGTTTTGGACTACACCTCCCATGATGCTTTGCCAGCATTATGGGTGTAAGAGCATTATGGTGGATGTAGTCCGCAATATCTGGAGTGCCAAAGGTTGCCTACCCCTGTCCTAGACTTTATAAAGTTACTTTCTGTTTATTGCTAGACTAAATGAAGCACTCTCTCATTATTAATCAGATCAATATCTTGCCATTTCGTCACTGGAGGTTAGCTGCAGGTTGTCAGGGACAGTGCAACGTGGCTAAATGGTAAGTAAAGCCGCTAAAGTGGTTGTGGTGCCTACAGTGTCCCTTGAAGAAATCCTCAATGAAAGAAGTGTGCATCACTACCAACTCTACCAGCTCTACCAAATATAAGACTAAAACTGATTAAGATTTACTGTCAACTATACCCATCGAGAGATTGAATTGCGCACACAGGATTGGGCACAAACAGTACATATTTAGTACATTGAGATATGTCTGAATTTTAAAATGAATTTCAAATTGGAGGCCAAAATGTCTGAACTCAAAGCAAAGCTGAATTAGAGAATGTTTCCGATTCTGTTATTGTGTCATTTAATTTCAAGTTCAATTTTAATTTACTTTGAATTCACAACAATTTAGACTTACGTAAAAAAAAACAAAAAAAAAAACATAAAGGTGTAAATTGCCAGGTATTCAAAGTGAATTAAGCCAAAATGTGACAGCTGAAAATATAGCTAAATCTGCGAATTATTCCAATTAAGGTATTTTAGACAAAAAGTAGAATTTTCCACAATTGACACTTTTGTCTAGTAATCTTGTAAGAAAATCAAATATTGGGTGTTGATTACAGTATCTTCAATAACGTTTATGACAACTGCACAAAAAAGGAGCGAGTCATTGATTATATTTATTAGAACAAAATTCTAAGCAAAGTTAAACATATAAACACACAAGGCACTGCTACAAAAGCTAAAATGTGCAAAATAATCAAACAAGCAAACAAATGCACACCAATTGCAAAAATAAATATAATCTTTATTATATTCAGTAATATAAGACTTATCAGTAATGGGCAATGTACGCACCTCATCCCTGAAACTCATAAGGATAAACCATACATATATCTATATATATCAAGTAGAGATTGTAGCCATATTAGTCAAGTGATGTAGATGTAAAAAAAAAAACAGATAAAATTACAAGTTTCTTGTAATACCTTTTTTATTGGACTAACATAATTTTTTAATGACACGCTTTCGGGAGAACCTCCCTCCAGGGGCGTATTAGCCGCGAGGCAAACAAGGCATTTGCCTTGGGCGGCATTTTCCAGGGGGCGGCATAAAAAGCCGCCCCCCAACGCCCAGGGCAAATGCCTTGTTAGCCTTGCGGCTAACTGACATGCCGTCTGGGCGGGCGGGCGGTCTGCTGGGCAGTGCTGGCGGGCGGGCGGGCGGCCGGCGAGGGAGCACTTCCTCTGAGCTGTCTGCTCAGCTCCCTCGCGCGCCGAGTGAGGCTGGGAGCCGGAATATGACGTCATATTCCGGCTCCGCCTCCCAGCCTCACTGTGCGGCGCGCGAGGGAGCTGAGCAGACAGCTCAGAGGAAGTGCTCCCTCGCCGGCCGCCCGCCCGCCAGCACTGCCCAGCAGCCACTGGACCACCAGGGAGAAATAGGACCCCCCCAGCATTCCCAAAGGTAAGGAGGCTGGGGGGGGTAAATTTAAGAAAAAAAAAAAAATGTGTTAAATATGTGAGTGAGTATGTGTGTATGTCTGTTAGTGTGTGTGTGTGTGTGTGTGTCTGTCTGTGTGTGTGTGTGTGTGTGTCTGTCTGTTAGTGTGTCTGTGTATGTCTGTTAGTGTGTATGTCTGTTAGTGTGTGTGTGTGTATGTCTGTTAGTGTGTGTGTGTGTATGTCTGTTAGTGTGTGTGTGTGTATGTCTGTTAGTGTGTGTGTGTGTATGTCTGTTAGTGTGTCTGTGTATGTCTGTTAGTGTGTGTGTATGTCTGTTAGTGTGTGTGTGTATGTCTGTTAGTGTGTGTGTGTATGTCTGTTAGTGTGTGTGTATGTCTGTTAGTGTGTGTGTATGTATGTCTGTTAGTGTGTATGTCTGTTAGTGTGTGTGTGTCTGTTAGTGTGAGTGTGTGTGTCTGTTAGTGTGTGTGTGTGTCTGTTAGTGAGTGTGTGTGTCTGTTAGTGAGTGTGAGTGTGTCTGTAAGTGTGTGTGTGTTTCTGTTAGCGAGTGTGTGTTTCTGTTAGCTAGTGTATGCGTATCTGTAAGTGAATGTGTGTGTGTGTGTTTAGAAGGCGGGGCGGGGGAAGGGTGCGGGTGGTGCGGGTGGTGCGGGCGGGGGGAAGGGTTGGATGGGGGTGGTGCGGGCGGGAGGGGGGCGCCTGAGTTTTGTCCTGCCTAGGGCAGCACAAAACCAGGATACACCACTGCCTCCCTCTCTCAAGTCTGAAGCATTTCTGAGCAAGATGACACATAGAATTCAAAGTTGAGTTGGGATACAGGGGTTAAAGCGACAGGGGTGCAGATAAGACCCAGGTGTGATAGAAAATATACATCATTCTTGCAGAGGGTTGTAAATATCTTATGTGAAGATCAAAGAGTGAGGGAGGAGAGGGAGAAAAAAAAAACAAGCGAGCAGTGCAGAAGATGGTGTTGGAAGGGGGATTATTAATATAAAAAAGGTATTACAACATATGAATTGTATCTGTTTTTTTATATATAAATATATGAAACAGCTGAATTGACTATCCTCTCTTCTTCAGGTCTGAAGCAATACTGATCAATCTGATAGAGTTTACAAAACCTCAATGGGTAACATTACAACTATTTAGATGGACATTTCACCAGGGGCAGGCTATTCTGGTACATTTTATGGGAATTCACCACCTACTTATAACCATTTAATTAAATGATATGTAATTTAACCCCTTAAGGACACATGACATGTGTGACATGTCATGATTCCCTTTTATTCAAGAAGTTTGGTCCTTAAGGGGTTAAAACAAGGCTAATATCTTATTTTCACAGTGTCATTTATTGTTGCTTAAAGACATAATAAGTAGTTTTATTGCTGTGAAGTTTTATTATACACTGACACAAACCAAAAGATTATAACTTGTAGAAAAGAGGAACATCAGAACAGAAAAGATTGACACGGGGATGTGGATCGAAAGTAAGGACTGTTCTAACTAAATGTACAGCTAACAACACTTTTTAGGGTGAATTGTGTTATCAGTTTATTAAACGCATAAACATAAGAAATATTGAAGACAATTACAGCCTGTAACTGGCATGTTTTCATAACTGGAAACATCCAATAGACTCGATTTTTAACAGATGTTTCCCAATTAAAATGGTTTCAAAAGGAAATGTTATGTTTAATGCAATATTTAAATCATATGTTCCCTTTGATCACTTTACAGTGACCTAACTCGGAACGTTTTTATAGTTTGTGTGGCTGCAGCAACACCAGAGCAGAAATTAAATAAATTTGGCTGTGAATCAGCTGGGGATTATGATCTGCATGGGGAATAGCCAAATTAGATTTCAAAGGGTCTTATTTTACAGCAGGACCCCTTTCTGACTTTCTGGTGAACTTTTTTTCTTTCAAAGCTTGCTAAAATTTCTGTTACCGTTGGTATCTTTGATTTCAAACCTTTACGTGCATTATATTAAAGGGACACTATAGTCACCAAACAACTACAGCTTATTGAATTTGTTCTGGTGAGTAGAATCATTACCGTCAGGCTTTTTGCTGTAAACACTGTCTTTTCAGAGAAAATGCAGTGTTTACATTACAGCCTAGTGATAACTTCACTGGCCACTCCTCAGATGGCTGTTAGAGATCCTTCCTGGGTCATGGCTGCCTAAAATGCATCCAAACATTCAGTATCTCCTCCCTCTGCATGCAGGCACTGAACTTTCCTCATAGAGATTCATTGATTCAATTCATCTCTATGAGGAGATGCTGATTGGCCAGGGCTTTGTTTGAATCATGCTGGCTCTGCCCCTGATCTGCCTCCTTGTCAGTCTCAGCCAATCCTATGGGGAAGCATTGGTATTGGATCAAGCTACCACTTCTGATGATGTCAGCAGACTGCTTATTTTTCTGAGGCAAACAGCATGCAGAGTTACAGCTTCAGGCTTGAATACAGTAAGATTTTGCTATATTTATGGAGGCATGAGGGGCCCAGAGGGGCTAGATGGTGGTTTTAACACTATAGGGTCAGGAATATATGTTTGTGTTCCTGACCCTATAGTGATCCTTTAATAATAATACATTCAATGTATTTATCCAGGAAGGGTATATATAGAATTTTGCTGGAATCCAAGTGCATCCTGTGTTCTACATGTTTTTACCTAAGTTAGAGGTGTACATATTATTGACCTCGCAAGTAACAGATTTTGAGACACAACAGTTTACAAAAGGCAAGGCCCCAAGTATCTGTAGAACAACTGCTATAACTGTTTAACAGTCTTACGGTTTGCAAAGCGTTCTCCGAATTGTAGTGGGTCTGCTTTGTTGGTCTCCACAATCTAGCTGAATCTCCTTGATTTCTTTCAGACTTCTAATTTTCTTGAGATCATCAAGAAAAGTCTATTCCTCTACATTATGGTTATGTTAGATTAGACACTGGTAGACTAACCATCAGAAATAAAAACGGACTTCCAAACTCACAATCACACAAAAAATGCTAAACATACCTTGTCAATATGTTTTAATAGTGAATGACATATGTATATTCATACAATATATCAGATCACAAAGCTAAATATTATTTTGCAATGTATATATTATTCACATCTAGATGCTGTATATAACTTTAACCTGGAGATTAACGCATTGGGCTGGATTGTCTTCGCATGATAAAGGTTTATTCTGGTTACAGAATGGGAATTTTTCAAAAAGATTTCAAAGGAGGAATTGCTATTCAATAAGCAGAGTGAATCCTTCCTAGTCCAGTCCATTGCGTTAATATGAACTAAGAACACATTCTAATAACAAGAATTGTAAAAAGTATCAAGCCACATTGTCTGGGCTGTATAGTATTATAAATTATTAAAGCTATGCAAACACCAACCTGGCTGGAATTATAAACTCTACTGACTACTGTTTATATTGCACTGTCTGTTTCACCAATTATATAGCACTGCAAATATGTTGGCACTTTATAAAGGCCAATAATAATAATTATAATGTATATGGTCATAACATGTGGTGTAAATAGCAATAGGAAGACAATAGAAAAAGGAAAACCGTTAAGTGCTGAGTAGGGAGAGAGAGGGAGGCACTATAACTCATGTAATGACTTAATCACTTTAATGACCTATATGACCATGATATCCAAACCATTGGGAGATGCATCATCCCTGGAGAGGAAATACCTATAAACCTTCAAGCATCTGGATTGCCAGTCATCTCTCAAACAGTAAGGGAGAGCACAAATAAAGAAAAAAAGAGGAGGAGATGAAACAGTATGAGCAATAAACTAGTAAGAAGATAGTAAGTTAGACACTAAAGAAGAGACACATTGAGACAATATTCCATGGGATGGTCAACCCATCTTTATTCATCTATTAGCTCTACTAGAATGTCGCAATTAGTGTCCTCTACTCAGAGAGGTCCTAGAAAGTCTTCTCCCAGAGAAGCTGTGCAAAAACAGCTCATAAAGGCATATGTAGGCCTTCCAAGCAGATAGATGTGACGTCTGAGGACTGCTCCCCACTGAAACTAGGGAGTGATGTTCAGGGTGCTATCTCTGAGATTGCAAGTCGAGTCTTCAACCTTGCGTTTGGTAAATGCATGATATGTTCAAATCAGCAAAGTATAAAGATTGGGGTTTCACCACAATTTTATCACTGATCTTTCCATAAAAGTGGAAAACATTTATTCTGCATCTAGCAATATAATAAAACAATGTATCAGTTTACAACGATGTACCCCGAAGTGCATAGGACCCAGTAATCTAAACGCCTCGTGTCTCTCGACACTTCATGAAGTTCACAATTTTTACAAATTTTCATTATCATGATCTTGGTAATAATCTAGAGGGAAATGTATGTCTCTTGCATTTAACACATTCCACAAGTCTTCCAGTATTGCAGCCATTTGAGGAAAAATATAATTTGGTGGAGAACAATGTACCCCTCTCCTCTCTAGCTTCACTGAAACAGGGGCTCCCAAGATTTTGTAAATGAGTTGGGTGAGCACTGCAAGGCATCAGGCAAGGGGTACATGTCCTACAGGTGAGGAAACAAAGCAGGCCACCGCAAGCAAAGAGTTTAAATGAAAAATGTGTATAGCTAGAAAGGCTTAACTGGCATTTAAGAGTGAAATGCCTGCCACACAAGAGCACATAATTTCTTACTAATAAGACAGAATTTTATTTAGTTATATATATTTACTACATGGAGTTGTTCAGTGAATGAATAACTAATACTAAGATAACGAGAAAAATAGGAGAAGAGGCAAAAGAGAGGTTCCTTTTGTCCATATCGTGATCAGTGTTCAGCTTTGTGAAACAGTTGTCCCAACTGGTCAATACATTTGTGAACCTCTGCAGAGTGCCGTGCGTTCTGTGTATCAACTCCTCATACATCCTCATGGTATGAGTTGCCAAAATCACTTGCGACATCGAAGGTGCCATTAGGTTTTTAGCTGCTGTAAGGACGTGTAGCGCAAGGTTACGCTGTGCTGTGGATAGGGACAACGGTAGCATATCCAGAATATAAACCTGTGGTTGTAGAGGAATAAGAGATCCAAATATTTGATGAAGGATGGTCTTTATCTTCAACCAGAACGGGTGTAAGACTATGAACTGATTATGTTGTGATTTGGTTACATTCAACAAAATACTCTGGAGCCCTGATTATTAAATGGGAAACTGTCACTTACCAGGATTTTTAATGTTATTATCACTATATTTAACAAGTAGGTAATTCTGAGATGTGAAAAAAATACAATTAAATGTAGAAATTCACACCTCTGCAACTGGGCTCCTCCATTTTCCATCTCACCTGTGTCTTTTGGACCTGGCAGTCAGCATAGAGAACGCATACAGGGAATAGGAGAAATTACGTTCTGTTACAGCTCCTTCAACTCAATGTGTGCCCTGAATTTGCCTTGTCTGAAGCAGATTATGATGTAATGTGCAAAGTCTTTGATATGAATTGAAAAGAAAACAGAGCATCACATAAAGACAGTTTAATACAACGAACATAGACAGAACATAGGCAGAAACATTCGCCAACTCAACTGTCACAAATTGGCTAATCTAGCCTAAATTTTGCCATTCAAATTTCAATTTGCTACAATTCAGAGTTTAATGAAACCCCTTAGTGAATTGACCATTTTCAGCCAAAATTGCCCGACTGCTGCGTTTTCCTTTCAGGTATTTTGGCTTTAATGTTTAAATTCACTGTGAATTTCCAGCAATTTAAAAACCCTGCAAATCATCATACATCCTTCCCCAGAAGAAAATGAAAATGTGGACTTCAAAGCAATTGCCTTTAACGATCTCCTCAGCTGTAGGCAATACAGTGGATTGTGGGGTTTTGAAATCTTGAGCCTAAAAAAAGTCATGCAAAAAAGTCATGCAAGATTCGTGGGATATATAGAGCAACCATAACAACTGGACGACCAAGCTTGGACATCTGTACTATAAATTTTTCAAAAGGAATGTCACCTCTCTACGCAAAACACTTATATTTAATGTGGTTAGTTGTTCTGGGAGTTGAAACGAGAAGCAGACAGACATGGTCTCTGCTTGGCAACGAGCGTCTATAAATGTATCCGTTTTATACTGTATCTCAAGCTTCATTAACTGTACGATAGCTTCGCATTCCTTAGGGGGACATTGCCAAGACAGATGTGCAGAAACTGCATAGTCCAGGTATAGGAGTTTTAGGTCAGCGTTTATGTGGAAGTAGTAGTGGAGGTGATGAAAGAGGGTATGTGGGAGAGGCTGAATTGAGTGTGAAAGACACTACAACACAAGTCTTCACTTGTAGCATAGCGTGTTCCCTGTCCAAATCAAACAGCAGACATTACTGATGTCATCTGAATGTTATTAGCAATATTTGGTACAGCTCTTTCCTCCCCGTAAAAGTCCAAAGTAAACATTTCAGGTTTTTGGATGCCCTCGCTGTAAAAGAAAATCAGTGGATTATACGCACTTCAATAAAGAGAAAGCAAATGTCAAAATTTCTACAAAGTAAAAGATACAACGTATTTGACATGAAACATGCATCTCCGTGACTTAACAGCTTGCTTACTGAAACGTGGCACCTAAATTTTTTCCATTTTATTTTTGATCGGCTGTATCCAAATTTGGCCCTCTGGCTATTGTTGAACTTTAATTTCAATAATTCTCTATTGGCCAACATCTGGCAGAAATAATGGAAAGTTAATTCTGGTTCTGGAGAGAGCTCCACCAATTTGCGTACATGTTTCAGAAAGGTATAGACTGCAGATGATGTAAAGAACCATAACCCCTGCAGCGTTCAGTCATATTTTACAAAGATATTCACAGGTGACATGCCTGTATGATGTGTGGTGACCTTGGGGAGAATAGAAGACTAAAGCTCTCTTTGTAAGGTTGCCATAATTTTCCTTCAGCTTCACCCTGCACAGGACAGCACAGAGGTTTCTGGAAGATCCCGAGAGACCAAGGGGTCCTCCATAAAACCTTTTACATCATATGTAAGAATATGCCTTTTTCCACAGCCGTCACTTGCAACATCTGATGGAAATGGACAGCGTAAGCTCCACCTTTCTTCAGCTTTGGCCTTACCTTATAGACAAATAGACACACAATTCTTCTTATAATATTTCTTGCTTTTGCTGGAATTTCAAAGATATTTTTATGAAATACTCAGAAGTGACAGAGACACTTTAAACTGTGTGGGGGAAAAAAAATATTCTCAACACTCAAAGATACTGTCTTTACTGGAGATATAACAAGGAAGTGTCCTACCATCATCACTATCCTCAGATTATTTAGAAACCTCGAAGGGCTGCAGAAGGTTAAAGGAGCACTATAGTGCCAGGAAAACGCCCCCACCCTCCCTCTAGGCTTAAGGGGATAAGTGGGCAGTAGATATATGCAATATATGACTTTTCCCTAGTAATGTGCAGTTGGTACAATGTATGACTCTACCTTAACAACATGCAGTGTGAGTGTAGCAATATTGTACCGTGTGTATAGTGGGACACTATATTCACCTAAACAACATTAGCTTAACCCCTTAACGCCGTACTATGCCACCATGCATTTAGTGAGCTTAAACGTCGTTAGGGCAGCATAGTCCAACCTAACGATCGTTAGCTCCCCAGCCACAAGTTACTTACCTAGACAGGCGATCTGCGGCGATCCTAGTCCGGGGGGGGTGCCTCTCGAGAAAAGCAGCCTCCCTGCTTCCATTTCGGCCCTCCAGGGCCATGACAGACGTTGCAAAATGCACACAAAAATAAAGAATTACAAAAAAAAAAAATTACAAATCTAAATCAAACAGACTGTGTAATAAAGGAAGTGTAGATCTCTCTTTACAGGAAGTGTTTTTAGGAAGAATGCAAGTCACAAACAGGGAGGTGTGACTAGGGCATGGCTGCATAAATACAGTGGTTTACCTTCTTTATGACAGAGAATTGAGCAGTGAGACTACCTGGGCATGATTTACACACCAAAACGGCCTTATTAACCCCTTAAGGACACACGACGTGTGTGACACGTCATGATTCCCTTTTATTCCAGAAGTTTGGTCCTTAAGGGGTTAAGCTAAAGTTGTTTTGGAGACCATAGTGTCCCTTTAAGTATGAAACATTTCTTTATTTAAAAAAAAAAAAAAAAAAAAAAGTGGAAAAGGTAGTCTTTTCTCTTAAACATTCCTTGCATTTCTGTAACTTTACTATGTGTTTTTTAACAGTCCCTCAGTGTGTTTGTGAAATCTATCGACCATACAGCATTATATTAATAGTACTATGTATCTGTGATGTGGTCCACTCACAGTGTGCTCAATAATGTCCTAGACAACCTTGTCAAATGAGTTAATTTACTAGAATATCATCAAATGGTAAGCTGCCAAATATAAAATTAACATCGCTCAGTTAAGTTAAAAACCTGAGAATTTTTTTTAGTTAAAAGCCACATACCAAGGCATCCAATAACTCTTAAATGATCCATTTATATGCTTTATTCATCCAACTTGTATATTTTGAAAAGGCCACACTGAATTACTCAACCAGTACCATTCACATCAACAGTTTTATTAGGTAGGGAAATAAATATCACATTTCATTTTAATCACAGTGAAGAAAGGACCCGAATGCCCTGCAGAGGCCTATATCAGAATAAAGAATATATATTAGAACTATATACTGAACTCTTATTTACACATACTTATGGCAAAAGCACATCAAACTTAAACATGAATTACTCTACAGAATTTCTGTGCAAAACGTCTTTCGAAAAGTAGTGGTTTAAAGTCACTCCTTTCCATATTAAATGCATGCACGTAATCTTAGGCTAAAGACATGCTAAAATACGAACCTCTTAAACTATTTAGTAAGGAGCCTTCACTTTTCAAATTGCAGACTATATGAAATGTCCCCAAAACTATGTGGCATTGTAAACCCACCTCCTCCAAAATGAGTATTTCATAAAGATAAAGTCTTTCTGAAATACTTATATCTACTGTAATTCCAAAACAGTCAAAAGATATACTAAGACAAAGTACGGTTGTCAAAACTTGGCAAAACTACCTTTGTCTCGCATGCACGAGAGTCCAGTATTGATGTTGACACCTGGCACGTGATGAGCAGCGGCTGCTGCAAACGACAGGTTCATGTACGTATAACTCACGTTCCCCTGCGCTCACTTGATGGCTAGCAGAAAAGTCACAATCGAGAGTCTTTGCAAATTATACAAAGACCACAGATCGTGATAGAGCCACTTTAAAAAAAAAACAAAAAAAAACTGCATTAGAGGACACATACATTTTATTGGAAGAGTTTCAATAATTGTAGTGAAACTGCAGAGAGATTTCACACAAAACTATGTTTAAAGGAGATTGCTCACCCATCTCCAACCGCAAAGTTGCAGATAGCCGGACATGTTTTCAGCAGACTCGTATTATTGTTTAATGGGACACTCCAGGCATCCAGCTGTTTGGCGCCATTTATGGGTTAGGCTAAAGTAAGTCAGGCTTGGCGGGTTCTTTTATTAGTCTTCTTTAGTTTATTAGTCTTCTTTAGTTAATCCTATTCCTTTCTAACTTTCTATCATGCAGTATATCTTTTATTGTTTGCTCCAAATGTACGGCTGTACATGATGTCATGTTACAGGGTTCTGGTAATAACTTGTAGTTTGGTTGTTCGCTTTCTAGAGCAGAAAACTGACAATTGAACTTCAACTGAGTGGAATCCTTGCTGTGCCTTTATACTTTTGTGAATAACTCAAAAACGCTGAAGTGCATTTTTTTCTTTTTACCATTTTTCTTTTTTTTGTATATTTCTTTAATCATTACCTATGTAATACACAAAAATGTCTGAAGTGTCCCTTTAATTTTGAGTTCGAATACTAGGGGGGGAGGATCAATTATATATCTAAACATAAAAAGTGGAATTTAAAAATAAACAAGTACCGTATATACTCGAGTATAAGCCGACCCGAATATAAGCCGAGGCCCCTAATTTTACCCAAAAAAACTGGGAAAACTTATTGACTCGAGTATAAGACTAGGGTGGGAAATGCAGCAGCTACTGGTAAATTTCTAAATAAAATTAGATCCTAAAAAAAATATATTAATTGAATATTTATTTACAGTGTGTGTATAATGAATGCAGTGTGTGTGTATGAATGCAGCGTGTGTGTATGAGTGCAGCGTGTGTATGAATGCAGCGTGTGTATGAATGCAGCGTGTGTATGAGTGCAGCGTGTGTGTGTGTGTGCAGTGTGTGTATAAGTGCAGTGTGTGTGTGTATGAATGCAGTGTGTGTATGTGTGCAGTGTGTATGAGTGCAGTGTGTGTGTGTATGAGTGCAGTGTGTGTGTGTGTGTGTATGAGTGCAGTGTGTGTGTGTATGTGTGCAGTGTGTGTGTGTGTGCAGTGTGTGTGTATGTGTGCAGTGTGTGTGTGTGTTGCAGTGGTGGGGGGGTGGGCAATTTTATTATTTTATTTATTATTATTTTGTATTATTTTAATATATTTTTTTCCTTATTATTTTTTATTTAATTATTATTTTTTTTTCGTCCCCCCTCCCTGCTTGATACATGGCAGGGAGGGGGGCTCCTTCCCTAGTGGTCCAGCATTGGCAGTTCAGTGGGGGGGGTGAAGGGGGCTGGCAGAGATCTTACTTACCTCTCCTGCAGCTCCTGTCAGCTCCCTCCTCCTCCGCGCCGGTCCGTGCAGCTCCCTCTGTCAGCTCACAGTGTAAGTCTCGCGAGAGCCGCGGCTCTCGCGAGACTTACACTGGGAGCTGACCGAGGTGCTGAACGGACGGCGCGGAGGAGGAGAGAGCTGACAGGAGCTGCAGGAGAGGTAAGTAAGATCTCTGCCAGCCCCCTCTCCCTCAGTCTGTATTATGGCAATGCAAATTGCCATAATACAGACTATTGACTCGAGTATAAGCCGAGTTCCGGTTTTTCAGCACAAAAAATGTGCTGAAAAACTCGGCTTATACTCGAGTATATACGGTACTTTTGAGATGTCTATAAAATGGTTAAAAAAAAAACCTTTCCTTTATTAAAAAGCAAAGGTTTTTTTTTTTTTAAGCATTATCCTTAACATTGACAATTATATTTATAGAAAGACACCTGTTCACAGTGCCTCTGTTGTTGGTATGCTTTAATATGTGTGCCTCCACTTTAGTAGAATAGTTTAAATGTCTATCTTATAAGCCCAACCATAATTTCACTGATATCCCAGAGTTTTCGAGCTACTAAATCATCCATGGCTTTGGGCAGTAACTCCTCTTCTTTGCAATCACCAAAGTACTTCCCAGATACTCCCTCAACTTCTGGACTGGTAGCCAAATATATAGATGTCTGAGCACCTTCCTCTGGCGATTTAAAGAAGGCCCATGACACCACGCTAAACAAGGGCTTCATCAAAATAGGAATATTGATGTATCTCCCTAAATTAGTTCTGACAATCCCAGGATGCAGAGCATTGACTGTAACCCCCGTGCCTTCCAAACGTCTGGAGAGTTCTCTAGTGAACAAAATATTGGCCAATTTGCTGCGACTGTAGCCAAAACTTTTACTGTAACTCTTCTCACTGTTCAAGTCGTCAAAGTTGATTTCACCGTATTTGTAAAGTTTTGATGAAACAACCACAATCCGACTAGGAGCAGAACTTTTCAAGAGGCTCAGAAGCAAATGAGTGAGGAGAAAATGGCCCAAATGGTTGACACCAAACTGCATTTCAAATCCATCTTCTGTCTTCATGTAGGGACACTGAAAGATCCCAGCATTATTGATGAGGACATCCAAGTGAGGTTCTTCCTTAAATAAGAAAAGAAAGATTGGTTAACAGCCAGAACATATCCACAAATGGTTTTGAAATGCCAAGTTTTATCCACAATTCATCTCCATGCCAGCAGATACCACCGCTATGCTCATAAATAATGTTTATAAAGTGATCTACGAAGAATATTATGATTTTTGCTTTCTTTTATTACATTTTACTTCCAGAAAGCACCTTTTAATGAAAATCATTGGATTATAAACAAATACTTTAATAAGGTGCAACAGAAGCCTCATAAAATGACCAGTATGATCATAATGCCTAGTGGTCTCTGATGCTTGAAAATAAAATTTTACATGAAGTAACAAAAGAAAAAAAAAAAAAAAAATATATATATATATATATATATATATATATATATATATATAAAAAAATAATATGTAATAAATGAGGGCTTGCACTCACGATCTGTAGATAAGTAAAACAATTCTTGTTTATTTCAATTCGATTAAAACATGGTTGCTGCCATCAACGTTTCAGCCACTCCTGTGGCTTTCATCAGGATCAATTCAGCATGCTGAATGCTGAATTGATCCTGATGAAAGCCACAGGAGTGGCTGAAACGTTGATGGCAGCAACCATGTTTTAATCGAATTGAAATAAACAAGAATTGTTTTACTTATCTACAGACCGTGAGTGCAAGCCCTCATTTATTACATATTATAGTAGTTTTTGGCTATGGCTTTTATGCACCCGGCATTTTTTCATATTTTTGAGTGTGTGTGCTGGGTAACATTGGACACTATATATTATATATATATATATATATATATATATACACACATATATACACACACACACACACACACACGGGAGTCAAGCACATTAATTTGTAGATTATATATATTGGAGGGACATGCCAGGCATCCAACACTTTGGGCACGGTGTAGGCACGGTGTATACCGTATATACTCGTGTATAAGTCGATCTCATGTATAAGTCGCGTGCAGTTTTGTGACCAACAATTGTGAAATATGCTATGACTTGTGGATAAGGCGAGGGTAAAACTTGGGGCTATGAAATTCTGTGATTTTTATAATTATATACACACACACATACTCATACAAACACACTCTGCATTATATATGCACACTCTGTGTGTATATAATGCAGAGTGTGTGTGTGTGTGTGTTTGTATGAGTGTGTGTGTGTGTGTATATATAATGCAGAGAGTGTGTGTGTATATAATGCAGAGAGTGTGTGTGTGTGTATGAGTGTGTGTGAACTGGGTGGGGGGAGGGCATTTTTATTATTTTTTATTTTAAAATGTTTACAAAAATTATTTAAGTATTATTTTATTATTATTTTTTTTTTAATTATTTAATTTTATTTTCGTCCCCCCTCCCTGCTTGTTAGATGGCCAGGGAGGGGGGCTCTCATTCCCTGGTGGTCAAGTGGATGGGCTATGTAGGAGGGGGCTGGCAGAGAGCATTAACTTTCCTGCAGCTCCTGTCAGCTCCCTTCTCTCACCTCCGGTCCGGTCAGCTGCCACTATAAGTCTCGCGGTCTCTCGCGAGGAGAGAGAAGGGAGCTGACAGGAGCTGCAGGAAAGGTAAGTTACAGCTCTCTGCCAGCCCCCAACAGGACCGCCGGGCTTGTAATGAGCCTGGCGGTCCTGGTCTGTATTATGTCAAAGTAAGTTGCCATAATACAGACATTGACTCGAGTGGGGGGTTTTCAGCACAAAAAATGTGCTGAAAAACTCGACTTATACTCGAGTATATACGGTATTAGTTGGGAGGGTGGTTATTTTGTTTAACTTTAACAGATTTTGCTCCATAAACTCACCTTGTCTGCCCCATCCTATTTAAATGTGTATTAGACAAAAAATATATACTATTTATTTCTACAATAATGTTTTGAACAGAAACCCATAGAAATTATGAAAGCATGCAAGAAAGACTGTGGTGTTTTATTATTACTTATTACACCCTCTCTTTGGAGGCCCTCACTTCAAACTCAGATAAACTGTGTTCCTGCTAAAACACTTTCTCAACAAATCCCAAATAACTCCGCAATGCCAGGAATGGAAACGGAACAAATAGAATCCCTCACATTGTATATCAGTCATGAATTAATTTACTAGTTAGTAGTAATGTATTCAAAACGTGATTTATAAACGTAAAGGCTCATTTTCATAATTATCTTTAATATTTGCAACCAGTTGAAGATTTCATATTTGAAATAACTTTTATTGGCAGAACTGGAAGGTGAGAGTGGAGTGTAACCCTTTAAGAGCGACCAAGAGACAGGCATGTGAAATATGGACTCTGGGAGTCCATAAGATTTTCTGAAGAGATGGGTTTTGAGGGACTTCATAAAACAAGCATGTCAAACTGCGGCCCACAATGAATATCTTTGCAACCCAGTGAGCCACGAGTGACATGTTAAGGCAGAGTAGCCACCTGCTCTCTCCACTTTGCAGAAAATGACATTTTTCCAGCCCAGCATCACTAAACTGCGCGCGTGAGGGAGCAGTGAGGAGCAGGAAGGGAAACCTGCAGAGAGAAGATGGACCCCAAGGAGAGGCCCCACACCAGCTCCCAAAAGTAGGAAACAATAAAAATGATTTGTCAGTGTGTGCAAGAATGAGTAAATGTGTGCGTCTGTCAGAGTGTGTGTTGGCCAGTGTTGCGATGGCCACGGATGGACAGTGGAGGACCTGGAGGTGCATGGAGGCATGCAACGCCTTATTCAGACAGGACGTGCTCCACCATCATAGGGTTTCAAGGAGTATCAGGAGGATCCGCTTTGGCACAGGATGCGGACGGCGCCATTGAGGGTATAATACCAGAGGCTGGACTGCAGGGTCGCATAGTGGCAGTGGCAATGTGAGTGGAGTCTGCTTGTTGGCTAATATTGTGTTTTTTTTTTTTTTTTTAAGGTGGGGGACCAGGATTTAGTTTAGAGGGGGATGCTGGATTTTTTTTTTTTTTTTTAACTGGATTTTTCTAAATAAACATACATTTCTATGAAAGTTTGTTTTTGAAGCCCACAAACTTAAACCTGGTTTATTTGGCCCGTGCTAGCATTGGGGTTTAGCATGCTTGTCTTAAATAATTGCAGACTAGGGAAGAGTCTGATGGGGGCAGGCAGGTTGTTCAAAGGGAAAGGATCCACCCGCGAGAAGTTCTGCACGTTGAGTCATCAGTAAGGGGTGTGAGCAGCAGACAGGAGAAGGTCATCAGCAGAGCGGAGAGACCGGGAATGGGCATATCTACAAATTATTGAAGAAATGTAACAGGGGCAAGGGTTGTTAAGAGGTTTATATGTAAGGGTTAGTATTTTGAATTGACTCCTATAGGCTACAGGAAGCCGATGTGAGGATTGACAGAAGGGCGAGGTTTGAAAGAAGCGACAGGAAAATCAGTCTAACAGCAGCATTCATTACAGACTATAGCAAGGCAGTACGGCTTCTGATTGCCGTAATCAATGCGAGAAATATCCATTGGTCCATGGTTGGATGCAGGCAACATTTTCAAGGTGGAATTGACAAGTTTTAGCCACAGATTGGATGTTAAGTGTGTTCAGTTTTAGAGAGATTGAGTTTCAAAATTAGGGAAAACATCTAGTCAGAGATGGAAGAAAGGCAAGCAGTGACACATTGTAGGACGGCGGGGGAGATATATATCTGGGTGTTGTCAGCATACAGGTGGTAGAGGAATCAATGTTTGCCAAAAGAAGTAACGCGAAAACAGAAGAAGACCAAGAACAGAAGTCAAGATGCATTTTCAGTAGAATTTGGGGAAACCACTAGAAGCATTTGTTGTGCTGAAACATTTAAATTGCTTTTGTTTGGTTTGTTCATTGCAAACAGCTAAAAGTCTGTAACATTAACAAACCTGATTTTCCGTGGGGGTTGAATAATTTTGATTACAAATGTACTCTTTACAGGAAGCATTAAGGAAGGCTGTGCTAGTCACATGCAGAGAGGTGCGACTAGGGATGTACTGTATAAGCAAAGTGATTTAACTCCTAAATGGCAGAGAATTGAGCAGTGAGACTGCAGGGGCATGATCTACACACCAAATCTGCTTCATTATGTTTTTCTGGTTAGATTAATGGAATTTACCAAACATGTAAACATTGAATGAATATAGAGCCTCATACTACATAATTAACTTATCCCTTTCAGGACCAGGCTTCATTTGCCTGTTTTTTTTCCACCTCAGGACCACAGAAATGTGTGCGTGTGTGTGTAACAGCAAATTCCATCTTTTTTAATTATTTCACCAACACATATTATATACCATTTTTAAAGGACACAAATATCTTTATTTGATGTGACATACATAAATTCTCATTTATTATAAAAACAAAAGAACAAAAAAACATTTCATGTTTTACAGTTATTTTGATTAATGGATTTAATGGGACCATCTCTCATTCTGAGGCATTATAGCAATAGGATTGTTCGTATTACCCTACAAATGCCAACCATTTGTAAAAGTAGACACTCCAGAGTATCATATGGTGTCTATTATGCCTTAACGTGCCAACATTATTTCACCAGTTAATCTCAAAGTTTGCAGAAAATGTTTTATTTTGCATTTATTTACATGCTCGTATTATGCTCAGCTACATCTTTTAAGTACAATACCCCTGATGTGTGCCTATATTGTGAAATTACACCGCCATATAAGAGAATATATATATATATATATATATATATATATATATATATATATATATATATATATTACAGTTAAAGTGCAGAAATCAGTTAATCTGCAGATTAACTAGGGCGATCAGTTAAAGTGCAGAAAATTATTTCTTTTCTCAAATATTTCTCACATTACCTAGGTAATCTGCACATTACCTACCAGGCACTCGTTAAAGTGCAAAAAAAACCAAAAAACCTCCGGCCATCTCTGAGGGGCTCACAGCTCTGGAGGACACCATGGTGTGCACAGGCTGCTGTTCTGTTCTTGTCTGGACCACATAGTCACATACCTCTTCAAACAGTTATCCCGAACTGGTAAGAAACGAGGAGCCTCCACCACCACAAGAGAGCGAGCGCTTCCTGCACATTATGCAGCAACAACCTGAAATGATCTCAGCAGATGCTCTCCACTGTTCGCGATGATATATATTTGAAGACTGTGGTCCAATCAGTGGTCCATGAGCAGACCTCTTCTTGGTTTCATTCTCCCCAATGAGAGAAGTATTTCTCGGACTTACAGAGCAGCATTGTTAGTAGCCAGCCCCCCCCCCCCTTTCTGAGAAGCAACAAGCCATGCGTCTATGCTTTGAGAATTTGATGGTGGAGGGCATTGAAAGGAACATGCTCACAAAAAGAAATTGAGACAGGTTCACACAGAATCTTTCTGCCTTCAGACGAGAAGTGAACGACTCTGCAGAGACTGCACTGAAAGGGGTGAAACAGGTTCTGCAAGGACGTTTTTGTAATAAATAATTTCCTCTTTACCGAGGGAAAGAAACAAACATTTTGCACTTTAACTAGACGGAAGCAGTTAATGTGCACATTACTTAGGTAAATTGTGGAAAACTCTTGATTCCGCACTTTAACTGAGCAAATCAGTTAATTTGCAGATTAACTAGTTAATGTGCACATTAACTGATTTCACACTTTAACTGTAACATACACACACACACACACACACACACAAGCATTTCCACTTATTTTCATAGATGGATTTAATTGAGCTATGTCCCATTTTGGAGCATTCCTGCACGTTCAAACTACCTCACAAAGGCCAGTTATATGTGAACGCGTAAAGCAGGGGTCCTCTAGATCTTTGAGTTCAGCTCATGAAAAATGGGGGCAAAAACAAAAAAGTGTTGAGTTTATAATTTTGGTGTGTGTGTGCGTGCGTATGTTTTTTGCTTTAATTTAACCCCTTAAGACCGCAGGACGTACTATGCCGTCCTTATTTTGGTGGCTCTAAAAGCCGCAGGACGGCATAGTACGTCCTGCGATCTTATGTACTTACCCGGTCGCCGGCGATTGCGGTATGGGGGACTTACCTGGGAGCCCAGGGAGTCCCCCTGCGTCCTCTTCAGCCGCCCAGGGCCATGTGATCGCGAGGTCCTTGCGAGGACCCCGCGATCACATGGACGGCATAGCCGTCCAAGGCATTGCCAGCAGGGGGAGTGCCTGTAATGACAGGTACTCCCCCTGCTGTCTGAAAAAAAATAAAAAAATGTTAAAACAGTGTAAAAATAAATTATATATACTTCGATCATATATATATTTATTATATATATGATCTAAGTATATATATACACATATACACACACACACACACACACACAAATATGCATACACTGTCTACGTGTATTTTAATATTAATATATACATAATTATATATATATATATATATATCAAAATACACGTACAATGATATTGATTAAATATATATAATTTTCATTATATATATATATATATATATATATATATATATATATATATATATATATATATATATATATATATATATGAAAATTGAAAATCCCCCGCACTCACGCTTAGTTGTGTGTCCAATTTGCCGGGTGCCTGGCATGAACTCCCATAGAAAGATATTTGCCAAAAAACTGCCGCTCACCGGTCTTGTAAAAGTCCAAAATAGTCCAAAAGTCCAAAAAGTCCAAAATATATAAATACGTTAAAAAAATAAATAAAAAAAATAAAAAAATAGATAAAAAATATATAAACATGCGTAATTTCGTTCTAACTGTATTTTAAAATTAATATATATATATAGATATCAAAATACATGTAGAACGAAATAATATATATATCTATATACATAAGTATATACGTATATATCACTATGTATATACCTATATATAAATAAAAATAATTTTAAAAAATTATATACATATATACACACACACACACACACACACATACATACATACATATATAATAATTCTACGCATATATTTATGTAATAATTTTACATAATTAGGTCATTTTATTAATTACAATTTGCAGGACCTGCCTGCCAACCCAGGCCAAAAGTTCAGGGAATTACATTGTCTAGCACTATATTTAACTCTGTAACTTTCCAAGACACCATGAAACCTGTACATGGGGGGTACTGTTTTACTCGGAAGACTTCGCTGAACACAAATATTAGTGTTTCAAAACAGTAAAATATATTACAACGACGATATCGACAGTGACATTTTTTGCATTTTTCACACACAAATGGCACTTACACTGACGATATAAATTGTTGTGATACGTTTTACTGTTTTGAAACACTAATATTTGTGTTCAGCGAAGTCTCCTGAGTATAACAGTACCCCTCATGTACAGGTTTTATGGTGTTTTCAAAAGTTACAGAGTCAAATATAAGGTTTGCGTTTCAGTTTTTTCACATTAAAATTTGCCAGGTTGCCTTTGAGACCGTATGGTAGCCCAGGAATGAAAATTATCCCCATGATGGCATACCATTTGCAATAGTAGACAACCCAGGGTATTGCAAATAGGGTATGTTCAGTTTTTTTAGTAGCCACTTAGTCACAAACACTGGCCAAAATTTGCGTTCAAATTCGTTTTTTGCATTTTCAAATATTAACACTAACTTTGGCCAGTGTTTGTGACCAAGTGGCTACTAAAAAAGACTGGACATACTCAATTTGCAATACCTTAGGTTGTCTACTTTTGCAAATGGTATGCCATCATGGGGGTAATTCTTATTTCTGGGCTACCATATGGTCTCAAAGGCAACGTAACCAATCTGGCGAATTTCAATGTAAAAAAACTGAAATATGTAACACGCTATATTTGACCCTGTAACTTCCCAAAACACCATAAAACCTGTACATAGGGGGTACTGTTTTACACGCGAGACATCGCTGAATACAAATATGTGTATTGTATTGCAGTAAAAGCAAACAGTATTATGACATTCACAGTTAGAATGTCACGTAGAACTAAAAAAATTTAAAAAATTCTTATTTTCTCCCATTTTTTTAATATTGTTTTCATATTAAATTATGTTCCATACCTAAATATTTGATGTTAAACGAAAGCCCCGTTTCCCCTGAATAAAATGATATATAATAATGGGGGGTGCATTTAATATGAAAGAGGTGAATTATGGTTGGACAGACATATAGCGCAAATGCCAGGTTTTGTTTACGTTTTTTTGGATCACAACTTGTACATTTGGCTGCGGTCTTAAGGGGTTAAACTTGTTTTGTTGTTTGTTTGTTTTTTTTTACATCTAACGCAACAGAAAATTTCCCAATTTCCCACTAACTTCCACCCAACCCTGCTAAATCACCAATAAAAAATAAAATAAAAATATTATCCATTGATGGTAAAAAAAAAAAAAAAAAAAAAAAAAATCACAGTAAAGTACGTACTGTGATCTGTATTCTGATCACTGCAACCAATGATCAAAGGGCAAAATTTGGATTTACAGGGCTAAAAGGAGTTTTAATATTACTGAATATGTAATCACTAGCAGCGCACAAATAACTGAGATCAGTTTCTCCCCACTTCACAACGAGATGGGAGGTGGATCAGATATCCCAGCAGCACTGTGATCGCAGTGACTGGATGTCACATTGATCACGTGCTTGGACAGCACCATTTGCTGTTGCTGATCTGCCTCCGACCTCGAGGCACCCAGCAATAGCATTAAACCCACGATTGTCGCAATTGTGGTGATCTACGTTATTTTGAACTATTCTGCGATGGGTCATGTACATTATGTCAAGCATTTGGTTTATGGGAGTTGTATTCTAGCTGTAAGCTTTCTACAGCAGACAGCTGAAGATTAAAATTAACATGTAATTGTCTAACTAAAATCCCATCGTCGGTACTACATCAAGCAGCGCAATCCTCCCACTGCCACCACATTGATCAGAGTGACAATACTCCGTTCCTATATTTCTCTACCGCAGAAGTCATCACAGCACAAGCTGCGCATTGGTGACGGAGAACCACCTGTATGAGGGTTCTCCTGCTCTCTAATATCAGTTAATGACATATAGATCTATGTTGACTAAACTGTAGAACTGATTGACCTGTGGAGGAAGGACATTTTAAATAGTTTTTTTTCTTTCAATGTATATATTTTCTATATATTGTACAAGCACAATGTATTGATGGAATTTACTTCAAGATTAAAAACAACTTGTGTGTAAAATGATAGTTATAGTCTGAAACTCGCCAACACCCTAAGCTTTGCCTGTTAAAGGACAACGGTCATCAAATTTCCACTTCTCGTTTATTTAAAAGCTCATTGTATTTAATGTTTCAACTCAGACTGCTGCGCAACCTAACTTGTCTGGTTAGGCTAATGGAATCTGACCAAAGGCAGGTGCTCACGTTAAAAATGCTCTTAAAAAAATAAAAGTCATTAAATATAAAAAACATTTAAAAAGAAAGAATTGAAATTTAAGAGAAGAAAAAGAAAAATCAACAAAAGCATAGAAAACATCTATAAGTCACTTCCTGGTTTTGCAAGGGCGCACTGTGACTCATGCACAGTATGGAGTTGTTGGTTTTTAAAGGAAAGGAATCTTTATTTTAAAATGTAATGGTTCTTTCATTAAATAGGTCAAATCATGCGTGTAGTGATAGTTCATTATTCTACCTCCGTAAACGCTATTTCAGCATTTTCTGGGGTGAATAATGTACTTACCTTCCACTGCACTGTCTACCCCATCTCATGATGTATCTAAAAGAAATTCTGGTGACACAGCACTGCAAAAGTTAACTGGGCCTTCGCTGGCAAAGTATGTAAAAATGTAAAGATAGAAATGTCATTTAAAAAGCAGCTTTTAATCAGCTATACGGTTGTGTTAAAATCAGCCATGTGACAGTAATCTATCGTTTTGGCCTACATATACCAAAGGCTTGCTGTGACTAGAAGGTGCGATAGAGATACCCCATCATTAATACTTGCCAACAGTAGGCCAGTGCAATAGGATGTCATAGAAGAGCATGTAACTGCAATGATGCAGTAAAGTTCGTAAATAAAATGCTCTGTTAGTAAATAAAAAGTTCTGCCTGCCCAGCTATGTGTGCGTTGGGTAGGATATAAATAACAGGCTGAAATTAACACTGATTACAGCCCTCTAAGGGTCAGGTGTTAGCAACCTTCAACGCTCCAGATGTTGTGGACTACACCTCCCATGATGCTCTTACAGCCATAATACAGACAAAGAATTCTGACATGACGAGAAGTATAGCACTTTGGTAAATACTGGGAAATAAAGCGCGGATGCAAGACCTCTTAATGGTTAACTTCCTATAACTGGCTAAGATTGATAGGACTTGTAGTCATCAATACTAATCATCAAATGGTTGTCAAAAAGGAACAGTGTCATTATTATTGGGGTTTTTTCTATAGGAAAAGGGGTCCCTAAGCTGAAGCTGTGGAGAGAGCTACAGTAAACCAACAGCTGGCTGTGATTGATAGGACTTGTCGTTATAAACTTTATTCAACAGATGTTATTAAAGAAGAATAGTGTCATTATCATTGGTTGTATTTACTTTATATAGGTAAATGGTGGCTACGCTGAAACTACAAAGAACTACGGCAACCAGCTGGCTGAGATTGATAGGACTTTCATTCCAAGCAACTGGCACGCTTTGAAGAACCCACACCCCCAGTGAGCAGCCTGGCTGAGCTGGACTAGCACCCCCAGCCTGGCTGAGCTGGACTAGCACCCCCAGCCTGGCTGAGCTGGACTAGCACCCCCAGCCTGGCTGAGCTGGACTAGCACCCCCAGCCTGGCTGAGCTGGACTAGCACCCCCAGCCTGGCTGAGCTGGACTAGCACCCCCAGCCTGGCTGAGCTGGACTAGCACCCCCAGCCTGGCTGAGCTGGACTAGCACCCCCAGCCTGGCTGAGCTGGACTAGCACCCCCAGCCTGGCTGAGCTGGACTAGCACCCCCAGCCTGGCTGAGCTGGACTAGCACCCCCAGCCTGGCTGAGCTGGACTAGCACCCCCAGCCTGGCTGAGCTGGACTAGCACCCCCAGCCTGGCTGAGCTGGACTAGCACCCCCAGCCTGGCTGAGCTGGACTAGCACCCCCAGCCTGGCTGAGCTGGACTAGCACTCCCAGCCTGGCTGAGCTGGACTAGCACTCCCAGCCTGGCTGAGCTGGACTAGCACTCCCAGCAGTGGCAGCCTGGCTGAGCTGGACTAGCACTCCCAGCAGTGGCAGCCTGGCTGAGCTGGACTAGCACTCCCAGCAGTGGCTGCCTAGCTGAGCTGGACTAGCACTCCCAGCAGTGGCTGCCTGGCTGAGCTGGACTAGCACTCCCAGCAGTGGCTGCCTGGCTGAGCTGGACTAGCACTCCCAGCAGTGGCTGCCTGGCTGAGCTGGACTAGCACTCCCAGCAGTGGCTGCCTGGCTGAGCTGGACTAGCACTCCCAGCAGTGGCTGCCTGGCTGAGCTGGACTAGCACTCCCAGTGGCTGGCTGGCTGAGCTGGACTAGCACTCCCAGTGATCAGGCTGAGTGAGCTGGCTGGCTGAGCTGGACTAGCACTCCCAGTGGCTGGCTGGCTGAGCTGGACTAGCACTCCCAGTGGCTGGCTGAGCTGGACTAGCACTCCCAGTGGCTGGCTGAGAGTCTTTACCTTGACCACCTCCTGGCAGAACCTGCGGACGGATCGCAGTGAGCTGAGGTCCAGCTCTTTGATGACCACCTCCCCGGGTCCCTCCAGCCACAGCTCCCGGGCCGCCTCCTCCGCCCGGCCCCGGTCTCTGCATGCCAGGATCACCCGGGCCTGCTCCCGGACCAGCTCGGCCGCCGTGGCTCGCCCGATGCCGCTGTTAGCCCCGGTGATGATCACCGTCTTCCCCCGCATGAGCCCGGAGCCGGCCGCTCGAGCACCGCTGCTGCTCATTAGCCTGCGAGCCACCAACACTAGCCCGCCGCCCAGAGCCACGGCCGCAGCCACCATCAGGGCAGAGGAGGAAGAAGCCGCCATCACAGTCAAGGGCAAGAGGCGGCGTCACGGATCACGTGACACTGCGCAGGCAGGACAGAGCGCTCAGACGTGGGCGAGGGCGTGTGGTGTGAGATCGCTGAGCATGCCGGGAAATGTAGTCTCCGGCAACACGTGCGCATGCGCAGTAATAGTAGTACCTAATGTTTAGGTCCTTTGACCCACTCAAACACATATCACATGACTAGGGCTCTTTAAAGGGAAAGTGTCACTTTCAGGAGTTATTAATTATTGGTTATTTATCCTTATATTTAATAAATGTATATTTATGGCACATGGAAAAATAAACGTAAAAATCCACACATGTTTACCCTGCAGACTGGATGCCTCCATCTTAACTCCCGCCATTGGTTGTTATAAACTCTTGTCTTTGACAGCATTGAGAAAACATACTGAGAAGAGGAGAAATTAAACAAGGTTTTGTGTTTTTCTCGCCATTTGATGCTCTAGCTACGGAGTTTCTCTAAGCTTTTGTCCTCGTATTCTCTGTTTCTGTTGCAATGCAGCAACTTAGCTCTCCCCAAGTTAAAAGGGTAATCCAGATGTGGACCCCGTGCTCACTGCTTAGAGGGGTATCAGCTACACCTCACTGATGAGGCCCAAAAAAGGTAAAAACTATCGTCTGGTACCTCTTGTGCAGAGAGAACTGGCATTTCACTTCGGGACTCACTTAAAGGGGTATCTGCCTGATATGCTTCAAAATATATTTTGTCTGTAATGGCACAAGTGAGCAAAAACCATTTTGAGACTTACCAAAGGGGAAGCTTTTGTGTTCTTCTAAGCTAGTCTTACAACCAGAGTTTAGGCTCCCCTTGGAACTCTTTAAAAAAGTTTTTAAACTTACCTGTATTCCAGCATTGCATGGCTAAATCCTATCCCTGCTCTGCCTCCCTGGTTGAGATCATCAAAACCTTTTGGAAAATTGTTGTTGGTTGTATCGTGACTTTTACCCAGCTGAGGAAGCCGACAGAAGCTTGTCGAAACGCGTCCTGGTGACTTTCATACTATCACCTTTATGCCCTTATTTTGATATTATTTTTTAATATATTTTAATGTTTTTGATTTTATGTAATATTCTAATTGGCCATTAGAATTTTATATTTACGATTACCTTAATAAAGTATTTTAATTTGATCCATTGGGCTTTTGGTTCCTGCTATATAAGAGTGTAGTCCTTAACTACACAACGTGATAACAACGAGCCTTATTAGTGGCTCCATCCTTGTGAGTACAATATACTTTTATTACTTATTGAAATACTGGTTCCAGACTATATTGCACCATATGTTACTTTGTTTGAGCCCTAGCTAACATCGTGGGGAACTACCTAATTTGAAGAAGGGGAAGGTTGCCTTTACGGATCTGAGACCGTTTATCCCTGAGCTTGGTTGATAGCTCAGAAATATGTGAGTGATATAGAGTGATATTGTGTATATTTGACTACAGTTTCACACTATGAGAATTTAACTTCTCTTTCAGATTATTTTTCATATTCCATCAGCACTGTGGCTTTTTTGGAGTTACACTCATTCAGATTCTGGACGAACTAATATTTGTATGTAGCGCTACACCTTCTTTTGTATTTGGTTTTATGTGATTAGTGTATGAGGAAAGATTACACTTGGTGTTACAGCAGCTATTGTATTTATTTTTGTATATAACATTGTTAATTTCGTGTTAAAATTGAGCGCCAGTATATATTTCTACTATTGCTTAGTTCCTATCCCCGCTCCGCCTCCCTGGTTGAGATCATCAAAACGAACGATCTCAGCCAAACCTTTTGGAAAATTGGAAAGCATTTTAAGGCTTTTGCGCATACACGTCAAAATGCCACGCTGTGTCAATCAGCACCTCTTCATAAAAATGCATTAAATCAGTGCATCTCTATAAGGAACGTTCAGCGTTATGCAACACTGACACAGGAAACATCTGTAGTGGCCGTCTGAGTGACTGCCACTAATGGTGTTCCTAGGCTGTAATGCAAACACTGCCTTTTCTCTAAAGGGACATATTACACAGACCGGAAGAACTACATTAGGCTGTAGTTGTTCTGGTGATTATATTGTCCCTTTATTGTGCAACTTGTCTCAACCGCTCTTGTTTATACCTCACCGTGCTGTCTTTTGTGAGCTCTCTTTTGTGTCCCCCTCTTCAAACCACAGTTTTAAGTGGCCTAAAATTGCACAATTATGTATTTGATGTAGAATTATTTAAAAACCTTCAGCACTTTGGTTAATCTACCTTTCCACAAACAGGAAGTTGCATGGCATTGGTTTATAAAAAGCATATTTTCTACAAAACATAATTTATGACGGTTCCTGTAATATGTATATGAAGGGGTTGCCTGCACTCACCTAAACATGCTTAAATAGGGTGCTGCTGGGGGTCAATAAGTACAGTAAAAATTAAAATCTAGCGCACTCCCTTATCTACTAAACAGCTTGTTTTTTTAAAAAACACCTAATCTAGACAAAAAATAATATTGGGGTTTAGTAACGTTATATGATCATACATTGCATAAGCCTGCCACAACGTAAATGTACCCCATCTATGGGCATCTTATACTGACACGGTTTATGTATCTTACATCCAATCACGGCGCTCATGTTAGTGGGAGTGTAGGGACACAGCTGCTGATGATAATTCCGGTATCGTGACGTCATCACGCACGACGGCTCGTGCGTGTGACGTCACACGCGGAAGTGAAACCTCTTGTGTGCGTCCGTCCCACAATACTGATAAGTCCGAGGAGTGTTGTAGCTCCTCCAAATGTCCGAAGATGTCTCCTCCTGCTTCCTATCGTGACGTAGGCGTGTCGATCCGCACGATAGGAGTCGGCCATTTTTCTTGAGGGCAATGTGCTGGAAGTCAATGTTCATATGTAGTCCAGTATAAATCCAATATTAAAACATGTTGTTTTAATATGGTGAATTCTCAGAGGACATAGTCATAATAAGAGAGGAGAGATAAAAAGAAAAAAAGAGAAAAAGAGAAAAAAAGAAGAAAGGAGTTGGTGTTTTATCCAAAGTAAGGGAATACAACAATAGAGAATACCTTCTCATATACATATCCCCACTGTGTAAATATATATCATAGTGACATCATTACAGAAGTGCATAGTGTGGAACTAGAATGGTGACTTCATACATTTAAAGGCATATACAAGTAAAAAAATATATATATTAAAAATATATAAAAAAATATATATATTAAAAAAATATATATATTAAAAAAATGTATATAGAAGTTAAAAATCACTATTAATATGAATAAATAAAATTATAAAAAGTGACAAATCTCAAAGTCATCATTCAGTCCGTGGGGTTGCATGGTATCCAAATTAAATATCCATTTCATCTCTGTTTGTCCTATGGTCTTAATTAAATCACCCCCTCTCCAGTTTGTGGAAACCCTTTGAATACCCATGAATTCCATATGGCTGGGGTCACAATTGTGTCTCTCTTTAAAATGCATAGAGACACTATGTTTTTCAAAACCGTTCTTTATGTTATACTGACACGGTTCATGTAATATGGTATCTTATACTGACACGGTTCATGTAATATGGTATCTTATACTAACACGGTTCATGTAATATGGTATCTTATACTGACACGGTTCATGTAATACGGGCATCTTATACTGACACGGTTCATGTAATACGGGATCTTATACTGACACGATTCATGTAATATGGGATCTTATACTGACACGGTTCATGTAATACGGGATCTTATACTGACACGATTCATGTAATATGGGATCTTATACTGACACGGTTCATGTAATACGGGATCTTATACTGATACGGTTCATGTAATATGGTATCTTATACTGACACGGTTCATGTAATATGGGATCTTATACTGACACGGTTCATGTAATATGGGATCCTATACTGACACGGTTCATGTAATATGGGATCTTATACTGACATGGTTCATGTAATACGGGATCTTATACTGACACGGTTCATGTAATATGGGATCTTATACTGACATGGTTCATGTAATACGGGATCTTATACTGACACGGTTCATGTAATATGGGATCTTATACTGACACGATTCATGTAATATGGGATCTTATACTGACACGGTTCATGTAATACGGGATCTTATACTGACACGATTCATGTAATATGGGATCTTATACTGACACGGTTCATGTAATACGGGATCTTATACTGATACGGTTCATGTAATATGGTATCTTATACTGACACGGTTCATGTAATATGGGATCTTATACTGACACGGTTCATGTAATATGGGATCCTATACTGACACGGTTCATGTAATATGGGATCTTATACTGACATGGTTCATGTAATACGGGATCTTATACTGACACGGTTCATGTAATATGGGATCTTATACTGACATGGTTCATGTAATACGGGATCTTATACTGACACGGTTCATGTAATATGGGATCTTATACTGACACGATTCATGTAATATGGGATCTTATACTGACACGGTTCATGTAATATGGGATCTTATACTGACACGGTTCATGTAATATGGGATCTTATACTGACACAGTTCATGTAATACGGGATCTTATACTGACACGGTTCATGTAATATGGGATCTTATACTGATACGGTTCATGTAATATGGGATCTTATACTGACACGGTTCATGTAATATGGGATCTTATACTGACATGGTTCATGTAATACGGGATCTTATACTGACACGGTTCATGTAATACGGGATCTTATACTGATACGGTTCATGTAACATGGGATCTTATACTGATACGGTTCATGTAACATGGGATCTTATACTGATACGGTTCATGTAATACAGGATCTTATACTGACACGATTCATGTAATACGGGATCTTTTACTGACTTTCCCTGCACTACTTCTAATACCATTCATTGCAGGTCTGTACCACCCTACTCCATGAAACAGGTGTTTTCTTTATAAATTTCCTTTATATGGTCACAGTAAATACTTATTGTTTTTACTTTGTTCTTAAAGGGATACTATAGTCACCTGAACAACTTTAGCTTAATGAAGCAGTTTTGGTGTATAGAACATGCCCCTGTAGCCTCACTGCTCAATCCTCTGCCATTTAGGAGTTAAATCCCTTTGTTTATGAACCCTAGTCACACCTCCCTGCATGTGACTTGCACAGCCTTCCATAAACACTTCCTGTAAAGAGAGCCCTATTTAGGCTTTCTTTATTGCAAGTTCTGTTTAATTAAGATTTTCTTATCCCCTGCTATGTTAATACACTGCAAGAGCCTCCTGTATGTGATTAAAGTTCAATTTACAGATTGAGATACAATTATTTAAGGTAAATTACATCTGTTTGAAAGTGAAACCAGTTTTTTTTTCATGCAGGCTCTGTCAATCATAGCCAGGGGAGGTGTGGCTAGAGCTGCATAAACAGAAACAAATTGATTTAACTCCTAAATGACAGTGAATTGAGCAGTGAAATTGCAGGGGAATGATCTATACACTAAAACGGCTTTATTTAGCTAAAGTAATTTAGGTGACTATAGTGTTCCTTTAACCAGGGGCATCCTATTTAAATATTCAAATAAAACATAATTCACACTTTCTTTCTATCTTGCATTCTTTTACTTTCCCATTTTTATTTTTTGTTCTTTTGCCAGTATAACACATATATACACACCAATATGAAAGTTATTTCAGCAACATTGTACTGTGATCATATCTATATATTTAGTGATATTTTCTACCTATTAAAATTCAGCTTAACAGTTCACTTATTCCTCCATCCTGTGTAAAAGAACCCGTCCCTATCGACCCATATTGGTTACATTTAGACATCTTAACTTTTGCCTGGTCTGATCTTATATTCGATTTTATCCAAAGCTGAGAAAGATCATCTTGGCACGTCCGGTGAAATTATATCAATGGAAGCTAAAGTGAAACATTACCTTCCTTTTCTTGTGATGTTTGGTGCCAGAATTAGCGCCTTCATCTTGACTCCTGCTGGAGGGACTTTTATTGAAAACTTCTAAGAGAATCGTGCTTGGAAAAAGTGTGATAAAGGATATCTCTTTTCAACTGCAGGACCTGTATGCATGCGCTTATTCAGATTATCACACATATTGTTTGTATGTAAGACTGAATAACAAGTATCTTTGTGGTATGAACTGTTAACATCTGGTTGTATGTAGTGGTTACACTAGTCCATGGAAGACCTCATTAACAGTACAATGCTACGTCTGGCAGAGTCGAATATCGCAACAGGAGATTATTTTTTAAAGTATAAAATTAACTAAACTTAACCACATTTACTCCTCAATGTCATTCCAATTCATTTTATGTCATGCTCAAATCTTTTTCCACTTTCAAATCAATTTTGTTCTCCTCCACCTCACTCCTCATTGTGTCCACTATTCTCTATTATTATCCCATCTTTTACCCTTTTTCCTCAGCTATTTTACCCTTACTCTATCCATAAGTATATGTTTTGTGTCATGGCAGGTTCCTTCCTCACCATTTTCTGTTCACCTATTATCCCTAGCAGTATTAGTTAAAATAAAATATTAAAAGATGAGAAAAATGTAAACATCTGTTTGTCTTGTTATACATATCATACAGCGCTGTGGAATATGCTGGTGCTACATAATAATTGTAATTGTATAATTGTATTTGTCTTCCTAATTGGATGAATGGAGCGTACGTACTCAGCTCATCAACCACAAGCTTTATTTTAATTACAGTTATTTGAAAAACACTTACTTTATCAGAACTGGTGGACAATTGCCATAGTTAATCCTGGGTCATAGTACAAGTTTATGTTTATATTTGTCAGCCTTTACAAATACTTGTTGCTTCCACTGTAATTAGAATGACCTTTCCTTGCATATAATTATATTATGTTTCCAGATAGCAAATTCAAATCCGAATGGGAAAAAGGACACTCCAGGTACCCAGACCTCTTCTGCCCATTCGAGTGGTCTGGGTGCCAACTCCCATCACCCTTAACCCTGCAAGTGTAATCTTTGCAGTTTTTATAAACTGCAATAATTACCTTGCAGGGTTAAGTCCTTCTTTAGTGGCTGTCTATCAGACAGCAACTAGAGGGACTTCCGAGCTCTTAAAACCTGAAAAGTGTTTTAAACAACGATGGACGTCCTCACACTATGCATGAGGACCGCCAGCGTCGTCGGAATCCCCATATAAAAGCATTGAATTATGCTTTCCTATGGGGAGGTCTAATGCGCGCGCGGCCATTGCCACACATGCGCATTAGGTCTCCCCCGCCGGAACCTGACCCAGCGCCGAGAGACATCGGCGCTCGATTCAGGTAAGTCACTGAAGGGGTTTTAACACCTTCAGTAACATGGGTTGGGGGGTGGGAGCGAGGGTGGTACTGCAGTGCCAGGGAAACGGATATGTTTTCCTGGCACTGGAGAGTCCTTTTAAGGGGGAAAAAAAGCTGATATTAAAAATGTTCCTCCTCCAAGAATCTGTGATGTTTAAAAAGAATACCCTTCATATTGTTCATCAGTTATTCACAATCATGTCTTTGTTATTTTTTTGGGGAACAGCTGATACACACCGTCACATGTTTTATATAATGGAATCAAATGAAACAAAAAAAAATCATTTTAAATGACTCAATTTTGTTTATCGTGCTCAAAAATAGAACGTTTGTCAGAGAAATAGCTTTCAAAACAAAAATAAAGTCCAAATCTTACAGAACTATCATAGAAATCTAAATTCCTTATTACTGATCTGAATAAATAAAAAAAACAAAACAAAAAACACAGTCTGTATGCATTGCCAAGTACTGCATCAATTTAGCATGTTTTAGAAACATTTTTTCATTAACCCCTTAAGGACCAACATTCTGGAATAAAAGGGAATCATGACATGTCACACATGTCATGTGTCCTTAAGGGGTTAAAGTTTTTGGAGTGAAGAAAGAAGTATAGAATTTTCTCACAGTTCATGAATACTTTGTGTCTGGGTTTTTATGTTTTTTTTTTCCCCCATAGATAATAGAGCTTAACTGGTCTGCTTGGTGTTTGCTGATTCTCGTTAGATGTATATATATATTAACAGATGTAACAGATGTAAGGCCAAATATGTTTATTTTAAACTGACATCCAAAATATTTTTAATGTGTGTTTATGAGGTGGTTAGTATTATTAAATAATATTTCAAATGCTTTAAATTCCTTTTCCCTCCTTTTTTTTCCCCCCTAAACATTTTATTAAGTAGAATAGTGTTGATTAGTCTATGATACAATACGTATAAGTATGCAATAGAAGGCTTTGGATTCATTATCCAGATTTTAATAGGTAAAGCGGGATATGTGATAGACATGACGGTTTTTGGAAAAATATAAACATAAATATAAATGGAAACAAAATAGGCCAATACGGAGATATAATTCACCTCATGTTTTAATGTAGTTTAGTTTGAATAATTACATCCAGGTGTTATTGGAAGAAATCTCAATGTAATTCCACAGGAAAATGCAGAAATTAATTTCCCTAACCTGCATTTTCTGTTCTGTATAAGTTTTCTCTTAGTTGCTGGTACAACTCGTTAATTATTTATGTCTCTGATTCCCAGTTCTCATTATGAACAAGGCTTTATAGTTTAGCCTATTTTATTGCCATTTGCCATACTATTTTTAGGTTGACTTTATTAATATTTACTGTACCACTTCCTTCAATTAATGCCACAATTCATTTCCTCTGTGTGAAATTCTTCCACTTGATTCCAATTGATTTCTCACTTCCACTTGTTATTTACTTAAAGGGACACTATAGTCACCTCAACAACTACAGCTTAATGTATTTGTTCAAGTGAGATCTATAGCTCCCTGCAGGCAATCTAATGTAAACACTGTATTTTCAGAGAAAATACAGTGTTTACATTGATTGACAGGAATACCTCCAGTGGCCGTCACTCAGACGGCCAGCAGAGGGACTTCCTATCGAGTATGGCCCTAAAAGGGCCATGTACACGTCAGGCGTATTAAAATACGTCTGACGTGTGCAGGAGAGAGAAGGCACTGTGTGTGCGCCTTCTCTCTCCAGCCTGTCAGCAGAGGAGAGGGGGCGGGCAAAGACCGCGAGCTGAGCTGTCAGTCAGCTCAGCTTGCGGCCACGCACACCGCGCGTATGCGCTGTAGTGCGCTCAGGACTTCATAGGGCGGCATCCTGGTCCCGTCTCCATGGCTGAGATCTAGATGATCTCAGCCAATGTAATGCTTTCCCACAAGAAAGCATTGGGAGGCAATTGCGCATGCTCGGCCAAACACTCTGTAGCACTGAACTAGGAAGCACCTCCAGTGGCTGTCTGAGTGATCGCCACTAGAAGTGTTCCTAGACAGCAATATAAACTCAGCCTTTTCTCTGAAAATAAATGTCAAGCACCATAATCACACTATAGCACTTATCATTGTAAGTAATCAATTCATTCTAGAATGCTTGATTACTTACCCTCACAATGCTTAGCTTACTTTATTAATATTACATTGTATTCAACAATTAGATAACTGAAATTATAACGTATTTGGGATACAAAGCTTCTTTGAATATATATTAGAAAATTAAATAAAATCTGCAACCACATAATGTTTTGGTAAATAACATATGAGATCAGGGAAATTTACTCCGAAGGTAATCTCCAATGAACACTTCGACAATCAGTGTCTGTAAAACAAGGCATACATTGACAGATAGGCTTGCATGTTATCATTTTGGTTGTTTTTTTTTTTTAAGTATTTTTAGATTACATCCAAAATTTTGATTAGGAATTGGATGACCATTGTGTAACAAATTTGGAAATGTAATTAGCAGTCTGGAGAACATTTCACTGAACGTGCGTCATAGAATTTGCAAGTACCTGTTACTAATCCGGCCAATTTCTTACACACAATGTTCACATTCTCCAGCCAAATAAAACAAGGGCTCTTGGCTAAGCAGTGGACATCGGTCCATTTTGTTTCTATTTTGGTGGTTCTCATTGCACTGACACTCTACGTGTCTGGCACACTACGTAGACAACCTACCACCTGTAAAACACTTGGAACACTTTTTCATATTTTTTGTTCAGTTTTGGTTTTCAGAAATACTTAATGTATTTTATTAGGCAGTACACTGTACATATACATTTTATAATAAAAGTCAAGAAGGGCTCAGCTGCCTCAGTTACGGTGTAGCAAAACAATTGAATTACTGTTCACTTAGATGAACCTATGTAGACAGCTGGGGGAAAGAAGTGGGTCATATACAATACACAAGGAGGTGTCAGTGTACATCCGTATCGTGAGCAATGAATCATTTATTTCTAAATCCTCATATTTTGTGGTTTTATCTGGCCTTTCAGGATTTATAGCTTGTGTAGAATGGAAGTGCACCTTTTATGTGTTAGTTTTAAGCATTTCAGGAGCACTTAAAGGACCACTATAGTGCCAGGAAAACAAACTTGTTTTCCTGGCACTATATTATTAATAGGTCCCCCCCACCTGCCGGGCTGAAGTGAGAGGAATGGGTTAATCCCTATACCTTTCTCCAGCGCCAGGCTCCCTCGGTGCTGGGGACTCTCCTCCTCCTTTGGACGTCAGCGTCTGAATGCGCATGCGCGGCCTGAGCTGCAGGCGCATTCAGCCAGTCCATAGGCGTCTTCTCACTGTGAGCGCAGACGCGCCTCTAGCGGCTGTCAATGAGACAGCCACTAGAGGCTGGATTAACACATATGTAAACATAGCAGTTTCTCTGAAACTGAGGGACCTGGCACCCATTGAGCTGAAGTGGTCTGGGTGCCTATAGTGGTCCTTTAACTATTCTAGTATTTGCTAAAGCACAAAATTGATAATTATAAAGGAGGATGAGGATGCACTAATACCTAGTGGAAATTATAACAATACTTTCGATCATTGAGGTGAATAATAGGCCCTGAAAAAGGTATTATCATTTACATATTTGTTTCTAGAATAGACAACCGTCAATTTATAAAATATAGGCAACCATATGAAATGGTATTTGGTATAAGGACTGTGAAATACTCTATAAAGATTAGTAAGGAATATGTGGCAACACAAAACACTGCACCTCACATGTGAATTATTGTCTCTTGCATGTGACATTATATATTATTCCGATTTGTTGAAAGTCAGGATAGGGCATCATGAAAATTAGTTAGAGCTGCTCACTTAGATGTAAAATGCAATTTGTGAAAATGCAAATATTGGTATCTAGCTGTATGTACCCAGTAAGTTCCCAACAAAAGCACATTCCATCGTGTTTAGTAAGTGGTTAAGGGACAGGTGTTAGGTACAAACAGAAGATTATATACGATTGTGCTTGGTAGAACATCACCAAAACTGACCATAAAACCAATACACGAACAAATCAATTACTTAAAGTGGCTGTCATCTGAAAATATTTTATGCACCATCATATAGCTTTTTAAAATCTGTCTATGCCAAGTGTAAATCAGTTCAGTATTTTTAAATAGAGATGAAATAGAAGATTTGAAACTTACCGGACCATATTGGTTACAGACCATGATTGGCTGATGACAATATGTATTCTCTGGTTCTAATGGTTCAGCAAATGTGATGCAACGAAAATTGCTGCCACCATACAAACATGTGACAAATCTTTAAAAACCATATATACTCATGAATAAGTCAAGAAATTTTAGTCCTAATCTTCATTTTAAAACACAGAGTCGACTTATCCACGGGTCAGTGCTAGTTTCGATAGAATTTTGCAGATTGAATGTCTACTCCTGAACGCCGTTCTCCTAGCTGGTCGGGAAGTCGAACGGGCAGGGGTACAAGTTTCAGCGAGGTTTGCGTGCTTGTGTAGCCGACTCAGAGATCCATGCTGTTGACGACCATGTACCGCTGCTTGCGTTCGGGAGACAAACACGTGCGTATATACGAATGGCGGCCACACAAGGGAATGCTTGTTTGTGGTTAACAGCCAGGGGTGGTCGGTGGTTACGAAGTGTTAACAAGGGGCACCACACCGAGTCTGTTCGGTAACCGAACAAAAGGGGAACAATTCAATTTGAAAGTCATACCCATTACTTATCCACGAGTCAGAGCATATGTCACAATTGATGGTCAAAAAATAGACGAGTATATACGGTAGTATTTCCAGCTCAACATACTATAGCATAGTTGCATGAAAATAATATTAATCTATTCACATTATAGGAAACATCTAGGCCAAGACACGTACATTTTTTGATGCATATAATAAAAAAAATGCATTGACAGATATTTGCAGATATTTCCTTGGCCCTAAAAATATTACATTTCATTAGTTATAGAAACGGCCTCTTTAGTTATTTACGATCCAACCACTTTTTGTCAAGAAACTTACTTTCTTGTTAATACTGGGCATTGTCCAATCAAGTGTTTTCTCATAGAAGCGTTAAGCACAAATATTAAATCCAAAGCTGCTCAAAGAGCGGTAGTTTTATTGAAATTTAATGTTTTTTTTAATTTTCAAAAAATTCATTCTTTAGGGCTGTATTCATTCTGTTTTTAATTATTTTTCTGCTCAGTAAAATTGTGATTTTTATATAAAACCATTGTGGATTAAAATTGTCATCAAGCTAAATTAATCACTGGATGAGGTTGATTGGAGTTATACTCCACATGAGCTGTTCAGCAGTTGATTGACTCACTATTGTATTTAAGCAGGTGTATCTTAAATTATCGGTATACCTTTACAGCAAGAGTGTACACTGGATCAGAAAAGACATTTTTGAATAATAAATACTATTATTAATATAAAAAAAAATACATGAAACATTTTGGCAACTTTTTTTTTAATGAAAGTAAGAAAACAGATGTACATTGTATAAAGCCATTTTGACTTTCAGAAGTAAAAATATTCTGTAAAAATTATTTTTTTATTTTTTAAAACATTACATGTCGGCTACAATTGTGTAGTACTACAAGAATACAAAAACAGAACCAATTTCAGCAACAGATATATATATTTTTTTTAATTAAGAAAACAGACTTATATAATTTTTTTTCAGTACACTTGACATTAAGAATAAAAATATTCAGTAAAATCGAATTAGACAAACGTTGATTCTTGCAAATATTACACTTGGTATCCATTTGTAAACATCACTTGTGGCCAACATTACTAAATTGTGTTGTAGTTCAAGACTTCAGTGCAATTCTAAAAGGTGTTAAAATAGCTGCGTGTATTATTTGCTAAACAGTGTGTTTTATCCAGTTGACAATCGCCTGGCAAAATATAGTATAAAAGAGTCAAGTTAGAAAAAAATAATAATCAAATTAGCCGAGATGGAGATTTCTTTTTTCAGTTCTGCTATTTTACAATAAACTTTGAAAGCAAGCTATTAACTTACTACAACTCACATTTAGTGAAAAAAAAAAACCCCACCAAAGCCATCATTGTGAATTAGCACTGAGCAGAAAACCAGGTCCCCAGTATTACATTTCATTAACACAAGTGTACATTTTGTTTAGTTAAGAATACCTAGAAAGACAAATAAGGTCTCTTTCCTTATAGATATAATCTATGCTATTCTAAAAGGCAAATACACAATTCACCTCTTAGTCCCTCTAAGTCGTGAAGTGCTTTCGTATTGATAGAAATGTTAAGAGTTTGCTTAACATACCGATGAGATTTAATGCAGGACAAATTTATAAATTTATATGTAAGTTGCTTTATACCACCAACAAATATTTAAAAGTAGACTCCGGCCACCAATACTACATCATTTGGTTTTGGGACACTATAATTACCCGAGCCACTACAGCTTAAAGGACCACTATAGTGCCAGCAAAACAAGTTTGTTTGCCCTATAGTATTAATAGGTCCCCCCCCACCCTCATGGCCCCCCCTCACACCGGGCTGAAGGGGGAGAAAGGGGTTAATTCCTTACCTTTCTCCAGCGCCGGCTCCCTCTGCGCTGGGGACTCTCCTCCTTTCGACGTCATCGGCTGAATGCGCGTGCGCGGCAAGAGCCGCGCGCGCAGTCAGTCCATAGGAAAGCATTCTCAATGCTTTCCTATGGACACTGGCGTCTTCTCACTGTGAAAATCTCAGTGAGAATCGCGGAAGCGCCTCTAGCGGCTGTCAAATAGACAGCCACTAGAGGCTGGATTAACCCATATGTAAACATAACAGTTTCTCTGAAACTGCTATGTTTTTAGCTGCAAGGTTAACACTAGAGGGACCTGGCACCCAGACCACTTCATTAAGCTTTAATGTAGTAGTTCTAGTGTCTGTAGTCTGTCCCTGTAGGCTTTTTAATGTAGATTCTGGATTTTCAGAGAAAAGGCAGTGTTTACATTACAGCCTAGGAACATCCTCTAGTAGCAGTCACCCAGACGGCCACTAGATGGGCTTCCAGGGTCACAGTATGCAGCACCTATGCTCAGCGTCTCAATGCAGAACGTTCCCCATGATTCAATGCATCTCTATAAGGAGATGCTGGCTGGTAAAGCCTGGTATTTTTTGACTGCCATGCGCAATAGCCTCCCAGCGCATTATTATAGGATGGCATTGGATTGGCTGAGATCATCCAACCTGATGATCTCCACCCTGGAGACACGGGCAGCTGCGGTGAGGGAGAAAAAAAAAAAAAAAGTAAAAACACCTTTCCCATGTGATGCAAGAGGGGCCGGTCACCTAAATAGTTAAACACTTATGTTAGGTTACAGGTTTCTGTTCTTGACACTATAGTGTTCATTTAATATGCTGTATTAATGTTTTGCCAAATGTTGCATCAAAAGCCAGTCGCTTTAGACACACACCCTCCTCACTTACGATGCAGCATTCTGCAAAACGTTTATACATTTTGTGCAAAAGCTATAAAGATTTGAGCATGCAAAAAAATACAGCATATTAATAAGGCCAAAATCTATCAAATGCATTAAAGTTGCATTGGTGCTCAGAGTCTCCCTTTAACGTCATGCGCTTATCCCCACCACCAGAAACCCTATTTTCCTTACTCCTACCTCCAGCAACATTTCCGCACAAGACGCATCAGAGATCCGGACTCAAAACGGTAATACATAGTACAATAGCCAAGCGATAAACATGGAGATAGGGGTCGGTGACTGCCACTGACAACGATTATTGACTATAGTTCAACTCAGAAAAGGCACTAGACTTATTTACAGCAAACTGGTTCATAAGCAGCATGGCAGACTCCCTACATGTCTGGCAACAATGACAGGCACTTTATGGGTGTCCAAAACTGTGGATTCTCACATTCATTTGAAAGTACGGTATTAAATAGTACAGTAGGGATAAACCAACTATTAACACAGGAACACACACACACACACACACAATATATATATATATATATATATATATATATGAGAAGCACAAAACAAGCTTTTTGGTTTCCAAGTATCAATAATTTTTTGGTAATTACATACTGTAACCTGAGTATATACACTGTATTGTGTATATATTATATACATACAATATCTTTTTTTTTAGGAATGTCCTTTGGTTTTAATTTTGCCAACTGTTCAATTCTGGTGTGTGTATTTATATCACAGCTGTGCCGTCATGTTATTTGAAGAGAGAATGTGTTGGTTTATTTATTTATTTATTTTTTTAATAAGATCTGAAGTTACGGGTTAACTGCCTAATGTGTTCTGTTTAAGTAGAAAAGCGAACTAGTAAAAATCGGTGTCATAAGGGCCTTTTCTATTGTGTGGGTGTTCATTTCAAATTACCCTATATGTCGCAGATGCTGGGGACCAAAAAAGTCTGTTTTTGGCTGTCATTATTAGAAAGCCAACGGGTGGTTTTATATAAAAATCTTGGGTTAAAAGCCAAGGCATTTGGCAGTAACATGAGTGTATTCAGTTTACATAGGTCAACTGCCTTGAGGGCATGGACAAATTTATGACTTTTTTCTGTAAAATATGCCCTTCGCACTAAAAACCTTTTGTTTTATTTATTTTTGTTAATTTAACGCTGTTACGTGTTTGATTAATGTATTCCTACCCCATTTTCTTACCCAAATAACCAAAGGTTTCTTTATTTTTGTGTTTAGAACATAAGGCACTAATGTTGCTTTGGGCCATTTTTATCCTGTGTTGCTAGCTACAGTACAGATCTCCAAATTCACCAGTTCAAAGACAACAGAATGTTTCCTGCACCAATTGAAAGGCAGCCTGAAGTACAAACTTTTAGGTACAGCATCTATATGGAAGCCTTAGCTGGAATACTTCCATGACAAGCACACAGTACTTCTACTTTTTGGCCTCCTCCTTTAAGGCCGACTTGTTGTACTTTTGGCCGATTCCATAAGGAACGTGAGCTGCAATTGTACCCAGCTCTTGAGCACCCTCAATGTGGAACATCTGATCATCAAAAAACAGATGAGGACGGATCTTTTCCAAGATGGGACCTTTTGGAGCACCTGCGAGAAACAGTGCCTCATCGATCTCCAAACCCCAACTACGTAGGGTTTTCAGTACTCTGGCTCCGGAACTGGCCGCACTCCTGGCCGTTACCAGATATGTCCTTATTGGGCAAGTCATACGTGCACCTTTGGCATAGAACTTCTTCTGCAGCTTACCCAAGGATACCAAAAAGCATTTCAAAGGTCCCTGGTCAACAAGGGAAAAAATAAATAAATAAAATAAAGTAAGTTGTAGCAAGTTGTTAGTTACTAAACCATACATACACGGTAACTTAATTTTTTCTAAAGCAAACCTATGAAAAAGTAAATCTTAAAATGAATCATATTACATGTCATGTCAATGTCATGTTTGTTGACACAACCCATTTATATTTCAGTACATTGACTGCGCAATCATTCTTGGCACGGTCATTCTAGCGAGTTTAAAATCCATAACATTTTTTCTCTGGTGTTTTGAGAATGCTCAATAACCAAAATAGCACTATTTTGGAGAAAGTCAGCCACGTTATACATGCTGTGCTAAATGCAATCAGGATGTTGTGAACACAGAACATGGATTAAGTGGTTTAAGCATGAAAAGTTAAAAGCCAATTGCTTTATTTGTTCAGATGCACAATGGCTGACAGCCTGACACTGTGCTGTCATTCAAACACGCCTGTGTTATTGTACATGGAACACAAAGGGGGCTGTGTGCTGGTTCCAGAGAAAACCCATTACTCCGTGTATGAGCACAAGTAGCATCCAGTAGAGAATGTATTAACGTTAACCCTCTATGGCCCAGAGAGTTGGAAAAAAAAAATGCAACCTTTAAGTAATTTTGTAGTTAAAACTGAACATTTATGAGTTCTAAAAGTTTAGACCGAGATTGTACCCTTAGGGTTATTCATTCAATTTAAGGTCAAAACATTCAAACTGAAAACATTTGCACAGTCTGTTATATCTGCAGTTCGGCTACTTTGGTCGTAAATTTGGACCTTAAGTGAATAACCCCCCTTTTTTATTAAATTCTTTATTTTCAATGACAGAGGTGACATAGTATCAACAGTAGTATGGCTTTTGCAAACGCCAAAGTATGGTTCAGACCAATTTGGCTGTTTGTTACAGAAAGAAGACAATATTGAGTTAACGCATGTCCTAGAACTTGCTGTGGTACTGTGGCTTATATGCATTCTGCCATGGTTTTTGACCTTTTCTTGAGAACGTAATTAGATCAAAGACCCTCTCGAGCTGTTAGAGTTGTTCACGTGCATCTGTGTCTGTGTGCGCCTCTTTTGGCTCTTCGAATCGAACCTTTCAGTGTCCCCGTCCCATTGTCCACCACTGGTCCCCACCGGGCAACTAGCCGAGGCTCCTTTCTTGGCTCCCGAGGGGCTATAACCTCGGCCAGGGTGCAACCAGTGAGAGCCTTGCCATGGCATAAGCTGCCGGTGGACTGCCCCTCCTCGGAATTCTGGGTCACACGGCTACGTGTTGTTGTGCCCTGTGGGTGCACTGTTCGGCCTAAATCACGGTGCTTGAGAGGTAAGTTAGAGGAATAATTGTGAAAGAGAGGCATAGAAACGGAAAGGTGGAAAAATATCGTCCCCCACTCATAGTGAGGTTTCTTTATACTCCAGCCAGGGTTCCCATATTTTAAAAAAAGCCAGTACAGTGCGTCTCACCCTCTCCCATTATGTAGTGGTGGTCAATTTTTGTAACCGCGTCCATCTAGGACGGTGCTTCCATCCTCAGCCATGCAGCTGCCAACACTCTTTTGGCTGCCAGTGTTATCATGTTCAGCAAGTTTTTGTTCGGGAGGCCCTCTATCGGGCATGACAACAGGAACGTCAAGGGGGATAGCTCAAAATGGGCCTCTGGAGAACTCCAGCTGCCAGGTCTTGGACCTTCCAGTAACTGTGTAATTTGGGGCAGTCCCACCACATATGGATGTTTGTGCCTCTGTGTCCACAGAGCCTCCAGCAGAGGTCCGTCAGATTGCGACCTATCCTACTTAGGAATACTGGAGTGACATGCCAGCGGAACATGGTTTTGTACCTTTGTTCCTGAGAGAGGACACAGAGGGAGATCTTTGATGCGGCTAAATGTCCTGCCACTAATCCCCTTCCAGGGTCTCCCCAAGGTCTGATTCCCAGTGTTCTATATAGTTTAGCTCCCCCCATACCGAGGGCTGTTTTTGCTGAAGTGAGCATAGAGGAGCGATATTAAAACCTTTTTTGTATTCCCCTTCATTACACAAATGTTCGAATGTGGTACGGGTGGCTACTGCCGCCTCCTTAATGCCCGGCTGGAGCGCGAAGTTGTGTATTTGTAGGTATCTGTAGAAGTCTGAGGCTGTTCGGTGGGTCCCCTCCTGCAGACTGGCAAATGTTATCACCGAGTCCCCCTGCCATAGATGGTGTATTCTTTGTAGTTCCGCGGTTTCAAGGTTTTTGAAGGCTTGCGGTCCCATGTCTGGGGGAGAACTGTCTTGTGTAGGATTGGCGTCATTGGGGACTGGGCTCTGGCCAGGGAGTATTTGTTGCGCAGGCGGTCCCAGATATCCAAGGAGTTTAGGATCGATGGGCAGTGAATAATCCTTTTTAAATAATATTTTTTTGTAAAATAAAATGGGGTACGTGGAAGTTATAGTAATGACTCACGACTGTATAACAAAAAGTTATAGAGAACACTGAGAAAGGATAAAACCTCATTAGCTGGCCTTCAATTAGTCCTGACTCGGGTTTTAAACACATTTTAGCTCCCCTTTGTAATGGCACATCAGACAGACCTCATTATAAGAACAGACCAGAACTGAATGCCAGGCAGACAACCCCTGCCAAAAACACACAGCAGCCCCAGACAGTAATTTCAGCTCTCTTTGGATCTTATCAGTTAGGTGCAGCCAATACCCATATAGGCACAGTAAGCAAAGAGCTTCACATTTGAATCAGGGATGGAGAATAAAGTGGTTCAACAAAGAAGGACGATAAAAAGGTATTATGTAAGATCACACTGTCCATGCACAGACTGAAGAGAGGCGCTCACAGGCAGCTGACAAACTTCAGGAATGCAGAACTATAACTAATACAACCAGAGTGGTTTCTGCTAGCTCATGGCTCTGCACTGCAGCAATATTAGCCTCTCACCACGCACAGAAAATCACCTGCCTCAGATTCACACAGCAGAACGAACCGTACACAAAACATGAATGAACACTCCCCCTTGCAGCTGACTGGAATACAATTTACCAGCACTCCAAAAATAAGAGGGGCGGGGAGAGGGGGGATTGAAAAGTACACAAAATGAAATGTATACTCATCTATGAAAATAAACTTATATTGCCTAAAAGGGACTCCACTGCTCCAAAAACAAAAAAGCAAATCACTGTTTAGTAGATATACCCTCAATAAAACAATGCATGTAATTATACGTTTTGTTGTCATTGGCGTTATATCTAAAAACAGCTTGCGAATCTAGTCTGTAGCCTTTGCATAAACTCCACTTCTAAACTCGCCCAAACTTTCTGTGGCTGTCCAAGCACTGACATTCCAATACAGTTGAATGCATGCAAGGCAGGTGCTCTGGGCAATTGCTGCCTCTCAAGTTTAACTCCACTGAACAAACCAAACCAGGAAGTAACAGAACAGTTGTCTGATTCATAATCGGTGGGGTGGTGGGGGGGGAATGGTGGTAACAAACATGGTTAATTTATAAAAGTGCTAATTTATTGAAATCTGCATGGTTTGCAAAATGAAAAATAAAAGTGGACACACTCTTCACACATAAAACACTTCAAAAAGTTGAATTGCTCTAGGGGTCTGGAGTGTCCCTTTAAGTCAGCTAGACTTTAAGTCAGGGCTTGACAAATTTGTTTGAAATCTAGGAGCCAGCTAAAAAAAGTCAGGAGCCAGTCATTTTCAACGAGAAAATGCAAATTTTAAAGGGACACTATAGTCACCAGAACCACTACAGCTAGATGTAGTTGTTCTGGTGTCTATAGTCTGTCTGTCCCTGCAGGCATTTCAGTGTAAACACTTTACATTGCTGCTTAGTAACACTTCTAGTGACAGTCACTCAAACGGCCACTAGAGTCTCCTGGGTCACTGCTGCACCATGTGCAGCACCCAGGTTCAGTGTCTCCAAGCTCTGCATGTTCCTCATAGAGATTAACTTAATGCATCTCTATAAGGGGATGCGGATTTGAACATTTGCTGCGCGTGCACAAAATCCTCCCAATGCTTTCCTAAGTGAAAGCATTGGTTTAGCAGAGATCAAAGCTTGATAATCTCAGCCATGGCAAAACTGGCACTGAGTGGGAAATGGAAAAAAAAGGGGGAGTTAATACACCTTCCTCATGAGATAGGAGGGGGCAGGTACCTAAATGCGCACACACACACACTTACGCTGACAACAGGCTCGCGCACACACACACTGACAGACTCACACGCAAACTGACAGGCGCTTACACACACATTTTTGTTTTAATTGAAACCTTTGGGAGAGCTGAGTGGGTATTTTCCTGGGGTCCACTGGGCTGCTCTAGCTGTGTGCGAAGGAGCAGTACTCTGCCTGTAGCTCCCTCGCGCTTTGTAATGAGGCCAGGGCCGGAATGACGTCATATTCCGGCTCCCCGCATCATTAGACAGCGCAATGGAGCAGAGAGCAGGCAGAGTACAAATTCTGGATTTGTTTATAACTATGATCACTAACGTGTCATTTGTTCACTATGGTTCCTATGAACAGTGAAAAGGGCAAGTGGTTTAGGGGTTGTGATGTTATCTACACAATGTCCTGCATTCATTAATAGTGTTACCATGAGAGGCAGAATACTTAAAAAAATATTGTAAAAAGAAATGTGATTGCAAAATAACACTACAAAGAAGGCCCTGTGTCCTCTAATCACTGCAAATACAATAAGAAAAACCAACCAGCATCCGTAATTAAAACAGTTTTTATGAACATAAACCCTGTAATTTTCACAGAAAGAAATAGTTTGTCTATGTAAATTGCAGGTTAAATTGTTACTTACAATTCCTTTTTGAAAGGAGAGGGCCACTGGATGACTGAAATCGTTAGATTAGTCAGCAGTCACTCATGCTGAGCTTGTGAAAAGATTCTTTTGGAGCTGAAACCTTGCTGAACTCTGATCAATAACAAAGTCTGCCAATTTGTTTGTTATGGAGAGCAAAGATACGGACATAGTTACTCCCAATGACGATAGGTAGCTGAATAAGGTCGATAAATAGATAAGCAGACAGTGGGAGACCCTAATATGGCAAACAGTCCTATATAGACAGAGATTAAAAAGTTTGGACACTGAGGAAGGGACAACGATAGACACCACTGGATTGGACACACAAGGAACCAAAAATGGAGCACCCTGGTCAAAAGAGCTTACAGTCTATTGGAAATATAATTACTGTGATCTCTTTACCTGTGCCAGTGGTTTATTCTCAAATGTCTTCTCATGTTCGAAAAAGGAGTCCAAGCCCCTTTCTTTGACAATTATTTCTGATTCATCGGAAAAAAGTACAGCGTCCCCATCAAATGCCACTCTTAGCTCCTTGTCTGGGAGAATCAGGTTTTTCTTTCCCATGAACATAGTGGCCGCTGCAATACCTGCAATTTACAAATAAATACATTTTTGTAGCTCAATGTAAATACTGAGGGAATGGATATCGAGAGTGACTAGAGAGAGGTAGCAATACAGAGGAAATGGGAGAGAAAATCAGAACACAAGAACACACAACTTGGAAGTTAGAGAATATTTTTTTTTAAAAGATGGGGGTCTGGGAAATCTTTGGGTCCAGGGACTGCATCCTCCAGTCTTTAAAGGGATACTATAGGCATTAAAACAACTTTAGCTCAATGAAGCAGTTTTGATGTATAGATCATGCCTCTGCAGTCTCACTGCTCATCTGTCATTTAGGAGTTAAATCACTTTATTGTTTATGCAGCAATGTAAAAGGTTCCATTGTAGATTTTACACACATCTTTGGTGGCTGTCTTCCTGACGGCCATTAGGGGCACTTCCCAGTAAGAACCATATCAGATTCCTAGAGCACCATTTGAGGCATTTGAGGCGCATGTTCACTAGCCTCCTTATATAGGGCAGTGAGCATGCACAGCAATCTCCGCGCCATTAAGCATCTCCTCATAAACATGCATCGACTTATGGGAAACATTCAGCGTCTCCATGCAGAATTTGGAAACACCAAACATCGCTCTAGCAATAGCATTTTCTTCTTTCAATTAGCTAGTTTCTATTGCATGTCATATTTTATTACTCGTATTATAAAACGGTCATTCAAGTTAAAAAATAACCTTTGTAGAAGAAAATACTTTTTAAATGCCCTTTGGATTTTAAAAAGAATAGGGCTGTATGATGTAGAGTCTGCTTTCTCACTTGACTTGAGCCTATCAGCAAAAAGCAAAGAAGATCGGCTAGTGTTTTTCCTACAAATCTTGCAGTGAGATTTAATTCTGATTGGAAATTCGAGCTTTAATTGTTAGATCAAAACACAGGTTTCCATGATCTGCTACTGCTTTTATCACAATGAACGTAATCTGTCTCTACTGATACCGACCACCACTTACGGTTTACCATTATGCATATTGGACAAAAAGGTGCATTTTCCAATTACAAGCTAAGGCAACCCCAGCAGGAAACTATAAAAGTTTTGCTCAGCACCTGTTATAGTCTACACAAATTGCTCTTTAGGTTTTATTCACTAAACAGTGAATGTCAGGCTTTTTTTTTATTGCTATTTGGTTTTCTATTAACTACACGTCTAATTAACATACAATGCACTATGCATAGGATGAGGTAGAGGCACACAATATGCCTGCACAGTCTTAATATAAAAAACAAATTGATTAAACCTGAGCTGCAGAGGCTCCCACCATTTTCCAGTGTAGAAAGAAATGGAGTTCTGCGCAGTCAGTCAGTTTGTGCACACCCAGGTGCTACTACAGTTTGAGGACACAATTCAAACAAACGTTTTTGGCCAATGTCCTTTAGAATTGAAAAAGGGCTTGTTCCTGAAATGTTTGTTTGAATTGTGTCCTCAAATAAACTGTAGTAGAACGTGCGTGTGCACAAACTGACTGGATGCACAGAACTCAATTTCTTTCTCTGTTTGCTAACATACAATACAATTCTCTCATCTATGGTACTGAAAGGTGAAATAATATAAAGAAATATATTATAGAATATATATATCCGCATGTGATAAGAAAGAGACAATCAGCTCTTTCTTTTAAAAAAGAACCACAATATTATCAGGAGAGGCCTGTGTAGCATGTGAGGAGTTGGAAGGTAGGGGAACCACAAGTGGTCCAAACCCCTTTCTTCACTATAAGGGCAGACGGGTGAAGATTTATGAAGGGTATATAGGGTCAGAAGTTGACCATCTTCCTGGTCCTCCCCAAGATATCCACAATGGGCCAGGAGATGCCAAGTCTCATAGTAATTATTAACAGGAAAGTCTTACGGAAATCGAGACTTGCCCATCAGAGACCTGACCATTAGATGGCTTCAAAGCCAAGCAATCACAGCACAGTTACTGAGCATTCAAGGTAGTAGAGGCCTATGTAAAAAGGTCTTAGCGGTCAAAGGTCAGTCTGTTCAGAGCTCAAAAGTCAGTCAAGCTGCAAGGTGATGACATTTTTTGTCGCAAAATAAATTTTTTCCGCTCATTTCTTTTGTGATCTGGCTTCTATTTCTTATATTTGGTTTTGAAGTATTAGAATATTATAGATTTTATTTGGTCTTCAATCAAACTTGCATTATTTTTTTTTTACATCACCTGGTCCTATTGGTTTTAACCCTTTGAGAGCCTGAGCATCTTGTGGGGAGGGGGGGAACAGTAACTCATTAGTGCGTAGATTTTTAGGTGCTACGTACTATGCACGGTCACTGTGGATGCATAGTTGGTTATTTGAGACAGGGGACTTACCTTCATGAATAGCTTCCTGAACTTTCTCAGAGTCTGCCGATAGGTACAGATTAGTTAGATAGGCTTTCAAGTAACCAATTGGACTTTTACCTCCCGTCATGCAGAAGCGCTCAATATTCAAACCTAAGACAAGAGTAATATCGGTAAATGTTGAGCAGTAAATTCATTTCAGAGAACTTTTGAACATTTAATGGCAAAGCATCTATGGCAAAGAAATTCACTAGTTACCCCCACATATCTAATCTGCGCAAAGATGAACATCAAGTGCCCTATTTGCTTTTAGATCTGTGCAGTTAGAAGGTTGACAGTTCAGACTCCACCGAGTAGATTGAGAGGCTTCTGATTGGCTGCAGTACTTCCCAGCATATTAAAATGCTCAAAGCTTTTGATGCAATCATTTTTTTTACATTTATTTTTATGTGCATTATCCATTCTGTACAATGCATTAATGGGTAATTTTCTGCTCGGAGTGTCCTTTTAATCTTTCTTTTTTACTTCAAGTTGGTATTTTGTATGAAGATTTCAAAATATTTACATAGTCTGGATATAAACATCACAGAATTGTAAATTTACGGTTTAAAGGGGAATCATCACATCTCTGGAAATTACACCACTGAATGAAACACTCTAGCTTGAGATAATCGAAAGGTCTGTCTTCATATTGATGCACAATAAAACGGAAAGCCTCACTTCCCAGGATTACTTTTTTTTTTTTTTTTACTTATTCTGTACATATTGAAAAAATGCATATGTGAGGTGTGAAAAATTTTATGTAGAAAAGCACATCTCTTTGTTCTGCAACTGGGCGCCTCCATCTTATCTCCCCGTCAGCCTTTGTTATAATCTCTATTCTTTGAACTGGACAAACAGCATAGAGAAGAAATGACGTAATGTTATCCCAAGCTCTGTCTTTTAACAAATCTTAAATAAAAAAAATATAAACAAATGTTAACGTAAGTTATAGGTGATTTTTAATGTTTTATTAAAAGTTATAAAAGCTTAAATTGGGCTGCTCTTTCTATAAGAACACGTAGAATGTACCTAATCACAATATTTATACAATATTTAGAACCATTATACTGTAATGAGGTACATGTTCTTATAGGAAACACGTTCCAATTTAAGCTTTTAAAACTATTTAATGGACAGGTTGAAGGTTTTTCTTCTCGGAGACTGCTGCTCCTATTCATTTATATCTTTGTATTGTTTAAATAAATAATTTATTTAGACACAGGTTCACAAAACCTAATTTTTTTTTGCCTCTTTGCACTCCACCCTGCTTTTGAAATTCCAGAAACAGTTCCCCTTTACCATTTGACAATCACAATCCAGTTTAGACCTGGCACGGTTTCTTCTTTCCTTATACTGACTGCCAGGCGCAAATGGCAGAGAATACACACACACATTATATATACACACACACATACATACACATACACACACAGCTTGCTAAACCTGCAGATCTCTAGTCTGCAGCCTTTGGAAGCCCTCCCCTTCTAACCCGCCCAGACTTTCTGTGGCTGTCCAATCACAGACTTCCCAATGCAGCTCAATTCGAATTCATGCAAGGCAGGAGCTCTGGGCAATTGCTGCCTCTTGAATTTAGCTCCACTGAGCTATCAAAACCAGGAAGTAACAGGACCTGTAGTCTAATCGACAGCCAGAGGGGCGTAATCAGGCTTATTTATAAAAGTGTCAATTTCTATTAAACTTCACTTTTTGTAAAATGGGAAAAAAAAACAACAACAACAAAAAATAAAAAATGGAGGGCACACTCTTCATTCACACATAAAGCTCTTCAGCAAGCTAAAGTGCTTTAAGGGGCTGGAGTGACTTTAAATATTGGGAATCAGTAAATAATATTACAAATTCTGGGGGCCTGAGCTTCATGGCGGCTGGACGTGCCTCGTGCGAGCTCCGAGCCTAATCTCCATTCCGAGCCGGAATAATTGCACTCCAGCCAGCCAGGACTCGCACAAACATATTGCACCTACCTCAGGAGCCAGCCGAGGTGCCCCGGGTCTGCCGCCCACAGGTGCACGGAGCGTTCACAGAGGGTGCCGGGAGTGAGGCCTAGCAGTGGCGCCGGACGAGGAGGCGGCCGATCCCCCGTTCTGTGCGACCTAGTGCCCTCCCAAGCCTGTAAGAAGTGCCCTGTTTCCCCCCCCCCTGGACCGGTGGGGGGTCATCCCGGTCCACCTAATCCGCACCTGGAACCAAGCGACACATGATAATCTGCCCTGACTAGCCGAGCTATCGGAGCATATACGAAATGGCCGCCCAGCACGAGCCAAAAAGAGGGACCACAGACGGCCACCCACACTCTCACCCCCTGGAGCATTTGAACCGACTTTGCCTAAGCTTCTGCAAGGCTCTTCATAACAGGGGTTTGACCTACTCTCACGCAGCCAGGGTGGTCGCCTCGTGGATCCGTCCAGCGACACGCCGCCGCCATTACGGAATCCCGTTGCAAGCCTTCAGGGTGGCCAGCCTGCCAAACAAAAGCCGACAACCTGGACAGCGGAACAAGGTCCCGAGCAAACTTGGCGCACACTCCCAACCTCATCCACGCAGGTATGAGACCGCCGGGCAATTCCACGGGCCCAACCACGCACCCAAACATGGCATCTCAGACCAGCAAGTCAATCGGTCCCTATCCGGGGCTTCAGCAAAGCACCACGCCACAGCACCAAAGAACATGGGGAGAAAACAAACCGGAGAGGGACTCACACCCAGTGCAATCAAGATCGCTTTACTGAACCCCCATGTTCCAGGTCTCGGTTTCCCAGACTTGGGAATTGGCTGACTGAACGCAGATCATGGATCAGTGCAGTCCCTGCTAAGCTAGTGACTTTAATGTCCATGATTTTAATGCCGGTTTTATACAGTATCACTACTCTGTGTATGCATGATTTGCTCTCATGCTTACTCCTTATATACATTTATGTTGCCGCTCATAGACACTATAAATTGAATGTTGATTTTCTCACTGAGATGGGAGCACTATATGTTCACCTACTACAACTGTATTCTCACAGCTTGCATCTTACCACATAGTTTAAAGCATAGCTGGCGGAGGCCAGGGTTGAACATAAACAATGCATTTTCGCTATTTGATATTATAGAGCTAAGCATGCTTACTGACAGTCCATTCTGGGCGTCATAGATGGTCTAACCGCTTAAACGAACACACTAGTAACGCTAAGCGAAGCTCAAAAGTTAACCTTAAACGTGCCGCACAATCTAGATCAAAACTCCAGCAGGTCTACTGCTAGCAGTGACTGCCTCGCCTCTTTGATCGATGCTAACTCATAACTATCCTAGCTAAGAGGCGTATTAACCATGAACACTAGCATGACTATCAACACATTTAACTTGTTAAGGCTTATTAAACATGAACACAAGCACGATTATTATTACGTTAAACTTGTTCAGGCATATTAAACTTGAACACAAGCATGATTATTATCACATTTAACTTGTTAAGGCATATTGAACAGGAACACAAGTATGATCATTATTACATTAAACTTGTTATTAATCTTCTGTACCGCTTAATTTAAAAAAAATAAAAAACCGAGGCTGTTATACGAAGGAGATGTTGTATCACTATGCTCCCAACCTGTATGAGAACGTACATCCCTTTTTCTTCATTCTGTACCCCCCATAATTCATGCCTCAATAAAAGAAAGATTGACAAAAAAAAAAAAAAAAATATTACAAATTCTGGGAAAAGACCGTTGATTCGGTCTAAAATTTAAGTGGGGAATTTGGAATCAGATTACAGAATGACATGATAAAAAAAAACAACAAAAAAAAACGCTCTGAATTCAATTGTTCAAAAAGATCTGCAAATATTCTTTAAAAAAAAAAAGTTTTATATTATAAACAGCAATCTATGGAAACATCTGCCCAAAATATCTGCGTTGCAATTAATAAAGTTGTTTTTTAAGTCCCACTGCAATGCAATGATTCCCCTATGGCCCGATAAATGAAAAGAATATATTTTTCATAATATACTGCAAACCTGTGTAATGGAACCCCACGGTATTGTGTTTTACATACTCCATTTAACATAAAATCAAAAATTTTGTTTTGCAACAAATTAATATAAATACTATATTCATGGTAGGCTGTTGAATAGTTATATTGTTATGTGTTTTTGCTGTACATACGCACATCCACAGATAACTTTATGAAGAAAGAAAAATTATAACCAATATTCCGTCCTTCCAACATTACACAATAATAAAAGAGAAAAATCATTTGAATCCTCCATATGCCATTAGGCCTCATTGAAAAGGCTGTAGTTTATTCTATCTTTAACTTGAAATGGAAACATTTGTGCTTTTTATTCTCAGAGACTTGACATAGGTGTCATGATGAAAGTCTTTCGCAAGACCACCCTGGGGGCAGCTGAATATCCAGATTACCCCCTCCCATAGCGCTGTTGACCTTAAACTAAAGGAGAGATTGCTTCACAGCTGCCCCTCATTGGTGAGAATTTGCTTTTAACTTCCAACACGTCCTGCTGGCAAGAAACAGGAGGGGGGCGTCAGTGATCATTACTCACAGCCTTAAATATCTTAGCTTAATCCCCCTGTTAGACAACTTTATCATGAGAGATTCTGAATGGGGGCTTGTGACATGAGTGGGATGCATGCAGAAGAGAGGCCTGTCATTCCGCTGTGATTCTAATATGACAAGTTAAGTCTACTGCTATGGGATCATGCATTTGTTGAAAGGTGAAAAATTTGCGTTGTCACCCACACTCTGACATAAGCAAATAAACACAGCCACATTAAAAGGAGCTGTCCGAAGCAGGGTTAGACTGAATAAATGCTTCCTTTACCCCATAGTAGCGAGTATCCACAGAGCGCTCTGTTTATTTTACTTACCATAGTGATTGATGCTGTTTATGAGCCTTACGCCAACTTGGGCATGATTATTTGTCATCAGAACAATATCAAAGAGTTCTTCGCTATCAGGGTACAGTTCTCTAAGCTGTTTGTTAACCTCTTCCACTGCCTGTAAGAAAAAAAAAAAAAGACATAAAAAGGTTTGGGTGATGGGTAATGGCTGTTCACAAAGCAGGTCAATTAGATATATTAAAAGAGGACTGTAATGTATCCAAATGTGCTTTTTTAATGAGTTTTTTGGTGCTGTGTTTGTGTGTACACTCTCAACACCATAACCACAGTTTATTGTGCTTAGAGGGAATAGGTACTTTGGTCTTTGAGGTGTGACTACAATCGGGGGATTCCACAGCACTCAAAAATATTATATGTGAAAGTTTATGCCTTCCTCATTATGAGTCAAAAATATCCGTAGACAGGATTCAGTCATGCCGAATGTGATTAACCCTTTCAGCACCACCAAATTAACAAGCGTCAAATGTTATCGTAATGTATGTACATCCTGCCTAAGCGATAACTATGGAATGGGGAAATAATGAGCAGAGGAAAATAGAACGGTTTATTGGATCCTTGTAAATTGTGAAATACACACAAACTGGAGCAGGGATTAGTGACATGTTGACAAGCAAACGGCAAGATTGAGGCTACGAGAAGTTGTTCGACATAATTATGTCTAATGATAATTTTTCTTTCTTTCTTATTTTTACCAAAATAAATATTTTGGACTGAATTTTAATATTTGATGTATTCAATATTTGATCATCAACACACAACATACTTTTTAGCGAATAGACCCCAAACATAATTTTTCACAATAGAATATATTTAAAGGGACACTATAGTCACCAGAACAACTACAGCTTAATGTAGTTGTTCTGGTGAGTATAATAGCTCTCTTCAGGCATTTTCATGTAAACACTGTCTTTTCAGAGAAAAGGCAGTGTTTAAATTGCCCCTAGGGACACCTCCAAGTGGCCACTGGAGGGGCTTCCTGGCTCAGGGCTGCACAGTAAGCAGCCCTGCCATTCAGCGTCTCTACGTCTGATTCAATGCATCTCTACAAGGAGGTCCTGATTGGCCCCGCCCCAAGCCGATTTTAGCCAATCCAATGCTTTCCCTATGGGCTAAAAATCGGTCATTTTGGGGGGCGGAGCCTAGCTTCTAAGCTGCGTGAACGTGCTGCAACCAAGCTCCCGCTCAAGCTACCTGTATTTGGGGGTGAACACCCCAATAATCGGCACGGGTCCACTCTGAAGGGTTAGAACCGCACGGGGGGACACCCAGACACAGCTTTGGACACCCCACTCACTATTTTGAACAACCGGGGAGCCAACCTGCGGTAACAGAGGCCTACAGGACGGCATGCAGAGGAGAGACGGCCGCACTCCTCTCTTCCTGTCTGCTACAGGACCACCTCGACCCTCAAGCCTTCGAACCCCCCTCCCCCCCTTGGAACCAGCGGGGGATATCCCCGTCCTCGCTGTGAGCCCAGAGTGACCCATTCAAAACGTGAACTAACCTATCTACAAACTCCAGGGCCAGCGACACACGAGGCACAGACAAAATGGCGGCGGAGTGCCAAACACGGCAGTGGAATCAAGCCACAACCCCAAAGCTCAGCACTGCTAATAGCAATGACCTCGAGAAGCGCCTTAATGATTTATTCCAAGCATTATGGGAGAACCTACAGAACCGTGCTCTGAGAGCAGCGACTGGGTGGCAAAACCGTGTGGGAGCGGGTGAGAGGGGCCACAGGCGACAGCAAGAGGGGGAGCCAGGTTCGAGCATAGCACCGAACTACCTGCTGACACACACACCCTGGCCCACCACAACCGCCCGGGGACTCACCCCTGCAACAGAGTCGGGTCTCAACGCGCAACAAGAAATCAAGCCTCCAGGGGAAACAGGGCCAGTTACTGAACCGCAACTCCCCGAGACAGGCTGCCGCCGCGGCCCCCACTCGACGCCATGGCAAACAGAAGAAGGGCAAACGCCACTCACCTGCGTGGATCTCTCGGCACCCACAGGCTCGACCAGAGGCTATGGTGACCCGGTGGAGAAGACCCTGGCGCCGCGGACAGCAACAAAGCCATCTTGAGCCGGCTGCCGGCTGCCAAGAGACCCGCACTGGCACAACAGGGAATGGTAACTGAGGGCAGCGTTCGGGAGGCCGAGGGATTGAGCACTCAAGAGAACACTCAGAAACTGTTGCAGCACCCGACCGACCCAGCGCACTGCAGGGCTGCCATGGAGGACACTCTTCTAACAACCATTGGCGTGGGCTAAGTTACTTTGCAGGACTCAATGCCTACCTGACCTGCCCAGACCGACTGCAGACCAACACCTAATACACATCCACATGACCTGAAGATCTACACACAACTACACAGGTAGACATGACATGCATCCAGACGTCTTATAGCCCACCTACATCACACTGCCAACTAACCCAACAAACAATGTGCCTATGTGTATAGCTAACTGTTTACTCGTGACTTTTCTTGTTTAATATTTAATTTTACTGTTTTACTCTTATACTCGAAATTCCAGCTTGAAACAATACTTGTATAGAACCACTCACATGTCCAACCGACCCACTTAGGCAACACAACCTGCCACACGTAACGTTATATCAGGACATGAACGACCAGCCTGCTACCTTATTGATAAATTAAAAAAATGTGCACGACTGTCAAATATATTTTTATTATTTTATACAAAGAAAAAATATAAAGAAATATTTCTCAAGTTTAACATTTCTTGCAGAGAAGAGCTGTGTGGAGTATAATTTATATATTGTAAACAAATAAACACAAAGCAATGAACTAATTATCAATTAAAGCCTATCTCATCATTAAAACAACTTAAAAATAATAAATGTTTTATCTAATTTCCCAGACTTTAGATAAAATTCACGCAAAACGCCTTGCAAGACCGATATTATATATAAAATATATATTATAACTATATGATATACATAATCATAAAATATATAAACACTAAATGCAGTAAAATACCATAACATGGAAAAAACAAAAAAAACAAAAAAAAAACGGTCATTTTGATGATGTCACAAAGAGGGCAGAGCCGGCAGACTCACACTGTGCTGCAAATAAGGTGAGTTTTAAACTTTTATAGGGGGCTAAGCCATCTAAATGGCAGGTTTAGCACTATAGGGTCAGTAATACATGTTTGTGTCCCTGACCCTATAGTGATCCTTTAACAATACTAAACCAGGCTGACCACATTTGAACCATAGCCAGGGACTCTTGCTGTGGTTCTAATTGTTCCTCTGCCGAGGGCAAATTGAAATTCGCTAAAGAAATACAAAAAGGAAGCAACAGATGCTATTTTCTTCAGCCCTTATGCACTGGCAAAGCCAGCATAAAAGTGTCCTTTAAGACGGGCACCACGCTTGTCGATGAATGACTTATAAGGAGTTTGTACATTGTTCCTGCACACACTGTGCTCACCAGATCACAGAAGTGTGCACACAGTGGCAGCAATTACACAAAGTATGAAGAAAGATAGGGACCTCCCTACACCACAACCTACAGAAAGAGCACAGACGTTATAGAGCTTGGAGAATTCTCATTATCCCATAAATAGAAGGCTGTAATTATTCACTTAATCGAAAGTTTGGATCTCAGGTTTCATAAAAGGTGGAGAATGCGTTACATTTCTTTTTTACTTACCAAACCTTGTTTAATTAAAGCTGACATAACTTAAAGTTATTCAAACCAGAAATGTTTCATCCCAAGTGGGTGCACATACTTAAAAAGGGTTTCAAGATTTCAGGTTAAAAAAAATATTTTATATATATATAATGCTTAAAAAAAAAATCTAAAATTTAAACGGTTTTTTTTTTTTCTTAAAGGAAAACCATAAACATTGTAACCACTATATCCGTTTTTGTTTATGGAGCCAAATTATTCTGTTAAAATAACACTATAGCGTTCGTGTCCTAGTCTCTCCCTATTTAGATTTAGGGACAACTTTGGGAAAAAGGGTAAAAAAAAAATAAAAAAAAATTGATTTGTATTTACTTCTTCTCCAGCGCCGAGACTCACTCAGTGACTCTGTCCGCTCCTTCTCCCGCAATGTGATCACGGAGGCATTCCTGCCCCAATGATTGTCCAATTCATTGCTACTCATAGAGAACCATTGTGGACGAGATGTGGCGAGCACACGCCCAATCTAATGCTTTTAATCGGGAAGTATCGAGTCAAATGTATCCCTACGAGCAGCAGTTTATGATGTTCGACATCCCCAGGGACGGTGAATGTCACACTACCAAGTAAAATTCCTTTATTGCAGTGTAAGCATCTTTAGTAGCTGTCAGGAAGACAACTATTAGAGGCATGTTTAACCCTTCAATCAAAACATTGCCGTATTTACTTAACCCCTTAAGGACTGAGCCAAATGTACACGTTGTGAACAGAACAAAACGTAAACAAAACCTGGCATTTGCGCTATATGTCTGTCCTACTAATTCACCTCTTTCATATTAAATGCACCCCCCATTATTATATATATCATTTTATTCAGGGGAAACAGGGCTTTCATTTAATATCAAATATTTAGCTATGAAACATAATTTAATATGAAAAAAAATGGGAGAAAATAAGAAATGTTATTTTTTTAGTTCTACATGACATTTTAACTGTCAATGTCATAATACTGTTTGCTTTCACTGCAATAAAATACACATATTTGTATTCAGCAAAGTCTCACGTGTAAAACATTACCCCCATGTACAGGTTTTATGGTGTTTTGGGAAGTTACAGGGTCAAATATAGCGTGTTACATTTTAAATTGAAATTCGCCCGATTGGTTACGTTGCCTTTGAGACTGTATAGTAGCCCAGGAATTCAATTTACACCCATAATGGCATACCATTTGCAATAGTAGACAACCCAATGTATTGCAAATGGGGTATGTCCAGTCTTTTTTAGTAGCCATTTGGTCACAAACACTGGCCAAAGTTAGCGTTAGTATTTGTTTGTGTGTGAAAAATGCAAAAAACACCAATTTTGGCCAGTGTTTGTGACTAAGTGGCTACTAAAAAAGACTGGACATACCCCATTTGCAATACATTGGGTTGTCTACTATTGCAAATGGTATGCCATCATAGGGGTAATTTTCATTCTTGGGCTACCATAGGGTCACAAAGGCAACGTAAGCAATCTGGCAAATTTTAATGTGAAAAAAATGAAACACAAGCCTTATATTTGACGCTGTAACTTTTGAAAACACCATAAAACCTGTACATGAGGGGTACTGTTGTACTCGGGAGACTTCGCTGAACACAAATATTTGTGTTTCAAAACAGTAAAAAGTATCACAGCAATAATATCTTCCGTGTAAGTGCTGTTTGTGCGGGAAAAATGCAAAAAACTTTTACTGGCGATATCATCGTTGTAATACATTTTACTGTTTTGAAACACTAATATTTGTGTTCAGCGAAGTCTCCCGAGTAAAACAGTACACCCCATGTACAGGTTTTATGGTGTCTTGGAAAGTTAGAGGGTTAAATATAGTGCTAGCAAATTAAATTCCCTATACTTTCGGCATAGGTTGTCAGGCAGGTCCCGCTAATTGTAATTAATTAGGATACCATATATATATATATATATATATATATATATATATATATATATATATATATATATATATATATATTAGGTATCCTAATTAATTACAATTAGCGGGACCTGCCTATATATAATTTTTTTTAAATATTTTTATTAATATATATATTAATATCAAAATACAGTTAGAACGAAATAACACACATCTATATATTTTGTAATAATTTATTTTAATTTTTTTTTTACGTATTTACATATTTGTTTATGATATATATATATATATATATATATATATATAAATAATTATATATATATTTAATCAGCATCAGTCTACGTGTAATTTGATATTAATATAATCTAAGTATATATTTATTTTTTTTACACTTATTTTAATTTAATTTTATCTGATTTCCAGCCAGCAGGGGGACTAACTGTCATTACAGTTAGTCCCCCTGCTGGCAATGCAGCAGCCAGCTATCCCGGCCATGTGATTGTGAGGTCCTCGCAAGGACCTCACTCTCACATGGCCAGGGGGCTCCCAGGAGGACGGACGTGTTGCGGGGGGCTCCCTGGGAGTCCCCCCAACCGCGATCGCTGGCGTGGGATCGCCGGCGACCGGGTAAGTAAGAAAAGACCGGAGGGCGTACAATTACGCCCGGCGGCGTTTAGAGCAGCTTAAAATAGGGAGTAATTTTACGCCCTCCGGTCTTCAAGGGTTAATAGCGATGTACTATATTGAAGAGCTAAAATGACTAGGCTACTGCACCCAGACCACTTCATTGATTTGAAATTGTTTGGATGCCTGTAGTGGTCCTTTAGTGGTCAGGCCATTATGTGGAATTCCCCTCTTGCAGTATCAGCAGTGATGTTGCTAGGTGAGTAAGCCCCTGGGGCTTTAGCCCAAAAATATATTTGATAGCCCCTTAAGACCCCCCAATTTCCACCGTAAAAATACATACATACATAGAGAATAAATATATATATATATATATATATATATATATATATATATATATATATATATATTTTTTTTTTTTTTTTTTTAATGGCACACATGGTTACACAAACAATGTTACAGACACAAACACATAATGTAACACACACTGTGGCCTGCAGCATCTGGTTACCTTTTCCCAGTGGTCCAGTGTAGTGCCCTTCACCTCCGCCAGATGCAATCAATGTAGTTTTCTCCTACAAGCACCGGCATTCAGAGTGTTGCCATGGTCTGTTCTTGGCCCAGATACCCTGCCCCCTCCTCTCCCATTTTTTGTCCCCCAGCATTTTACCATTTATTACTGATAGCCCCCCGAGTCCCCTGTTTTGGCCTGGCACATAGTAACAGATTGTAAATTTTAGACTGGGGTTTTTCAGGGACCCACTTTCAGTGCTGAAACAATGCATCTCTATGAGGAGATGCCGAAGGGCACAGTCCAGCGTTTTGCCTTGCATGCACAATAGCCTCCAATCTTTGGATGATCTCAGCTATGAAGTATAGATAAGTAAAATACCTTCTATCTCCTTACTGAGGGAGGCTAGACAGCTAAATACCGTATATACTCGAGCATAAGTTGACCCGAATATAAGTCGAGACCCCTAATTTTACCCCCCAAAAATGGGAAAACGTATTGACTCGAGTATAAGACTAGGGTGGGAAACGCAGCAGCTACTGGTAAATTTCTAAATAAAATTAGATCCCCCCAAAATTATATTAATTAAATATTTATTTACAGTGTGTATGTAATGAGTGCAGTGCGTGCGTGTGTGTGTAATAAGTGCAGTGCGTGCGTAATGAGTGCAGTGCGTGCGTAATTAGTGCAGTGCATGTGCTTTCCTGCAGCTCCTGTCAGCTCCCTTCTCTCTCCTGCGTTCCGGTCAGCTCCCTCTGCAAGTCTTGCGGAGCTCTGACCCCGCGGCTCTTGCGAGACTTGCAGTAGGAGCTGACCGGAACGCAGGAGAGAGAAGGGAGCTGACATGAGCTGCAGGAAAGGTAAGTAACAGCTCTCTGCCAGCCCCCAGTCTGTATTATGGCAATGTAAGTTGCCATAATACAGACACTCACTCGAGTATAAGACAAGTGAGGGTTTTTCAGCACAAAAAAATGTGCTGAAAAACTCGTCTTATACTCGAGTATATACGGTAGGTAGTCAAGCGCTATAGTATTAGGAATACTATAGTGTCCCTTTAAATTTGAAATTCACTTTGAATCCTCACTTTAGTAAACAACCTTATTAGCAATAGGGATTGGGTCTGAGCTCAGCAACAAACATTAATTGTAGCTTGGCAAAAGCCTGCTAATTTAATTGAACGTTAATCAAACCCAATATTGAATTTGACAGGTTACTGATGATTCTGGCAGTGTATTTTTGAATTCAAGATAGGCTTTTATTCAAAACATTTTGCATACATAAACAGTGGGCTTGTTTCAATATAAGCTGTTGTACAATAATATTGCAGCATTACAGTGCAGTAAAGTCAGTCGTGATAGCAATAATATAATTACAAGTCTGGAAACCAACCCAGACATCAAGAGTACTACAGGTGTCATATCTGTATACCGGCGTTTATAATAAAGGGTGCGAATGTAATGCAGTTAAATATGACATACTGTGACATTGCCAACAGATATTACAAAATAAGTGGGCATTTTTATGAAGATGTGCTTAATGAACTCAAGAGTAACGAGTATATTATATATGCAAGTCTATCAGTGCTAACTTTAAGTATTTAAATTAATACTAATATAAGTACAGCAGGCTTAGTAGCGCATGTCTTACAAACATAACTAATAGTCGGTATGGGGAAGTATGTAGGAAAATCGCATGGTTGCAACTGTGCATCAGGCCCACCTGCTATCCAAGTTGTATGAGCTATGTGAGTTTTCAGCCTAACCTTTAAAGGCGAGTGTCAGCCCACAGTGTTTCGCTTATGTATGTCTGATTGTTCATTTTCCTTTGCTCTTTCCTATTTCCTGTGTGTTTTCCTGCAATTATAAATGGTATATTTCAAAAAAACTAAATCAATTTACAGGGTTACAGTTATGAACGTGCGGGAAGAAGAATGCAGCGAAGAAGAAGCAGCTCTTCTGTTTATCGCCACCTGGGAGCCCCTGGGTTCTTATGATTTATCTTGTGGCAAAAACGGTATCATTAACTATGGCATATGGCCTACTCCATTCTACTGTTAGGCTTATGTAGCCATAGCCCAGACTCCATATTAGGTTTGTACCAAGTATAACTCCCTCTAGCGCTCCAGGTAATCATTAGGGGATAGAATAAGAGAAGGGGAAATAAAAAAGATGGGAAGGGTGCCCTCGGGATTGTGGAGGGACCTGTGGGATAGGGCCCTACGTGAAGATCCCCGGTTAGGTCCTCTTGTGAACCCCAGGGATCTTGGTCCAAGCACGAGCGGCCAGGTTATATAAATAAAAAAATAAAAAACACAAGTACGGTAAGTAATTAAGGAAATAAAATTTAAGTAAGTAAAAATAACTTCCTGCTTTAGGTGGGAGCTATCCCTGCCTGAGTGTGTCACATGTGAGGTGTAGTATGAAGCCTCTGCAGGGCCCTGCCCAGTGCATCAACATCAGGCACCCATGGGTGCCAACGTATACATTAACACCCGGCTCCAGGTAAAGCCCCCCCCCCCCCATGAGCTTCTCGGTATAGCAGGCCCTCAAGGTACCCCCAGTCCATGAGACCCACCTCTCCTAGAGTCCACTAACTGGGCGTCCTCTGCACCTCCACTGTCCCGGTGGAGTCTCAATAAGTAAGACAGGGTGCCTCCGTGGGCCCCCTCCATCGCCGGCCACTGCTCCTAAGCTTAGGCCCCGCGGCTACCGGTCCACCGCAGCCCCCCACAGACCAGCCCGGCCGGGCTCGCAGCAACAGGAAGCAACATTCTCCAGGTCTCAGGATCTCCTAGAGATGGAGGTCACTCCTGTCTGACCCGAGACAGTCCGGTAGTCATGATGCCACTGCATGTCGGCAGTCCTCTCGGCGCTCCTGAGTGATTTCTGGGCGGACTCCTGGGTGAGTGTGTTAGGAGTCGTTTAATCCGTTCCGTGACAAGGCAAGTAGGGGGCTCCAAAATGTATGTCTTGTCTCCCCTGTAGTGGCTGAGTACAGAACTGGCGTTGGCCCATATGGCAGATCATATGGGTGGGGCAAATTTTTGTTTGCCTAGGGTGGCAAAAATCCTTTCACTGGCCCTAAGTCAACATATAGGTTTGACAAAACTTACATTGATAAAGGGGAAGTGTAAAATCCATAATATCAATGCAGCTGAAGAAAGGGGGGTGGTCAGGAAGGGGCTTAGTTGATGTAAAACTGATACTTCAGTATCTTACATGAATCTGGTGTATGGCACCAAGACACTCAAAGCAACATAACCAACACACTGAACTGTAATGGTTGTATTGCTTAGAATGTCCCTTTAAAAGGAACACTGCAAACATGTATTCCTGACCCTATTATGTTAAAGACACCATCAAGCCTCCCTGCCCCCCTTTAAATATAGCAAAATCTTACTTATATTGCAGGCTCCTGCTGTTTATGTTCCTAATCTGCCTGCTTGGATTATCAGAAGTGGTCTGAGCCAATCACAATGCTTTCCCATAGGATTGGCTGAGACTGACAAAGAGGCAGATCAGGGGCAGAGCCAACACAATCCAAACACAGCCCTGGCCAATCAGCATCTCCTCATAGAGATACACTGAATCAATGAATCTCCATCAGGAAAGTTCAGTGTCTCCCTGCAGAGGGAGGAGATACTGAATGGCAGTACTGTCCCAGGTAGCAACTCTAGTAGCCATCTGAGGAGTGGCCATTGGTGGTATCTCTAGGCTGTAATGTAAACACTGCATTTTCTCTCAAAAGACAGTGTTTACAGCAAAATGCCTGAAGGGATGATTCTACTAAACAGAACAAATCCAACAAGCTGTAGTTGTTGTTCTGGTGACTATAGTGTCCCTTTAAGCCAGGAGACATTATGTCTTCATAGATGTATGTAATTCAAAATCGCTATTGGGGGAATTGATATTTTATTTCAAGACTCAGAGGATCCTATAATTTTTAAACCCTCTCTTTACTGTCCAACAGCAACAAAGAAAAAAAAAAAAAAGAAACTGATAGTTTCAGGTCCAAGTGGTCACAAATGAGTCATGCTAAGCAAAATATTGTTTATATTTTTAAGTAGAAGAGTTGTATTAATTGTAATAACGTGGAACATTATAAGAGTTGGAGCAAGTGTTTGGTGCATTATTTCTGCTCACAAATACCAGTGTCAGATTAACATTAGGACATGTAGACACACGCCAAGGCCTTGCAGCAATTAAATACCTGCCGCCCAGGTAAAATATCACAAGGCTTCTAAGAGTCTCCACAGCTCTACATAAAAGTGCATTTCTTGCTGCACATTTGGTGTACACGTGTACATTCAAACAACTAAGCAGGGGTGACCGGTTTACTAGACATGTCGCCTTGTACTAGTGGGCCCCTGAGGTGGGCTTTCCAGCTTTGTAATCTTAAAGTTGCTACATAAGAAAAAAAAAATAAAAAATGAAATCTGTGTCCTGTAGTTTCATTTCAAAGAGTCAGTAAGCAGTTTTCCCAAGTAAAATAAATCACATTACACAGCAGTGAACACCACTCTTTACTAGAATTAACTTACCCTGGTCTCTATTAATAATAATTGCACTGTTAATGGGATGTCACTTCTCTGAAAAGTATTTCAAAACGATCTCTACCCTGTGTTAACCTTACTTAAACGTAATTCTTTATATTAAAAAGTGACAGTCTAGGGACCATAAGCATTACAGTCTGCTGTAGTGGTTATGGTGCCAGGAGTACCCTGGCGCAGTTCCATGGTAAATAGTTAAAACAGGTTTCCAACATTAATGGAGCTGTTCCTACTTTTGCATTAGTATTAGTGACATTGATTCTGCCCATGTTCAGATGGAATTCATTGGCTGAGATACATTTTATCCAAACAGGGATGAAAATTACTTATTTACTGCAGAAGAAAAACTTTTACTTAAAAAAAAAAACTAAACCAGACCAGAATTACTTGGGGTACAAAGGTAAGTGATCTGGAGGGGGTCCCTAGCAACCTCCATATCAGACAGACTTACTGGCAAGCCCCAGGACCATACAGAGTGCATGTAAGGTAAATATATAGCAGTTGAGGTCAGTGTTTTAATTTCCAGTTCTTGATTTAGCACCCATGATCCTCTGGGAGATACGGTACCTAAAATGCAATTAAAAAACAAAACCTAGCACTCTATCTGCAAATGCAGTACAGAATACCAGATTACAAAAACTCTATAAAAAGTGTCTGACCTGGGGGCGGAGCATGCCGGAGACCAGCAAAGACGCATGGAGAAGAGCTCCGTACTGAAAACTGAGAAAAACGCACGAAAATGGCGGAATTTGTGTGCCCATCTTACTCAAACCTCACCCACCGATCGAGGAAGAGACAAGGGCAAGAAAAATAAAAACCGGACAAACCGCCTTCCAGCCGCGACATCGGCGAACTCCTTGCGGAACTCGCAGAAGGCCGCATGGGAGAAAATGGCGCTGGGGGAAGACACATACTCTGCCTCTTCGGGTGACTTCTACCCAGACCTGGGTGAGGGCGCATCAATGAACCACCCCCCAGGGCCCACGCTGCAAGCACCCCTGGTGGAAGAACCAGCCACAGCGGCCCTGCTAACTAAAATGTTTACCGAACTCAGGCAGGACCTGGCAGCAGACCGGGCAAGCTTTAAAGAGGCCATAGAGGGGGCCCACCACAAGCACCCAGGATAAGCGCCTACATAACCTGGAACGGAAAATGGATGACCTCCACAGACAACAGCTGAGCACAATAGAGAAAGTGGAGGCCTTAGAAGATCATGGGAGAAGAAATAACGAGAAGATTAGGGGAATACCCGATGACATAGGGCTAACTGACCTCCCACACTATGTGAGACGCCTAATTGCCACACTTCTGCAACCCAAACAAGCCAAACTCGTAAAGATTGACGAAGTGTTCAGACTGCCCAAGCCGAAAAAATGTGACTGCAAACGCCACGGCCGATGTCATCATCAAATTTCAGGCCCACCAGGACAAGTCAGCTCTCTTAGCAGCGACTAGGGGAAAAAAACCCTTACCATTTGAGGGCTCACAAATACTGTTATTCCCTGACCTCACAAGAACCACTCTAAGCTGGCGTAAAACGCTCCAACCTAGCCTACAACTACTGAGAACAAATAACATCCTGTACCGCTGGGGCACACCACGGATGCTCACGTTCAGCGCCAACGGAACTGTCTACAGAGTAAAAAGCCCGCAGGATCTGGACACTTACCTGGGCCATCTGGGCCTGAAGACCCCGCACGCGGAACCCACGACCACCTCCACTGGACTGAATCCTACCACCGCCAAGGAGTTCGTACCCAGGTCAGCCAGACACACCACATCGGCAGGCGATGCGACCTGAGAACACCAAACTCATTGAAGGACTCTCCACCCTATTGGAGGCCACAAAACCCGCCACTGGAATATGTGACTATAACCACTATAAGTTTTTCTGTTTTTGTTTTCTACTATTTTTCTTGTTTATTGGAATGCCACTATAAAGCATTGCCGTGGAGAACGTAACTCCGAACATTGTACCCGTGGGACATGGACTCACTGTAGGGGATTGTTCTCTCATCTTCATTTGAGTACCTTGCTTCTGTTTTCATATTACATGCCTTTTCTACTCTCCCCTTCTCTACTTTTTTCAATGGCAAACCTTTAGACAACTCGAGGGGAGAAAATAGATGAGGGACGCACTCTTAGGACAGCACAGCCCACCCAGGCACCAACCGCGCCTCTCCCATATGGTCCTACAGGCCCACCCAGGCACCACCCCCGCCCCCCCTCCCATATATTGCTGTATCCAACAGATAAAAGTGTTAATTCCTGTAGGAACCCCGGGGGGGGGGGGGGGGGGTTTCTCCTCCCCCTAGAGCACTAATGCCTAGGAACCCTGATACATCTTTGATCTACAAATACCCGGGCGCTCAGGGGTCCACCTTACTCTTCTTGTGGCATTAAACCGCTGTTAGACATGCCACTAAGATTCATAATCCACTCAGCACAAGACCGCACAGTAGATAGCTAAGATGCCTCTTTTCCTATATAAAGAACATATGGGCTATGGCCCTTCCTGTTGTCTCCTTGCCGACGGCATTGCTATACTAATTTGATGAGGGAGTAAAAATTTTAGTTACAGTTTTCACTTTACTTTAAAAGTTTATGTTGCCTAGAATCGAACCAACCTAGAGTCTTTCAGTTTGCTAAGACTGAATTCCCACAATCCGGTGATATTTTAGATAACACTCACCGATCTCATCTAATGCTCATAATATATTACTACGTCTTATTGCTATGTTTCCTTCTATATGCAGTATGCCTGTCAAAAAAAAATGTGCAGTATTCCATGTACAACTGTTTGAACTTGACAAACTTTTTCTCTGTTATATTTGTATATTGTGCAATCTTTGAATTTACACGTACACAACAAAAATAAAGAATAAAAAATAAAATAAAAAAGGGGTGTCTGACCTGATGGAGTTATTAAAAATCTCAGATTTTTGCAGAAATGGCCAACTGTAGGCCAACATTGCATTAGAAAAATCCCCTAATTCAACAATTCTTCCAGCTCAGATAATATGGGCAAACATTTTTTGCATTTTAGTGGAAAAACCACATGAGTCTCTCAAATGGGTCTAAAATTGTATTTATACCTTATTCTAGGGAAACTTGCAGGTATACAGTTATTATTCTGAATGGAATTCATGTGTTCAGAACACACAGGTAAATAAGATTAGAAACCTCTATCAATTCCCTAAAAAAAAAAAAAAAAAAAACTGTGCTGCAATGAAAGACTGATATTACTTACAGAGTTATATAATTTATCAGGAGCAAGCTGCCTCTTAGATAATAAGGTGTTGACTGCCGAAGCGGTCAGCATACATTATCTATAATTAAACACTGGCCTAATTTCAGCATTAGAAACTCAAAGTAGACTGGCCCCTGAAAGCCGTCTCACAGGGCTCCTTGCCATCTGGCAGAACTGGGACACGTCACACACATCTCAGTTTGCCCAAGGTTAGTGGGAGTTACACTCCCGTACAGTATCCGAAGTCCCTATTTAAAAAGGGACACCACTCCAGCCACCAAGAGAAAATTAATGCATTTGATAGGTTTTGGCCTCATGAATATGCTATATATTTTTTGCATGATCAAATCTTTATAGTTTTTGCACATAACAAAATAAAGTTTTTTTTAGTTTTTTTTTTCCCATGCTCAAATCGTTATAGTTTTTGAATAAAATAAATGTTTTGCAGAATTCTGCACCATAACACCCCCCTCTTGAGCCACAACCCCTCATATCAGAACCACTTCCTCATCAAAACATATGCACAAAGTCTCAGTCCCAATAGCACTGACTGAACTGCTATTAATTCACTACCGGGAGACAAAAAAAAAAAATCAGAGAAACTATAAAACAGGTAGTTTGTGTGATATAATTATCTATGTGCCTCCCTGGGCGTCCTCTCCTACTAATGCAGGTTGCTTTGTAATTCAAGTCCACTTTTGGAATAAGGGTGTGTGGCTAAACATACAGGCTTATGGTGCAGCATTCTGCAAAACATTTTATGCAAAAACTATAAAGATTTAAGCATGCAAAAAAAAATAAAAAAAAAAAATTATCAAATGCATTAAAGTATAGGTGCCCGCAGTGTCCCTTTAATGACAGCAGCTGAAATAGCAGCCATGCGACACTAACCCCCAATAACCTCAGGCAGCACTGGACCATGTAGATGTAATCACTTACTAAGAATCCTTTGAATTGTAAGTGATTTTGAAATTCTAGATTACAATATAGCTGTACTGGGAATCCTCACAATAACCATGTTTTCATTTTAGCAATCTTGGCCTAGAATGTTGGATTACTACAGTCAAGACTTTTGTAAAAAAAAGTCCTGCAATACTTCCACCTCTCTGCCATCTCTGGGTGTTGACATTTACAGCCCAGGCCAGGCCTAGCTTCCTTTTATGATCTGTCTAACTAATGAAGTATCTGTTCACAGACACACCCTTGCAAATACCTGAAGCATGACATGTCAGATATGAGGAAGAGACCCAGAGTGAAACCATATCCCACTCCCCAGCAGGCACAGCTAGGCATGCAGCTGATCACTCCCATCATGCTCAGCCAGCCCATAGCCAATTATTGAACTCTCAGAGTTTGTGTGTTTCTTGTACTATGTATCTTATTGTAAACTTGTTTAGACAGAATATTTACCATCACAAAGGGGTATGCAGGCCCTGTCTGTAAGGGCACCTCTTCTTGGTCCTGTTGTAGCTGTACATATTTCTCCACCCCTTCCTCCTCATACACTTTCCTATCCTCAGACATGTTAAACAGGGTCCTGGAGGAGACTGCGATGGTCACAGCGTTCTGGGGCTTTGGCTGAAAATAAATACATAATAAATGTGTATAATAGACAGAGCTGGAAAACAAAGATCAATTAATGTAAATCTTGGAGAGAGAATCACTTTTCAGTCTAGAGTTGAAGTATAATAAAAGTATCAGCCAGGGATGTTAACCCTCTCAGTGCTGGGGTGGGAGCCAGGAGTGTTAGAATCCAGGGATAGTTAACCCTCTCAGTGCTGGAGTGTTAGAATCCAGGGATAGTTAACCCTCTCAGTGTTGGAGTGTTAGAATTCAGGGATAGTTAACCCTCTCAGTGTTGGAGTGTTAGAATTCAGGGATAGTTAACCCTCTCAGTGCTGGAGTGTGAGAATTCAGGGATAGTTAACCCCCTGGGTGCCATTATTGGGGGTCCCCTGGCACTCAGAGGGTTACAGACCCTGGGGGCAGGCAGTGGACCCTACGTACCAGTCTGGGTTTCTTTTTGGGGGCCAGGCTGTCATAGAAGGCCTTGGCTGCGGCGGGGTCCTCGCTGTGATGGGGGGTCTCTGCCGGGGGGTCCGGGGCCCCTGGCTGGCCGTTGGCCGGGGGGTCGGTGGTGGGGGTCTTGGCTTTGCTCATGTCGCCGGGTGCTGCCGCTCGGGTTTCGGGTGAGTTTGATGTCTCCGGCGACTCTGGGTGTGTCGGAGTGTGGGAGGAGGATCCGGCTCCAGGGGCGGGCGGGCCGGCTGTGTACTGCGCTACTGCTACTGGGGAGTGCTGCCTGGGATCCCTCCCTGCAATCATATATCTGTATCAAAACATGGGGTATCCCTGCTCTAACAACACATGGGGTATCCCTGCAATAATATATGAAATATATATGTATCAAAACAAGGGGTATCCCTGCTCTAACAACACATGGGGTATCCCTGCAATAATATATGAAATATATATGTATCAAAACAAGGGGTATCCCTGCTCTAACAACACATGGGGTATCCCTGCAATAATATATGAAATATATCTGTATCAAAACAAGGGGTATCCCTGCTCTAACAACTCATGGGGTATCCCTGCAATAATATATGAAATATATCTTTATCAAAACAAGGGGTATCCCTGCCTTAATACATGAGGTTATATCCCTGCCTTAATAGATATCCCTGCATTAACATATGGAGTGTCGCTGTCTCAATGAATGAGGTATCATTATGGTGTATCACTGCTTTAACACATGGGTTGTTACTGGCTCACTAAATGAGTTATCCCTGCATCAACAAATAGGGTATTATTGTTTAACAAACGGGATGTCAATGGCTCAACAAATAGAGTATCACTGGTTTAACAAATGGGGTATAACTGGCTTTTATAATAAGTGGCATTGTGCTCAGTCTGTGCTCCTCTGTTGGGGTGTCCCTGGCTCCCCCAGTGGGGTATTCCAATGCACCTGTAATGGGCTGTCCCTGGCTCCTCCAGTGGGGTATTCCTATGCTCCTGGAATGGGGAATCCCTGGCTCCCCCAGTGGGGTATTCCGATGCTCCTGTAATGGGGTATCCCTGGCTCCCCCAGTGGGGTATTCCTATGCTCCTGTAATGGGGTATCCCTGATTCCCCCAGTGGGGTATTCCTATGCTCCTGTAATGGGGTATCCCTGGCTCCTCCAGTGGGGTATTCCTATGCTCCTGGAATGGGGTATCCCTGGCTCCCCCAGTGGGGTATTCCGATGCTCCTGTAATGGGGTATCCCTGGCTCCCCCAGTGGGGTATTCCTATGCTCCTGTAATGGGGTATCCCTGATTCCCCCAGTGGGGTATTCCTATGCTCCTGTAATGGGGTATCCCTGATTCCCCCAGTGGGGTATTCCTATGCTCCTGTAATGGGGTATCCCTGGCTCCCCCATTGTGGTATTCCTATGCTCCTGTAATGGGGTATTCTGGCTCTCTGATGCTGGTATATCTAGATTATTATGGCCAGGTATCCCTAACTCCTCTAATAGGGTATTTTTAAGCTCCAGTGCTGGGGTATTCTTATTTATCATCTGGATCTATGGCTGACATGTTTTCTCTGACTAAAATGCAAATCTACAGCTGAATGTGTCTCTGTCCCTTCCCAGCACTGTCACTTAGTCTGCTCTCTGTTATGCAAGGGGAAGTGGGAGGGTGACAGTTTGTAACCTGCTCAATTACCTAACTGGGTGAATAGGCAAAACAGCTCTTAATTCTGTATTTACTGTTGGACTACAACTCCCATCACCTTGACCTAAAATCCTATGAGTTGTAGCACAGTATTAGATGGGGTGAAGCAACCAGTTGCCAACTCCTTATTTATAATACCCCAATTTATTTTATTAAGAGAACACTGACAACATTAATCTTTGTCCATCTGTTTAAAGTCATATGTTACATGATGATAGTGAGTGCTGACATCTTATATATAGTGCTGACATCATATATAATATAATATAAATGTATATTGCATTACTCGGGAATTCAGCTCTATACAACCATCTGGATCTTAAAAGGTTTATATCTTTTATTATTACCATTTATTGTTGTAAAATGTGTATATGTTTTTTCTTAACAGCACTGTTTTCTTATTATTAGTAACATTTGTAATAAGGTATTTTTAGCCACGTTTAGATGAAAGGAGGTGCCTGTTTTTGTAGATTTGCACTATATATAAAAATGAGGAAAAAGAACTGTCTGATTGACATAGTACTGTATTTAGAATGGCTGAGTGTTTCAACGGAATCTAATTTTTAGCCTTTTTAAATTCCACTATTTAAAATAAATAATAAATACAATTATATATGAGCACACACAGACACGCGCGCGATAAAGGTATCTAGAATATTAGTTATTAGTATCAGGGGAGTAGGAATTTATGGTTAGTGGAAAGGTGACCTTAATTTGGTGTAGGGGGAATGTTTGCGGAATAGAAGGGACAGGGTAATTTTTCCCCAGAATTCCCTGCTTTCAACTTTAAAACCAACTGTATCCTTTTTGGGTTCTATGCCATCCCCTCAGGGCAGCAGTCATGCTCTCCCCTCCCTATTCGCTCTGGGGTTTGACCTTTCTCAAGGCTTCTATTGAAAATGGATTCACAAAAAGATCTACAGCATATTTTAGTGAGCTGATAACAACTAAATAAATTGCACAGAAGACAGCCAAGGACTCTGTACTGAGAAAAATACATGTTGTGTTTGCATGGGTTAGCCACTAAAGACCCCAATACATCTCAAGTCATTCCAAACAAGGGCTCAGGAGTTATCAATTTGAGATGGCTGTTTAATCTGGTGAGAAAGGGTTGTTATCCCTTTTGTGTTAAAACAACAGATTGTTAACATTTTACATGCAGGTCATCCTGGCATAGTCCACATGAATCAGAAGGCAAGAGGTCATGTATGGTGGACAGCCATTGATGAGGATATTGCACTGGCTGTGTTATGTTGCACTGGCTGTGCACAAGCTCAGCGTGGCTTGCCACATGGTGCCAACCTTGGACCTGTCCTCGATCACCATGGCAACCATGGCAGATAATTCACATAGACTTTGCTGGACCAGTGGGAAAAAAAAGTATCTGATTGTGGTAGATGCATATTCTTAATGGCCAGAAGTTCTATTCAAGACACCTCCCTGGACTGACAAGGAAGGGGGGACATGACTGATGCTAGGCTAAGGAGTCTTGAAGGATAAGCAGAGGGGAGGGGTGTAGATGGATACAAAGTGGCCAAAATGGTAGGACAGTTATAAGGACAGTTAGGGGAGGGGACTTACCAGTCAGCTCTTGGAAGTGCAGGGATCCTGACTTTCCCGCCCTCCCGCCCCTCGGACAATTGGGTACTGAAGGAATTTGGGTCTGTTTCTTGAGCTTGTTGTTGGTTTCTTTTTCTTGTTTTGTCACAGCACGCGGGAGTCCTGGCCAGCGCAGGCAGAAGTGAAGAAGTTGCCGAGGAGGCTTGGGGAGTCGCAGCCTGCTGGGAGCTGATGGCGGAGGCAGGCTGCTCTGGACTCATGGTTTGTTGGGATAGACCTGTCTGTTGGGCAATCACCCCAACAGCTGACAGTATGGTTTGTTGCTGGCATGTAAGAATTAATAAAGCTGTGGCCGTTGCCCTTACCCAACTTAATATGGTCTCTTGTGTGTCATTGGGGAAGGGGGCAGCGGGTTGGTTGGGCATTACATCTAGACAGCAGTCATGTCACAGACCACTGCAGAAGCTACTGTTAAAGGCTTACAGAAACTATTTGCAACATTTGGCCTGCCCAGAGTGCTTGTTTCAGATAATGGGTCACAGTTTGTTTCTGAAAAATTCCAGGCTTTTCTCAAGTAAAACGGTATTCGGCATCATTGAACAGCACCGTATTATCCTCCTACTAATGGTTAAGTAGAGCGTTTTTTTCAAATGCTAAAGGGTTTTCTGAGATGTATGAAAGCAGAATAAAAGAGGCGTGATCAACATGTCGTTGTTACACGATAGGGGATTTTGCTTGGATTTATGTATATGTTAAAGAGAATCGTTGGCAAGAAGCGGCGATAAAGGAAGTTCTGGGGCCAGCACACTATTAAGTTTTAACCTCTGATGGATGTTGCACATGAAGACATACAAATCAACTTCGACCACGTATAACAGACAGCCTATCAAAGCCGGCACAGTCACTCATGCAGCCGGACACTAATATCTGGCATGGAGTTTGGCATGATAATGTTTCTGAAGTCTGCAATATAGCTGCTCTTGAGGCTCAAGGTGGAGATAATCTTCAAGATATCATAAGAGATGATTTAGAGGTAATACCTCATGAAACTCAAGAACCAGAAGTTCCAAGCCACAGTACAAGTAACCAAGAAGGCTGTGGTCAAGAAAATACTGGCCGTTCAACAAGAGAAAGAAGGGCCACAAACCGCTGGCAACCGCAAAATCCATTAAGGGACTATAGTCGGAGAAACTCCACCGTGTGAAGGCGTAAAATGGTATCTTAGTTGGAGTAGAATAAACTATCCTTTAAAAAAAAAGACTTTGAATCTAGAAGATGATGGACAAAATGATATAGATTAACCCCTTAAATCCGGAGGACGTACTATTACGCCCTGCAGGAACCGGCTCTAAACGCCGGCGGGCGTAATAGTACGTCCTCGCCATAATGGCCGCCCACGTGGCCGGCGCTAATCGCCCGCTGCAGATCGCGGTCGGGGGGGATGCCTGCCCCCCCAGGCAACCCCCCCTGTGGCCGGTGACCGCGATCTGCAGTCTCTGATCGCAGTGACAGGCTGTCACTGCGACCAGTATTAAGCATGTGTCAGCCGATTTCAAATCGGCTGACACATGCGGCCGGCGGCTTTCCCCTTCTGCAGATCGCGGTCGGGGGACTTACCTGGCCCCCCAGGCAGTCCCCCTGGGGTCAGTGACCACGATCTGCTAGGTCTGAGATCGCAGTGACAGGCTGTCACTGCGATCTCAGAGCTCTCTGATCGCAGTGACAGCCTGTCACTGCGATCAGTGTTACATGTGTCAGCCTATTGGCTGACACATGTAACTGGCACAGTGATCCCCCTGCAGATTGGAAGGGGGGAGTGCTTGTACCACCCAGGCACTCCCCCTGTGGTCAATTACCCAATCTGCAGGAGGTGATCACAGTGACAGGCAGTCACTGTGATCACTGATCCTGTGTGTCAGCCAGTGATGTGACATCACTGGCTGACACTGTCTCTGCCCCCTGTCCTGTAAAAAAAATAAAATATTAGTTAAAAAAAGAAATAAAAAAAATGACAGTTACAAATAAAATATACTTAGATCATATATATTATATATATATGATCTAAGTATATATATATATATATACACATACACACACATTTACACATACACGACGTGTATTTAAATATTAATATATATATATATATATATATTAATATCAAATTACACGTAGACTGATACTGATTAAATATATATATAATTATTGTTATATATATATTTATAAATAATATAAAAAAAATAAATATGTAAATACGTAAAAAAATAAAATAAAATAAATAATTAAAAATAAAATATTAAAAAATATATAGATGTGTTTTATTTCGTTCTAACTGTATTGTGATATTAATATATATATATTTATATCAAAATACACGTAGAACGAAATAATATATATATCTATATACATAAATATATACGTATATATCACTATATATATACCTATATATAAATAAAAATATTAAAAAAAATATATATATATATATACGTATATATACACATATGTATATATATACATATATTAATTCTACACATATATTTATGTAATAATTTTACATAATTAGGTATCCTAATTAATTACAATTAGCGGGACCTGCCTGACCACCCATGCCGAAAGTATAGGTAATTTAATTTGCTAGCACTATATTTAACCCTATAACTTTCCAAGACACCATAAAACCTGTACATGGGGGGTACTGTTTTACTCGGGAGACTTCGCTGAACACAAATATTAGTGTTTCAAAACAGTAAAATGTATTACAACCATGATATCGCCAGTAAAAGTGACGTTTTTTGCATTTTTCACGCACAAACAGCACTTACAGGGACGATATTATTGCTGCAATACTTTTTACTGTTTTGAAACACAAATATTTGTGTTCAGCGAAGTCTCCTGAGTACAACAGTACCCCTCATGTACAGGTTTTATGGTGTTTTCAAAAATTACAGCGTCAAATATAATGCTTGTGTTTAATTTTTTTCACATTAAAATTCGCCAGATTGCTTACGTTGCCTTTATGACCCTATGGTAGCCCAAGAATGAAAATTACCCCTATGATGGCATACCATTTGCAATAGTAGACAACCAAAGGTATTGCAAATGGGGTATGTCCAGTCTTTTTTAGTAGCCACTTAGTCACAAACACTGGCCAAAATTGGCGTTTTTTGCATTTTTCACACACAAACAAATACGAACGCTAACTTTGGCCAGTGTTTGTGACCAAATGGCTACTAAAAAAGACTGGACATCGCTTATTTGCAATACCTTGGGTCGTCTACTATTGCAAATGGTATGCCATTATGGGTGTACATTTATTTCCTGGGCTACTATACAGTCTCAAAGGCAACGTAACCAATCTGGCGAATTTCAATTTCAAATGTAACACGCTATATTTGACCCTGTAACTTCCCAAAACACCATAAAACCTGTACATAGGGGGTACTGTTTTACACGTGAGACTTTGCTGAATACAAATATGTGTATTTTATTGCAGTAAAAGCAAACAGTATTATGACATTAACAGTTAAAATGTCATGTAGAACGAAAAAAATCAAAAAAAATCTTATTTTCTCCCATTTTTTTCATATTAAATTATGTTTCATAGCTAAATATTTGATATTAAATGAAAGCCCTGTTTCCCCTGAATAAAATGATATATAATAAGGGGGGGTGCATTTAATATGAAAGAGGTGAATTACGGTTGGACAGACATATAGCGCAAATGCCAGGTTTTGTTTACGTTTTGTTTCGTTCACAACTTGTACATTTGGCTGCGGTGTTAAGGGGTTAAGGAACCCTATTTAAAATGTTCATTTATTATTGTTGACTTTTTACTATTTATTTTTTTTGGTTTTGTTGAGAAGGGAAGGAGATGTGATGTATGGACTATTGGGATGTGTATGAGCGTGAGTGCATGGGTTTGTGTATTGTGATGTATGGCCAGTTGGGCTGTTGTTGACTTTGGATGATGCACCTCTGTCTCATAGATAATACAATAATCAAATAAGAGTAAAAGTATAGAAAATAATGAGGAAAAGAAAAGTTAGTAAAAAAATAAAAAAAAATTGATGAGTAAAAGTACAAAACTCATTGTACGTTTACTCATCAATTTAAAAAAAATATATTTTTTACACTTTTACTCATACATTTCTCATCGGATTATTGTATTATCTATGAGACTGAGTCATCACATGACAGGGAGAGAGCACTTCTAATCTTTTGTATTTTTAATTATAGGTTTATAGGTTCCCTATTCCTCTCTACCCATTTAAGCAGTAAACTCTCTCCCTATTTTTTCTACTTTTGCTCCACTTAACTCTTTTAATATGAGGTACCTGTTGTATGGGTATTAATAAAGTGAGTACTTAGTTATACAGGAATAATTGACTGGTGTGTGTGCAAAACATCACAGAAGAGGTATGCAAGTTTTGGCTAGGGAACACATAGAATAGGTGTATGGTGCGGCTATGTTTTTTGTGTGTTTGGTGACAATCTCTCCAACAGGTTATAAATATCCATTGAGAGAAAAATATTGAATTTTGTTGGGAGCTGTTCAGATCCCTGTGGATGGAACACACTCCACTCCTTTAAGGCTTTAATGACTGCTAACAGTTCCCTTTCCCCGATGTCATATCTGCTCTCAGGCCCAGAAAATTTCTTAGAGAAGAAACCACAAGGGTGTAACGGTTTATCCACCCCTAACCTTTGAGACAGAACAGCCCCAACTGCTGTCTCAGAGGCATCGACCTCGAGCAAGAAAGGCAGAGTCGTATCAGGATGGACTAGAATGGGAGCCGAGGCAAAAAGTTCCTTGAGAGTCTTGAAAGCACCAAGAGCTTCCTTAGACCAGAACTTAGTATCAGCCCCTTGTTTGGTCATATTGGTAATAGGCGCAATGATAGAGGAGTATCCTTTAATGAAGCGCCTATAGTAGTTGGAAAAACCAATAAACCTTTGGATAGCCTTGAGTCCTTTGGGCAAAGGGCCAGTCTAAAATAGATTGGAGTTTTACAGGATCCATTTTAAAACCTTCCCCAGAAATCACGTATCCAAGAAAGTCTACCTGAGACTGATCAAAACTGCACTTCTCCAATTTGCAATATAGACCATGTTGCAGCAGCTTGTGTAATACCTTTCTGACCTGTCTATGGTGAGTCTCAATCTCCTTAGAGTGTATTAGTATGTCGTCCAGGTAAACAATAACACAATCATGCTGAAACTCCCTAAGTACCTCATTAATCAAATCTTGAAATACTGCAGGAGCATTGCATAGTCCAAATGGCATAACAGTGTATTCGTAATGGCCATACCGGGTATTGAATGCCGTCATCCACTCGTGACCTTGCTGGATTCTCACCAAATTGTAAGCCCCTCTGAGATCTAACTTGGGGAAGATTTTGGAGCCCTTAAGACGATCAAATAACTTGGTAATCAGTGGGATAGGATAGGCATTTCTGACAGTTATTTTATTCAAGCCTCGGTAATCGATACAAGGTCTCAGCGTGCCATCCTTCTTCTTAATGAAAAAGAACCCAGCCCCGGCCGGAGAAGAAGACCTCCTGATGAATCCCTTTTCTAAATTCTCCCGAATATACTCCTCTAGAACCAAGTTTTCCTGAACAGACAAAGGATATACATGGCCCCTCGGAGGCATAGTGCCGGGTAGAAGCTTAATCTTACAGTCAAATGACCTGTGTGGAGGCAAAGAATCGGCATTCTTCTTGTCAAACACTGCCCTTAAGTCTAGGTAAAGGTCTGGTATTTGTCTTTCTGTGGACTGAGTAGGATTCTCCGGTATGTTAATATTAGCTAATGGAGAAACCTTGCACAAACACCGATCCTGGCAGCCCTGGCCCCACGAGAGTATCTCTCCTAACTCCCAATCGATAATAGGGTTATGTTTTTTCAACCATGGGTACCCCAGAACTATGGGAACGGAAGGAGACGAAATGAGCATAAGAGATAAATTCTCCATGTGTAGGATACCAACATTTAAATCAATGGGTATGTTCTCACGAAAGATAACAGGGTCTAGTAGTGGTCTACCATCTATGGCCTCAACGGCCAAAGGTGTCTCCCTTAGCTGGGATGGGAAATTGTTCTTACTAGCAAAGGCTTGGTCGATAAAATTCTCAGCAGCACCGGAATCTATCAATGCCATAGCCCTTACTACTTCCTTCCCCCAAGTTAAGGAAACTGGTAGCAGAAGCCTGTGATCTTTATAATTAGGAGTAGAGGACAAAATAGAAACACCCAAGGCCTGTCCTCTAGAGAGACTTAGGTGCGAGCGTTTCCCGGGCGGTTAGAACAGTTCGAGAGTAAATGACCCTTGGCTCCACAATACATACACAAACCCTCACTTCTCCTGTGCTGTCTTTCCTCCTCAGAGAGGCGGGTATACCCTATCTGCATAGGTTCAGTAAGCAAAGATATCGTGGAGTCAGGACTTGGAAAAGCGGGAGCTAACCTAAAAGAAGGTCTCTGGTTCCTCTCTCGAGTGTTCTGTCTCTCTCTTAGACGTTCATCTATACGAGAGATGAACGAAATTAAATCCTCTAAATTCTCAGGGAGTTCTCTGGTAGCAACCTCATCAAGGATTACATCAGATAGGCCATTCAAAAATACATCCATATACGCCTGCTCATTCCACTTGATTTCTGCCGCCAGAGACCTGAACTCTAGTGCATAATCCACCAGTGTTCGGTTCTCCTGTCTCAGGCGCAACAGTAATCTGGCTGCATTAACCTTTCTACCTGGAGGGTCAAATGTTCTTCTAAAAGCAGCTACAAATGCGTTATAGTTATAAACTAATGGGTTTTCGTTCTCCCATAGTGGGTTGGCCCATCTCAGAGCTTTCTCAATGAGTAGGGTGATAATAAATCCTACTTTTGCCCTATCTGTAGGATAAGAGCGAGGTTGCAATTCAAAGTGGATACTAATTTGGTTTAAAAAACCACGACACTTCTCAGGAGCCCCACCATAGCGTAATGGGGGGGTAATGCGAGAAGAAGCACCCATTGTGGCTACCTCTAGACCTGAACCGACAGGAGAAACAGGGGTATTACGTATCTCCTCTGGTGGGTTATTGGCACAAGCTAATAGAGCCTGTAGCGCAAGCGCCATCTGATCCATTCTGTGATCCATGGCTTCAAACCTAGGATCAGGAGCAGCCAGCTGACTGTTTGTACTTGCAGGATCCATTGGCCCTGTCGTAATGTCAGGATCGGGACAGGGATCCAACACGCAGAGTACAAACAGTAGCCAGATACGTATACCGGACCTTAGAATGGCCGGACTAACAGTATACAGTATAGAATGGTCAAAGACAAGCCGAGGTCGAGGGTAACAGAAGACAGGTAAGCGAGAGACAAGCCGAATCAAGGGTAACAGAGATAAGCAGAGTAAGGTAAACAAGCCGGGTCAAAACCAAAAGGGATAATAGAATACACAAGCACTGAGTGACTAGAACAAGCTAGAACCACGACAGGGCAATGAGCTAATGAAAGAAGCTCTGTTAAATACCCTGTTCAGAGCAGTAACCACGCCTCCGAGGCGTCCTGATTGGTCCTGCAGCAATTGACTGACAGGTTGTTCCGGGGGAGTGTCCTGATGACTACTTCCTGCCTAGATGCTGTAAAAGGCAGTCACTCCTTCGCGGCCGGCCTAGCATGACCGGATAGACCGCGGGGAAGGGAGCCATCAGACCGTCTGGATGGAGGAACAGCTAAGTCTCTACCTCTTTCGGAGGTAGAGACCACAGGTACCCTGACAGCCTGTCTGCAGGGTTTATTAAGCCTGACCAATGAGTGAAGTCTTGTTGTGGTAGCTTATTTCCTCCCTATTTTGTTTCATCAGTTACCTAATCAGCTGACTTCTTGCAGAGAATGTAACACTTACGTTATGGACTATTCAACCTCGTTAACAAATTATACGGTTTTGTTTCATCCTTCATTTGCACAAGAATAAAAAGTAAATAAAAAAAAAACTTGCAAAAAATAATAATTTAAAGGGACGTTCCAGGCATACTCACATGTTAGATGCACTGTGTAGATTAAGTTACAGCTTATTATACTGGGTGGGTTTATAATACTAAAGGGACACTATGGGCACCCAGACCACTCCATCTCATTGAAGTGGTCTGGGTGCAGTTTTCCCCTTAAAGGGAATCTCCAGTGCCAGGAAAACAATCCATTTTCCTGGCACTGGAGGTTCCCTCTCCCTCCCACCCCCCAATCCCCGGTTACTGAAGGGGTTAAAACCCCTTCAGTCACTTACCTGAGGCAGCGACAATGTCCCATGTTGCTGTCTCCTCCTCTGCGCCGCTCCTCCTCTGCATTGCGTCGGCCGGTGGGCAAGACTGATCCCGCCCACCGGCCGGGGAGACCTAATGCGCATGCGCGGCAATGCCGCGCATGCGCATTAGCGCTCCCCATAGGAAAGCATTGAAAAATAATTTCAGTGATTTCCTATGGGGAAATGAGCGACACTGGAGGTCTTCACACAGCGTGAGGACGTCCAGCGATGCTCTAGCAAAGGAAATCTTTGCTAGAATCCAGGAAGTTCCCTAGACAGCCACTAGAGGTGGAGTTAACCCTGCAAGGTAATTATTGCAGTTTATAAAAAACTGCAATAATTACACTTGCAGGGTTAGGAGTAGTGGGAGTTGGCACCCAGACCACTACAATGGTGTAGGTTAGACAAGAGAAGTAATGAGGAGAGCTCCTCGTATTCCCGGGGTGCTCCACCTCACCACTACTACCCCTTGATAGATATCCAATAGTAGAAGCTTAAAAAACTGACAACCTTTATTGAAACAAACAATAATAATTTTATAAGTCTCCAACACCCTCACAAAAAAATAGTGAACAACACACACCCTCATATACCATAAGTGGTAAAAAATAAAACAACGACTAGAGACTACACATCTAACTGGTAAAGTATTCAAGCATTTTCCTTGTGTGAGCAGATAAGTCACAATATATCAGAGCAGTGCAGCTCAATGCAAATATGTCACAGTATATCAGAGTAGTATCACTCTTGTATAATTAAGTGAGACAATTGAGCACACTGACAAAAAATTGTCTATCAAGGAAAAATAGCCTGTTAATGGTTAATTGTAATATATAGCAGGAGATCTCCCCTTTGCATAGATCAAGTAGGGAAAAAAGGAGATAAAAAATAATAATAATAAACAAATAAATGACATAAGTACAAAAAGACCTCTTCCACCCAATCCCTAATTGAACATTGACCTCCAGTAGTAGGGAGAAAAACCTCCTAATATTAAGTCTAGTAGAAGTTAAATCGAAAGGATAGGGAGATGAGAGGTAGAGGAAATAAATCGGTTAAAGAAAGTGCTGTCTAGACTGAGTCCATTGTACAGAAAACAGACTCAGTCACTACACTTAACATATGTCATAAATCCCTTAGGTACATTTGAAAGTTAAAGATCTCTTGTGGGGGTATCCTGCTAGCTGTAGTCTCAGTCAGTAGAGGCCATGACCAAAAACATTAAGTCATAGCCAAATAGTAGTACAGGTCGTCCTGCTCAGGTCGCCCAACGCGCGTTTCGGCGGTATAACCGCCTTTCTCAAGGGCAGGTAGCTGGCAGTGTGACAACCTCCCTTCACTCCTTAAATACCCCTTAGGGGCCCTCCTACCTGTCCACGGGAGGAGGGATTCAAACGTGTTCCGCCAAACAGCTGATCCCGGCTGAACGAGGAGTGTAATCACTGTCCCTGAGTGTAGTGCGCATGACCGTTGCAAATTGCTTGCGCATGCGCACGCACTTAGAATTTGTGCTTAGTAGAATTCGGGACGTGATTCCTCTTCGTAAAAGGGTAGTTTAGCTTTTAAATTGACTCTAAAATGAGTCTTAGATATAGATTATAGCCCCAATTATTTTGTGTGCCGTGGTGTATATATGCGTACATGAAACCCCCTTTTTGGTGTAGGTTAGGTTACTGTTTGGTATATAGGGTGGTCAGCTGAGGATTCAGAACAGGCACTGTGCTGTGTGAAGACTCAGCAGGTGATCTAGATAAATGTCATCAAAGCACCTTTACTAAGAAAGTATATAGTGGTCCTGCAGGTTAAACAAGACTTGTCTCTTGGTTTATAAACAAGCCAAGATCACATGAAAAGACCAGGCTTATTAAAGGTCCGTACAGATTAGAAACCACTCCCTCAAAAACAATATACAAATTATCAGCTATAAGGGTGTCGTTGTGTTTGTAAACACTTCTTATTCAGAATACCTAACAACTCATGAATTGTTGTTATTATTACTCCAAGATTGGAAAGCAAGTTGTTTTAAAGGTTTTTTAGGTTTTTGTTTTTTTAAATTCTTTATTTTTGTTTTGTTCTTTATGAGTAAAATCCGACATAGTTGTTAGACATAGTACAAAGGTAGTAGAAAGCATGAACAGTTTTTACAGAAGTCATACAAGGGGATGCACAGGAACGCACTTTTGGGGTTGCCCCCGACATAGGTGTGTGGAGTATGGATCATTATTTAATGTGCAGTTTGCAATATATATGTGTATTATATGGTATGGTGCATATATATATATAATACGAATGTACATTTAGCTGTATACAATAGGTGTATTTTCATATTGCAGGCCCTTTTGCTTAGATAAAGTTAACATTTCAATGACATCCCACAAGGTTAAAATTAAATTAGAACAAACACATGTGTTGTCAGTCAAATGTATACAAAACTCGTTGTAAGCTAATTACAGGCAAGAGCCTTCTAGAGAATATTCCAAAAACACATGTGTTGTCAGTCAAATGTATACAAACCACTTCGTAAGCTAACTACAGGCAAAGCCATGTAAGGAATATCCCAAACTTAGATATGCAATACATTACATCACGTAACAAGTTAGAAAACCTTTTTGGGAAAATCACACAGGTGGATGCTGCTTTATGGAGGACAAAATGGCTATTTAACTGAAGGAGAAAGGATAGGACGTTGTCATTCTTTAACATTCATTCACTCAGGCATACATTCAACCATTATTCCATTCTCACTTGCACACGGACACCATACATATGCTGTAAGCCACTAATACTTTGGTAAGATTGATTATTTACTGACTATTTTTGCATTCTGTTACATTCATCCAATACACTTTTATCTTATATTTATTTGAGTCATTGTTTCATTTATTACAATATTATTACAGTGCCTTTTGGGTCTTCAGACACTGAATCATTTTAGAGGTAATTATCATCTAGAATGGTTAAAGAAAACAGTATTTATAAGTAATTTGGAAACGGAAGGGTCTACTCCGTATACAGCTATAGATTGCATAAAGACACACTAAGCTTAGAATGACCCGGAGTGACCTTTTGTCGGTAAAGGTCCACATCATACCTGAAGCGAGCCATAACTATCAAAATTGAAGTATCACCAAAACCGACAAGGTGGTCATCCCAGATAGTTTAATACAGGTACAGGTAGATCGGTGTGCATGGTATACAGTAAGTCCAGCTGACCCTTTGCCAAGAAGCTGTTGTTTTCTATGCTTTATTTGTGACTGTAGAGCCGGTTGCTTGTTGGGAAGGGAGGAGGCTCGTGAAAGGTGTTTTGTAGCTGGTTTCAGAGTAGTCCTGCCTGTCTACCTGCGACTGTTCGGGTTAGTCCTCCAGGTTCGTCGTTTGGTGTGCCTGGATTGTGTACGGTCTTAAGTGCTGTTGCGTGCCCTATTAGAGATTTCCAAATGTGGTGTGTTGTAAGAGGTCGAGTTGTCAGTATGCAGACCCGTTGTCATTTTGATGCTTGTGCTCAGCGTCTGGTTCTGTGTGTGTGTCCTGCATAAGGAGAAATGAGGTAAAGGGAGGAGAAAGGCCAGAGGGCCAGAAGTTGAGTAAGAACGAGGGTGTAAAGACGAGTTGTGAGGTCAGAGACATCGCCCGGTCCCCTGGATCCCACTGCCCTGCCCCCCAGGATAAGGATAAGTTGATTGGGGGGAAGGATTGAGGGTAGTAGGAAAGGCTGTGTTCTACCAGGGTGGGGTTGTGCCTTAGTGGGGTAGGTTCCTGGGACATTCTAGTCCATTTATCAGTAAAGTGTGTGTAGCCATTACCAGGGTACTGTGGTGTCTCTGGTTAGCCATGGTTCCCAAGTCTTATGGAACGGTTTGGGTGTCTTGTGAATCTGAGAAGTTAGGCTATCCATGTCTGCACTGTCCTGTATATTTTTGGCAATGGTGGTTTGTGAGGGTATGTGCAGTGTCGACCATAGTTTGGCAATTGCTCGTCATGAGTGCAATTAACTTGTTCTCTGCTCTGGTAAAATAATCCATGGGCTTGGAGAGCAGTAGCATCCAAGGGTCTAAGGGGCAAGGTTTATCTAGTAGTCTGGAGATGAATGTGGTGATGCTTAGCTATAAGGGTTTTAGTTTGGGGCATGTCCACCAACAGTGGAGGAATGTTCCCATTTCTCTGCAACCTTTTCAGCATTAGTTGGAAGGTGCATGGTAGCTTGGCATCGGGGTGTTAAATACCAACGGAATAACATTTTGTACACCTGCTCCTTCTGAGTCACATAAATGGATATGGAGGCCGTTGCTTCCCATATGTCTACCCAGTTGGAGGGTTTATTGGGGGGGCCCAGGTCTGTTTCCCATGCCGTGATATAAGGTAGCGTTATTTGTGTTGTATGAGTCGCTAATGTGGTGTATAGGTCAGAGATTTGCCCCTTACTCGAGGGATGTCTTATGCAATCCAGTTTGAAATGTGTTAAAGGGGCCTGCCAGCTTGTTGGATAATGGGAGTGGTTGCAAAACTTCTAGGAAGGTGCTTTTGTCTGGTATGTCGTTATTTTCAATGATTTTGTTATTGTGGTATAAGTAACCTAACCTCGAAATGTCTCTGTTTTCGTAGTTAGCGTAGTGAATCGGTTTGAGGCAAGGTGTGAAGAGTTTGTTTCTCCAGATAGGTGTCATAGAGGACAGAAAGGATGACAGTTCAAACCTGTCCTTCACTCTGTCCCATAGGTCTAGTGAATAGGTGATGGTGGGAGATGGTGAAGGTAAGGGTCGGTGCGGTCTGGGGTGGTCCCATCTGAATATAATTTGTTCAAGATGGCAGGTGCCATTGCTGGATTCGAGCTAAGTGTGTTGCTGACAGATAATGTGCAAAGTTGGGAAGGCCCAGGCCCCCAGATTGTTTGGGGACGTAGAGTGTGTTTTCCCGCACTCGGGTTTGCGCCCGTTTCAGACAAAGGAGTCTACTGCCGACTGGAGTTTTTTGAGGTCTGGTTTGCGGAATGGTATGGGAGAGTCGGAAAAATGTAAAGGTATCCAGGCAGGAGATTAATTTTGATTGAGGCGACGCGCCCCAACCAGGAGATCCCCAGGGCTCGCTGTCGCGTGAGGTCATTATGTGCTTTACGCAGTAAGGGGGTATAGTTTGTGTCATAGAGGTTCATCAAGTCGTTGAATACCTAGGTAGGTGGTTGAGTGACAGATGCGTAAAGGGAATTGGTCTCTTAAGTGCTCTAGCCGTGGTCTTTCAATGTGGACCGGTAGGAGTTCTGATTTGTTAGATTTAATTTGTAATTTGTGGTCACTTGCTTCGTATTCAGTTTCTGAGTCCAGGACGCCATTGCCACGTGGCGGGTCCCGCTCGCCGCGACCTTGTTATATTGGGGCCACTGTGAAGCTGTGTTATGACTTTCTGCCACCTCCTATGTTTAGTCAACAGGCGGTGCGGAGGGTCGGTTCCTGGTTCAAGTGCTTGACGGGTTTGACAGCTATTATATCGCCTGCTGTTGCGGAGCTCTAGCACAAAGCTGCCATTCGCACCAGAAGTTAGGTGCCGCCCCGTTTTAAACATGTATGTGCTTGAGGTCAAGTCCCTCTATAAACCTAGTATCCCCCTAGTGTTCCCCTCAGCTGACCTTATACAACAATAGTGTTTGGTGTCAGCAATTCCCAGATTTTACTATTAAAATGACGTAAAGTAATGATTTTATTTATGACACGGAGGCGAGTATTATGCAATCTTTTTCTTTATTTTCCCTCAGCAGCAAAATGAGAGAAAAAATATTTGTACTCAAATAAATGTATACATATAACAAAAAACTGCATAGAAACAGGGCAGCCAATCATGAAGTAGTACAGTCTATAAAAGGCATATTCCCAAGGATCTGTACCTCTTCTTTTTTCCGAGACCAAAGAACAGCTCACTGAAGAAAACGATAACTTTCAACCTTGCAGTGGTGTCTCTAGGATTCATTTTTAGGGGGGGCACATTGTGGGCCAGGGACAAAAGTAGGGGGGCACATTTAACCCCGCCCTCACCGCAGTTTTACCCCGCCCCTGCACACAGACACACATATTGCCATACACACACACATACAGACTGCTGAGTCCACACACACAGACTGCTGAGTCCATACACACACACATACAGACTGCTGAGTCCATACACAGACACAGACTGCTGAGTCCATACACAGACACAGACTGCTGATTCCTGCTGTGTCCATACACACACATACACACTGCTGAGTCCATACACACACATACACACTGCTGAGTCCACACACACACACACACACACACACATTTACAGACTGCTGAGTCCATACACACACACATACAGACTGCTGAGTCCATACACACACACATACAGACTGCTGAGTCTATACACAGACACAGACTGCTGAGTCCATACACACACACTGCTGAGTCCATACACACACACACACACACACACACACACTGCTGAGTCCATACACACACACACACACACACAGACTGCTGAGTCCATACACACACACACACACACACACACACTGCTGAGTCCATACACACACACACACACAGACTGCTGAGTCCATACACACACACACACACACACAGACTGCTGAGTCCATACACACACACACACACACACAGACTGCTGAGTCCATACACACACATATACATACTGCTGAGTCCATACACACACAAGCTTCCTCACTAGCAGACAGACACACACACAAGCACATTAAGCCTACCTGTCACTGCTGGTGGTCAGGCAGCCATCTTTCATCCTTTCCAGCAGCAGCATGGGCTGCTGCTTAACGGCGGGGGCGGGGCTTGTGTGCGGGAGGAGGGGCTTCATTTGGGGGCAGGGCCTGTGCCGGGGAAGCTGCCAGCACTGTTCCCACTGCTCTTTTCTGCATTCTCTCGGGCTGTCACACACTGTTACAGTCCGAGGGAATATCATTTAGACACATGGCCAGCAAGTTGCTGGCATTTTTGGGGGCCCAAGGGGGGGCACAGCATGATGTAGGGGGGGCCATGGCTCCCTCTGGCCCCCCCCTAGCAATGCCACTGCAACCTTGTAACCGGAAACAGGACTATCCAGAGAAGATTAAGCTGTCAAGAAAGAAAGTAGATGGTAATATTCATCCTATAGACTCCAAGTCACATAATGTAAGACAGAAATAGTTCAAGAACCTGACCGCCCAGACCAAGATAAAGGTCTGGATAAATCTCAAAATACTTACCCTTACTTACCGTGGGGCATCCATTTTATCAACGTTCCAAGCACCAACCAGCCCATGAATGCCAGGTGGTCTGATAGGCAGATCTGGTACCCGGGGACCAAGCGTTAACAAGGAGTTGGAGAGTTGATTGCGCCCGTTTTAATTTCCTGGCCAATTTTGCCTGGCCTGTGGCTCTTGTGCACGGTGGGAACGCGCCATCTGGGACTGCCATATGCGGGTCAATCTCTGCAGGTCTGACCTGAGTCTGAGAGTAAGGCAAGACATGCCTAGTCTTTGCTCGTGCTTAACCACAGGGGCTGAAATCATAGGTGACCCTTGAGGTTAGGCAAAAGCCTGAGCTAGAGTCTGCAATATGGAGGAAGACATAGCCACTATGGCTGAGGCCAGAGCTCTCTGAATGGAGCCTACCATAGTAGAATCTAGGAAGGCTTGGAATTCTTCTGAAGACATAAGTCCATCATCCATTGTGATGGGGGGAAGAGGGGTGGTAGGGGTGAACGAAGGGCCATCAGCCCAGTCCCCACAAGTCTGCATACTTGCAGTATGAAAAAATGCACACAGACGTATATCAAATTATGAAGACAGACAGGCAAGGATTAGGGTAGGGTTAGGGTTAGGAGGTAGGGTTAGGGTTAGGATTGGGTTAGGGTAGGGTTAGGAATAGGGTTAGGGTAGGGCTAGAAGTACCTCTACCCCTAACCTTACCCTAACTCTACCCTAACCATAGCCCTAACCCTACTCCTAACCCTACCCTAACCCAACCTACCCTATCCCTAACCCTACTCCTAACCCTAACCTAACACTATCCCTAACCTAACCCTACCCTTAACCTTACCCTAACCCTACTCCTAAACTAACCCTAACCTAACCCTACCCCTAACCAAACCCTAAACCAACCCTAACCTTGCCAATAACCTTACCCTAATCCTACACTTACCCCAAGTTCCGAAGTCCAGAACTTCCAAAGTCCCGAAGTGCCGAACTGAACCTAATATTTTTCCCATTCACATCCCTAGATACCAGATACCATTCACAAGTAAACAGCGCAAGCATATTAATACATTTCTAAATAAATACAGAGCCTTTTTCTCATGCAACAGCTCTTCAGCAGAACTCTGCACATTGAACCAACATGCTTACTTTGAGAAGGAGCATGTTTATCATTGGTGATGATAAAACGCTTTCTCTGGCTCCGCCACTTTTCTCAGTGGACCACTGTGATGCAAAAATACCCAGGCCGAATGTTTCTCAAAATCCAGTCGATACTACACCCCAATACACCCTTGTAATCACGCACTCCACATACACACAACACACAAAATACATCCATGCATTCAAATGCCAACATTAGACCTGAATACAGCCCTGTATTCATACACCAATACTACACACAAACAGGCATGTGCATTGGGAAAATTTTCGGTTCGGTTCGGCATTCCGAAATTCGGAATTTTCGCAATTTGGGACTTCGGCAATTCGGCAACTTTGGCACTTCAGCACTTCGGAACTTCGGCACTTCGGCAGTTCGACACTTCGGAAATTCGGCAACTTCAGAACTTCGGCAACTTCAGAACTTCGGCACTTCAGCACTTCGACACTTCGGCATTTCGGAACTTTGGAATTTCGGGACTTCGGCACTTCTATTGCAGCCGCTTAGTAGATAACTCCCTAATTCCCACGGTATTAGGGAGTTATCTACAAAAAGGCTGAAAGACCTAAATTGGTCTTTCAGACAAATTTACTAATACTAAGTAAAAATTACTTAATATTAGTAAATTTTGCCCCTACTCGCTATACCGCAAGTAGGGGCATGTCTATAAACCAGTGAGAAGCCTGTGGCTGCTCACTGTTTAAAAAAAAAAAAATAGCCCCCCCCCCCGGCGGGTGGGGGCCCTAAAGTAAAACGATGGGGGGGGACCTATTGTCCTCCCCTGGCCCACATCCCTACAGGACTCTTGTCATTTATAGACTAGAACATTTTTACTTTTTGGCTTACTTGAGGGTTTTTACCTTCAGCTCCAAGGGAGTTCAGCCTCTCTTCCTTTGGAAGTCTCCAGTATGTGGCCCTGCGCAAAGGAAAACCCCCTGGAGATGCTCCTTTAGTGACCGGGAGCCACTTGCAGTGATCCTAGGGGTAGCAAGAAAAATTTGCCAATAAGAACAATTCCCTGCAGTGACCAAGCGGTAGCAGGAAGTGGCAGAAGAACCTAAACTTCAAAGATTCTTCCTATCTTTTACCTGGCATCCACAGTATCCAATATAGATATCAAAGGTATGTATATGGCTTTGTGGCTGTCAGGTTCCCCCCCACCTTCCACCTTCCCCAGTAGAAAGTAAAATTGTCTTAGCATTTTTTTTTCCTTCCTCTCCTATGTGTTTACTCATGCCTTCCTGGTCTGTTATTATTATTATTATTGCCATTTATATAGCGCCAACAGATTCCGTAGCGCTTTACAATATTTTGAGAGGGGGGGATGTAACAATAAATAAGACAATTACAAGAAAACTTACAGGAATGATAGGTTGAAGAGGACCCTGCTCAAATGAGCTTACAGTCTATAGGAGGTGGGGTATTAGAAACATTAGGATAGGAAATATCAAGTAGGAGTGAAGCAGAGCTGGAGGAGAGAGCAAAGCACTATCCCATAGGAGAGCAAGCGACAGGTATGTAAGGGAGAGATTACTCTGGGAGGCCATACGCTTTCCTGAAGAGATGGGTTTTAAGGCCCTTCTTAAATGATTGAAGACTAGGGGAGAGTCTGATGGCAGTAGGCAAGTTATTCCATAGGAGAGGAGCCGCCCGTGAGAAGTCCTGCAAGCGTGAGTTGGCCGTACGGGTGCGAGCAGCGGTCAGGAGGTGGTCGCGGGCAGAGCGGAGGGTACGAGGAGGGGCATACCTCTGGATCAGTGAAGAGATATAAGAGGGGTTGGAATTGTTCAGTGCTTTAAATGTATGGGTTAGCACTTTGAATTGACTCCTATAGGATACAGGGAGCCAATGTAAGGACTGGCAGAGGGGCGAGGTGTGAGAGGACCGACTGGATAGGAAAATCAGTCTAGCTGCAGCATTCATTACAGACTGTAGCGGGGCAGTACGGCTTTTGGGGAGACCAATCAGGAGAGGGTTACAGTAATCCATGCGGGAAATTACTAGAGCATGGACAAGCTCCTTGGTAGCATCTTGCGTAAGAAAGGGGCGGATGCGGGCTATGTTTTTGAGTTGGAACCTACAGGACTTGGCAACAAACTGGATGTGAGACTCAAAGGTGAGACCAGAGTCAAGTATGACGCCAAGACAGCGCGCTTGTAGGGATGGACTTATGTGGATATCACTGACTTGAAGGTCTGTTGTCAGGTAAGGTTTTTTGGGGTCATGTTTTTTTTTTTTTTTTTTTTTGCTTTTGGGTTAAAAGTTTGACGGCCCCGGGTTCTGGGAGCCGCCATCTTGATTGGCGTCCTCTGGCCTCTCTGCACGTGCGCGGACTAGCGTGCGCGTCATGTCTTGCTTCCGCGCATGCACGGACCAGCGGGCGCTTCATGCTGGCTTCCGCGCATGAAGAATTGCTCGCCTTTATCCTTTCGGGAGGAAGGACTCCAGCTGCTGGGATTCTGCTCCTAAGGTAGATGCGGCTGTAATAAGACTGGCCAAGCACACTACTCTACCAGTTGACGATGCAGGGTCATTCAGAGATCCCATGGATAAAAAGATGGATCTTCACCTCGCTAAGGCTTATGTGGCAGCAGGCACAGACCTCCATCCAGCAGTAGCTCTTACCTCAGTTTCCAGAACTTTAAGAATTTGAATGGAAAATCTAGAAGAAGACATTCAAAGAGGCAGAAGCAGATCCAGTCTTCTAGAAAGCCTCAGAGACATAAAGCTAGCAGTAGACTTTACTTCTGACGCTTCAGTGGACCTAGTTAAGGCCTTAGCTAGAAATATGTCTCTCTCCGTTTCAGCCAGAAAAGCTTTATGATTAAGATCCTGGTCAGAGGATGCTTCTTCTAAAGCTAGTTTATGTGCCTTACCATTCCACGGAGACATGTTGTTTGGGAGAAATCTGGATGAATGTATCAAGAGAGCAGCCAAAGTCAAAAGAGCTTTTCTCCCACAAGATCGTAAGCCCAGAGGATCCTTTCGGTCCAAAAGATATCCAGACTACTCTTCCTTTCGAGTTTCTTATAAGCCAGGAAGAGAACATAGAAGATCCCAGCCATGGAGAGGGGGTCAGTCATCTACAAGAGGTGGAAAATCAAGAGGCGCCTCATTCCACAAGAATCCTAGATCCTTATGACGGGTTCCCCCCCAGTCAGTAGGAGTGGGGGCACGTCTGTTACTTTTCCCAGAGGCATGGGAACAATCCACCACAGACAGATGGGTGTTGGATATCACAAGAAGAGGATATTGTTTAGAGTTCTCCAGACCCCCTCCAGCTCACTCTTTTCAAACAACCAAATGGCCAGGAGAAGAAGAAAAAAGACAAGCCTTGAAGGAATTCGCCTCTACACTGCAGGAAGAAAGGGCATCATTGAGGTTCCTCGGAGTCTACAGGGTCGAGGTTTTTATTCACATCTGTTCCTCAGCAGAAAGGCTTCAGGCGGATGGAGGCCTATCCTAGACTTAAGCAGGTTAAATCAGTTCCTACACGTCCAAAAGTTCAAAATGGAGTCAATTCAATCCATCATAAAGACAGTTTTTTCACACCAATGGATGATTTCTATAGACTTGGCAGACGCTTATTTCCACATCCCTATTGCAGTAGAACATCAGAAGTTCCTTCGCTTTGCGGTGGAAAAGGGGCATTTTCAATTCCGGGCCCTGCTCCAAGAACTTTCTCCAAAGTCTTAGTTGTCTTAATTGCAGAACTCAGAAAAAAGGTCATCTACCATCACCTGGACGACATCCTTATTTTGGCAGAGGACAAAGATACCCTTCAGACCCATGGGAAAATCTGTATGCGTTTCCTACGTCTCAATGGATGGAAGATAAACGAGGAAAAGAGTCAATTACAACCAGCTCAGAAGATGAAATATTTGGGAGCCATGTTCAACACACTAGAAGGCACAGTGCAACTGTCTCCATAAAGAAGTACAAACTGAATAAAGAAAGGCAAAGACATGTTAGCATTCAATGTGACCTCAGCAGAGAAATGCATGAGTCTTCTAGGCTCAATGTCCTCCACCATAGGGCTAACAAGATGGGCCCAATGGAGGATGAGGAAATTCCAGAAGAACTTCATCCTCCAATTCAAACAGGAAATCCACGACAGCCTATCAAGATTCCTCCTCAGGTCCATCAATCACTGATGTGGTGGTTACAAAAGAAGTCCCTGTTCAGAGGATTCCCCTTGGGGAACATCACATGGACTGTTGTAACCACGGATGCGAGCCAATGGGGATGGGGAGCTCACCTGCAAGACCAATTCATGCAATTCATACTGTCAGTTAAGGCAGTCCCCCTGCTGGCAGCACTCTGGACACCTATGAGGGCCATCTTTTAGAGTGGTCACATGACCCTTGGGGGTACTTTTTTGCAGAGGGGGGATTCTCTGGGCTCAGTCCAGATAGTCCCCCCAAAGAAGAAGACCGATCGCCGTCGGGGGAACGTGGTGATCACTAAGTACATAGGAGTGGGAGGGAGGGTAGGGGTTAATTTTGTTTAATTTGATTTTTTAAATTAGTATTTATTTTTACCATTTACTGAGTGCCTCTACCCCCCGAGGCACTCAGTATAGACAGAGCATCGGAAGCCTGCCTCTAGTGATCGCTCTAGGGGGGAGCGATCACCAGGTGATCTCCGGTTGCCCCCGGCAGTGAGGGGGGTATTACAGTGATGCCTCAACATTGAGGCATCGCTGTAATACCATTAGAGCTGCTGGAAGCGATCATGATCGCTTTCAGCGCTCTAATTACCCCAGGACATATCAGGTACGTCTGCGGTCTTTAAGGACCGTTTTTTGTCAGACGTACCTGATACGTCAGCAGTCGGGAAGGGGTTAAACATCTGTATAAATTCTGATAAAACTACCTCTTCAGGCAGAATATTCTACGTCCTTATTGTTCGTACTGTACAAAAACCCTTTCCTCTGCCTTATACTAAATCGCATTTAATGGGCACAGAATGACTTAAACATAAGAGTCATCCGGGGACCTGTATGAAGTGTCCGTCTTATGTTCTCATTGACTGTGACTACCGTCACAAGAAGCTCTCCCACTTTTCTAGATCAAACCAATTAATTTACAGTAATTAATTTATTAAATTCAACATGAGACATTAATATGATTTTATGTTATATTTATTAAGTATATTTAACAGTATTGATATAAATTTACAGTCTCTAACAGGGAATTTAAGACCATGGGGGCGAAGATATATCTTAGAATCTTGGACATTACAAATTTTCTAGAAAACAGCCAAGGTGTGGTTGACCTCTGGACTCACAAAGAGTCATCCTTCAGCACTCAGGAGAGGAAAAACCTCCTGTGGAGGAAACCTCTGGGGAACCATGGCTTGAAGGACTTCCTTCCCTCTGGGTATTAAGAGGCAAACATAGAGAATTTAATTGATGCAGGGCTTACTCTTTTATAATCTATGATATTATAAACTTGTCAGAGACAGACATAGAGAGAAAAGACAGGCAGATATATAGATAAACAGATCAAAAAAGCAGATTAAACAGAGACTGAGAGATGATACCGATACCTGAAAAAAACGCTGTCCAGCTAAAAATCCCTCCCTTCCCTATTTGCAATCCGCCCAATGCAGCGCACGCAATGCTTGAAATCCCCCTTGTAGAAGCCCCGATTTTTGATAATGGGTATACGAGTAGCTGCATAGAATATAACTCCCCCTGTTAGAAACTCCATTGTTGAGATTAAATAAAGGGTAGTCAAGCTCCAAGTCTTCAGACACATCCAAGTGAGGCATAGATGTCTACGCTTTCGAGATGGTACGAGAACCATGAATAGAGGTGAAGCTCTGTCAGAGCCTCAGTGATAACTGGGAAGAAATAGAATTTTCAAGCAGTTACAGCAGCAGTTATATTTATGACATCACAGCATGACATCACCCATTATGATTTAACTGCTAAGGATCACAGTTCCTGACGTGGAGATGATCTATTAATAGAGAAGAGTACTGTGCTAATGTAAAAGGAGAGTTTACAATCAATACAAATGTTATAAAAATCTAAAAGTAAACTTTATAATTCCTTTTCATTTTGCACCTTTTGTCCCTCTTAGATATATCATTTTGTATTAGTAAATCTACTTTTATCCATATTAGTATAGTATTGTCTCCATTCAGTTGTCATCCTAAACCTGTTTCTTTTACCCCCTCACCACCATACAGTCATTTACACATTATATTTGCCTGTGCCACCTTATGGTAGCACCTGGCCTGATACTAGGCCCAGTGATATCTTAATTTCTCAGCTCTTGTAACCCTGAACACTGCACTGCATAAAAGCACCAGGTGTGTGGAATTTAAAAACTAAAATCTACTTGTGGTAGCCCAATCCACTTGTTCATCGTGCCAATCTACTTGTCCTAACACAAAATCATTTAGAATGCCTACCAAGATCTCTGAACATCGACTGGGCTATTTTCTAAACTGTGAATTCTCACAAATTAAATCTGAATATAAAAACGAATACAAAAATATCTGATCTAAAAAAAAAGTCTTTAAGTCTGCTATAGTCACAACATGGCTGTTTTTGTCTCAGTAGTGCCATGGATATATTTTGCAAAAGTTTTGACTTTTATGAATTACCCTGAGGGTCTCACCCTCTGCCATCCCACAGCCTCTCCCTTTGTCATAGTATGTGGTGTGTGCTGGTTTTGTCACGTGTGTGTGTGTGGTGAGTACTGTGTTTGGTGTGTGCTGGCTATATGTAATGTGTGTGTGTTTGTGTGTGGTGTGTGCTAGCTGTATGTAATGTGTGTGGTGTGTGCTGGTTGTATGTGATGTGTGAGCCATGTTGAGAAAGCACCAAGGAAGGTGCGAAACGAATCCAGGGCTTTCACACTCTTTTTCGGGGTAGTCTTCTGGGTGGTCTCTTCCCTGTCGGGCAGTTGCAGGTAGTACGGCAAATTTATATTTTTGGAACTTTTTATTTTTTTCCTCTTTTGCTGGGAAATTTGTGTCAACTCAGTGTACTACAATGTTTTGGTGTGATATGCCTGTACTACCTTTAGCATCTATGAGGGCTGCTGTGACAGCATGAAACCATGACTATTTGATATGCATTTTTTTTTCGATAAATGTGCACTGTTTCCGTATACATATTTTTTCTGTGGATTATTTCAGATTATCTATGTTTGCGGACTTACATGCACCTATTGTGACACATTATCTCTGACTCCCTAGAAAGCGGCAGAACACATGTGAGTGATTACGCCTGGTGCAGACCTCACACAGACTGCCATGCACCTATCCCCTTTAACTTGCCAGTGGCAGGGCCAGAAGAATAATAAAACCGTGTGCCTGGAGCCGAAAGCTAGATGTCCCAGGCTTTGGGCAACATAGCTTCCACGTCCCTGAGCACGGTTGCTCTCTTTCAAGGCATACAATTGTACTTTTCCCTTACCTCATATCCACTATAGCATTGTTTGTGCATTAAACTTCATGTCTGCATTCTAGCAAACAAGAGAGTGAGGAGAGAGTGCTTTATAATACATTATATTACAGAGATTCTTTGTAAGCTGCAAAACCAGCATGTACTGTTTTGTATATGTGACGGACTGCCTGCCGCCCCGGCCGGGTTCCTCCGTCAATCGATGCTCCTAGTGCTCACCGAGGGCTCCAAGCACTCCACCAGACACCATAAGCACTGTGGACTCCACGAACCGCCACAGCTCCGTTGGGGTCTTGTTGTCCTCCACCCACCCTGGACCCAAGACCAGGATCCAGCTTCCAGTGGGTAGACCTCTCCTTCTCCAGAAAGCGTAGCAGGAACCATTTTTAGAAGAGCTTAGTGATTATACTCAGGGGAGTATAGTGATTATAGCAATCCCTAGAGTGTATGTAATCATCCAGTCCCCCAAACATGAGCCAAGCCTTTATGAAGGGGTAAAGCAAGTCTATTTAATGGAAGCCACAGCTGGCCTTTTGTGCAAGTCCCCAAGCAAGGTATACGCCCACATGGACCTTGTGGGGGACAGGGATACAAAGTTTACAAACCAATCAGAACAGTAATTAAATGTACGGCACTCCCACACAGAGCACACAATCCCTCCCCTCTGCATGGGAGATAATTGAGTAAAGTCCTGGATGTAACTCAATTATCTCCAGGCAGAAAAACCACATACTTTATAAAGTCTCATAAGTACCCCAAAACACAACATATCCCCATAAAAGTTACATCCCCTGATCTGGGTGAACAACATATCCAAAAATCACCCAGATCAGGGGTTCAGAAATTTTATGGAAGTCATAGTTTTGCCCAAGCTTAGGCATGGTCCCATGCCCAAAACAGTTCCATAGAATCGCGGCTAAGTGCCGCTGGAGGACCGACCGGAAAAAAGTGAGGTTTTCATGCCGAAAATAGTTCCAGGGCATTCTAAGTTCCTTCTGAAGTCTATTTGCAGTTTTCGTCCATGCAAACAAGATGGCCGCCACCTCGTGGTTGTCTATAGGAATTGCGGCCACCCAGGCGAACACTTAGACCACGAAGGTGGAAATTGCAACCCTGTATCAATTAAGCTTAATAAGCTCAGGGCCGTCTTTAACACAGGGCAAAAGGGGCAGCTGCCCTGGGCCCAGTTACTCCTGGGGGGCCCAAAGCAGCTGCCCTGTGGGCCCACACTGCCCACAACAATTTGGAGGGGCCTATCAGGTGGCTCATGCATTTAGGGCCACCCAATGGGTATCTCTGAACAGGGACCCAGTGGGGTGCCATGGCTCTTTAAGAGCCGACCGGGCCCCTGTAGTATTAGCTGGCTGGGAGGAAGTGACAGCCGATCACTTCCTCCCAGTTTCAGAAGAGAGCACCGCGGGAGGAAGGAGGCAGCAGCAGGTAGCAGCATGGGGAGGAGAGGCAGGAATGAGCTGCTGCTCATTCCCACTCCCATCAGCCTCAGCCAGCACTAAGCTGAGTTGAAGGTAAGTGTATCCAGTCCCTGATCCTCTCCTTCTGGGTGAATGGCTGCAGCTAGGATAGTTTTTAGAAAAACCACCCCACTCAATGCCCCTGCCCTGATTTCCTCCACTTACTGCTTATCTTCTCTGTGCCCCCACTTACTGCTTATCTTCTCTGTGCCCCCACTCTCTGCCCCTGCCCTGCCTTCCCCACTCACTTTTTCTCTCTTCTCTGCCCCTGCCCTGCCTTCCCCACTCACTTCTTCTCTTCTCTGTGCCCCCACTCTCTGCCCCTGCCCTGCCTTCCCCACTCACTTCTTCTCTTCTCTGTGCCCCCACTCTCTGCCCCTGCCCTGCCTTCCCCACTCACTTTTTCTCTCCTCTCTGCCCCTGCCCTGCCTTCCCCCACTCACTTCTTCTATTTTCTATGCCCCCACTCTCTGGCCCTGCCCTACCTTCCCCCACTCACTTCTTCTCTTCTCTATGCCCCCACTCTCTGCCCCTGCCCTGCATTCCCCCACTCACTTCTTCTCTTCTCTATGCCCCCACTCTCTGCCCCTGCCCTGCTTTCCCCCACTTAACTGCTTCTCGGTGCCCCCACTCATTGCTCCTGCCTTCCCCCCTCACTGCTTTTTTACCCTGTGCCCCCACTCACTGCATTCTACTATGTGCCCCCACTCACTGCTTTTTTTGTTTAGATGAGTTTAATTATTGCCGCAGTTGCATTTAAGCACAGTGTTTATTTTATGTTTTAATTCTTTTTTTTGTTGTGCATTACATATTACAGTACCAGCTTGCCTTGCCACAGCAGCATCAGCATTTACCAGCTTTGTGCCTCGTCCAACTCTTTGCTTCTGCCCTGTTGCAAACATAAAAATGATCACATGTATTTCAGTGTGTGTGTATCTGTGTGTATGTGTGTGCCAGTGTGTAACTGTGTCGGTGTGTATCTGAGTGTTTATGTGCCAGTGTGCATATCAGAATTTGTGTGCATGTGCCAGTGTGTATCTGTATGTCAAGGTATGTGCATGTGTCAGTATGTTTATATGTGTGTTGATGTGTATGTAACTGTGTATGTGTATACATCCCAGCAATCAAAAACAACATGCAAACACATCCCTGATAACACAAACATTACAGACAAACACACCCCTGATTTCAAACTCCAAAATGATATATAAAACACACCCTTTACTCAAACATCAATACTATACACAAATGTTTAGAAGACAACACTACATCCTATAACAACCCTGAAGGCAAATATTACATACAAACAAAACCCAGTATTAAAATGCCAAAATGATATGCATACACCAACTCACAGTTGCACACCTGCATTTAAAAGTCAACCATACATACAAACACACACACACCACTGCATTCAAACGCAAACACTACACACAAGTACACCTCTGCATTCCAATTGTAATAGTACATACAAATACACCTCTACATGCACACATATACTCTATACAAAAACAGGCTTACATTCAAATGCACAAACACTGCTCACAAATACAACCCTACAAGAATGGGCAAAGTATAGATCCCCAGCTAGCATAGCATTGTGGGAGTTGTATGACAGATGGGGATGTATCTTTTCACCACTCTTGTGTTAGAGGGGGAGGCCCAAACAACCTTCTTGTACCAGGGCTTCTCTGCATTAGTTCCGCCACTGGGTTGGAGTGTAAGGCATGATTGCATGCCAGGGAGAGGGAGGGCAGCAGGGTCCAGGGGGCCCAAGCAAATGCTTGCCCAGGGTCCAATCACTATCAAAGACGGCCCTGAATAAGCTCCAGGATGGTCTCCGGTTCATGCGGCTGTTCAGTACACGATCCATATAGCCCCAATTGCACGAACAGAGCCTGTTTGAAGTATTTTAACCAGATCTATTGCAGGGGCCATAGTCACAGGGTAGGAGGCTGGCAAACAGGCTCCTCCAAAAGCCACAGTATAATTATAGAAATTATGTCCACAGACATTTATACATTTTTAAAAATTTTGGGTAATTTTAGAAAACTACATTTCTACAGATGTTACCTGTGTCTTTACAAAAACCCATAAGAAGATTATTTTTTGTTTTTTAATCATCTTCCTGCAATAACATGTTTCCATTTGAAAACAAGATAAGTGATACAATATATTTCATATAATATTTCCCCCTATATTTCTGTAAAGGAAAAGCAAATAAACATTCAAGAGCTGTACGATGTTAAATTATGAGAAATGTCTTATTTATTAGTTACATTTTTATCTGCATCATAAATATATGGATACATTTATAAACTGTATGAATGCGTGTGTATTAAGAGAATTATCTGTAGCTATATACTGTACATTATATACACTAAAGAGGCAACGCAAGACGTGTGTGAGTGCAGTATTTGATAAAGGGACACTGTAGGCACCCAGATCATAGAAGTGGTCTAGGTGCAATGTCCCATGTCCCTTAACCCTACAGTGGTAATTAATGCAGATTCTGAGAAACTGCAATAATTACCTCTGAGGGTTAACTCCTCCTCTAGTGGCTGTCTACCAGACAGCCACTAGAGGGGCTTCCGGAATGGAAATAGACCTCCAGCGTCAGATTTTTCCCTTTAGGAAAGCATTAAATAATGCTTTCCTATGGGGAAATTTTTATGTGAGCGCGGCCATTGTCACGCATGTGTGTTAGGTCTTCTCCGCCAGCTGACGTCTGAGGTGGTGGAGCGTGGTCGAAGCCTGACCCAGGGCCAAGGGACATCATCGCTGGATTTGGGTAAGTGACTGAAGGGGTTTTAACCCCTTGAGGACCGCAGGGTGGGGGGGGGGGGGGGGGGGGGGAGGGGGATGGGCATTTCAGGAGTCTATAGTGCCAGGAAAACTGCTTTGTAGAATCCCTTTAATACAGTGATTTGCCCAAGATTGTATCTTGTATTCTCTCAGACATGATGTCTAGGTATCTACTAGTTTGCACAGGTCCAGGAATGCTTAAAGGGATACTATAGTCATCAAAACAACTTTAGCTTAATAAAGTAGTTATGGTTTATAGATCATGCCCCTGCAATCTTGCTGCTCAATTTGCTGTCGTTTAGGAGTTAAATCACTTTGTATATGCATCCCTTAAAACTTCCTGTAAAGAGTTATCTAATGTTTACACTTCCCTAATTGCATTTCTGTTTAATTTAGAATTTTCTATCTCCTGCTAGACCCTGCAGTAGCCTCCTGCATATAATTAAAGTTCGATTTACAGATAAGGAGATAAAAACTTTTTAAAAGTAAATTACATCTGAATAAAAATAAAACTATTGCTTTCATACGCACTGTGTCAGTCACAGCCCGGGAGGTGTGTTTAGGTCTGCATAAACAGAAACAATAGATGTAAAACTCCTAAATGGCAGTAAATTGAGCAGAGGCATTATCTATACACTAAAACAGCTTTATTAAGCTGAAGTTGTTTTGGTGACTTTAGTGTCCCTTTAAGGTATGTACATGTGTTCCAGTAGATCTTTTGAATACACTACTTTGTATTAATTACCATGCTTGTTTACTAATAGATAAACTACATATAACAGTCAGGTCAATCCCAAATGTTCAGGAAATATTGGTGAATATTACTTTATAAAAAATAGTTTCAAGTTAAAGGAACACTATAGTCACCTAAATTACTTTAGCTAAATAAAGCAGTTTTAGTGTATAGATCATTCCCCTGCAATTTCACTGCTCTGTTCACTGTCATTTAGGAGTTAAATCACTTTGTTTCTGTTTATGCAGCCCTAGCCACACCTCCCCTGGCTATGATTGACAGAGCCTGCATGAAAAAAAAAATGGTTTCACTTTCAAACAGATGTAATTTACCTTAAATAATTGTATCTCAATCACTAAATTGAACTTTAATCACAAACAGGAGGCTCTAGCAAGCTATTAACATAGCAGGGGAATATAAAATCTTAATTAAACAGAACTTGCAATAAAGAAAGCCTAAATAGGGCTCTCTTTACAGGAAGTGTTTATGGAAGGCTGTGCAAGTCACATGCAGGGAGGTGTGACTAGGGTTCATGAACAAAGGGATTTAACTCCTAAATGGCAGAGGATTGAGCAGTGAGGCTGCAGGGGCATGTTCTATACACCAAAACTGCTTCATTAAGCTAAAGTTGTTCAGGTGACTATAGTGTCCCTTTAAATAGATCTGGTTAAGTATCAGCCTGGGAAAAGGGACAGGCCTTGGATGTTGAAAGAGCAATTTAAACCAGCCAATCAGAAACAATGGTTGTGAAACCAAAATGGTGGAATATGCTGTAATGATATCAAATGTGCACATGTAAATATTGTAGTTAGTATTAGTGTTCGGTAGATATTTGTGTTTGTATTTTTATTAAGGCCTATCTATTGTGTCGTATCTTATAAGGAATTGTTATTATCGTGAAGCCTGTGACATTATGTTGCTCGTCTATAAAATTATTTGAATTGAAAGGACTGCTAAAATCACCCAGACAAGTTCATCGCAATGTTCATCGCAATCTCTCCTATATGCTGGAATACGAATATGAGGATATTCTTTAATTTTATTAGATACGCCTTCAATCAATTTGGGTTTGTGAGTGTGCATTTCACCCATTTTATATTGCTCTAAGGAACGGCAATATTGCCCTATGTCTTTCTCTTTTTTGCATTGTAGTTACCAGTTTGTCGGTACCGTATTTTGTATTCTGTGCTTGAGGGCTTGGAGTCCTATTCTACGTGCAAATACTTTATTAGGTATTAGGGTACTACTGTGTCTCTGCTACACGTGGTATATCTAGTTACATTGTATACACGTTTCACTTTGCCCCAAGTAATTGTCCAAGCTGATCGCAAAAATCCCGGGTGAATTTGACCCGGTATTAGAATATTCAGCAGCTGTAAGGTATGCTGCTCTGACCTGTGTGCGTTCCAGCGGTTTCTGTGGAGATCAGATGGAACGCAAGAGTGAGGAATGTTTTGAAGGGTTGTCATGGCAACCCGAAACGGCAAGACATGCCGGCGGTCGCTCTCAAAATATACAGGGTGCGAAGGGATCGGTGATGAGGAAATAACATCGAAAACACACATAATAATTGCTTATGGAATAAATACAATATATACACACAGATATTAACTGATAGGAAGTTTTACTTCACTTCTTGCACTTAAATCTGGCGTACGGCTGAAAAGTAAGTGTGCCACAAAGTGGTAGGGATCGGTGTGTAAGATAGGAATGGGTACCTATTCTTGGGCGATCGGCAGAATTAAATGGGAGTTGTAAATAGACTGGGAATTAAAAATAAACCTGTGTCTCTGCCGGGATGGGGGAATTGTAATGTACAACCAAGTGGCTAAGTATTGTTCAGTCCTATTTTTATATAGTTATAATGGAACTATTGTGGTATAATTATAGTTTTATCTTGTCTAGCATTAAAGCATTAAAAACATTTTAATGCTGAATAGAAAAGCAGTGCCAGGGGACACAAGACACTATAACCACTCCAATGAGATGAAGCAGGTATGGTGCCTTCAGTGTCACTTTAATTTTCATAAATATTAGTAGAGAACTCAGAACTATACATGTCTAATGACAGAATTTGTATTTGTGTGTCTCTTGGGAGAAGTCTATGAATTGCTATTTTATCCTATGTCATGGGAGATTTTATTTTTTTTCTATGGACTTGGTTGTGATTAAAACGACCAATCTCTGTACAGCCTTAGCAGGATATGCGTATTCCACTTGTCTCCCATTGGCAGCACACAATGTTCTGCATTAGTGTGTTGGAATGTAAGTACTTACTTTTTTCCATTTTTTTTTATACATAAATTACCATTTATTATGTTAATATGTACAATTGTTATAAGTGGTTCCCATAAGGAAAGGTTTAAAGTATAATTGTTTTCTATCCCTCTTCTTTAAGAAACAATGACTAATTATCTGTGTTTGTTTCTTTAGTAGCCAGATTCATATCAATGTAAATAAAAGACTTGTTTGGAGCAGAGACCGTATATGTTTCAGCACACGGATGCTAGACAAGAAATTGTTGCTCCTATCATTCAGTGTTTGGCTTGACTGGCCTTGTTGCTGCAATATTTTATTTTTCTCGTAAAGTGCCAAATCTTTTGGGCTGCAGTCCTATTTTGTGATGTTGGGATATATATTTCTAAAATCTTTATTATTTTGTCTTTTTTGTTTCAGCTACACATTATCACTGTAAAAGCATGCTTGTCATGTTAATAAATATAAAACAGATGCATCAATAGGAAAATAATGTAGGTAAAAGCCATGTAGTCTCATGTTATTTTACAGAAATATCCTTAATGGTTCTGGAGCTGGATCTTCAGTCAATCACGGGAAAGAACATTAAAGCAAATTGAGAGACCGAATGTTTTTCTGAGGATTCTCGAACATCAAGTGGACCACTTTGTGGCGTGTTCATTAAGCTTCAGGTATAATGGATTGAAAGCCAATAGTATCGTATAGTCCATAGGTGTACACAGCACATTTCATTAGGTTGTGCATCAGGTAAAATTAAATTAATATAAATTTATTATTCAAACACTATAATGCCATTTATTTTTATCTTATAGGCTAATTGTTAGCTAAACCATTTTTAGCTATTACCAACAGAACACTTATGATACAAACTTTAAAAATAAAGCACAATTATTTATAAAGATTATTATTATTATTATTATTATGATATTTATAGAGCGCCGTCAGAATCCGCAGCGCTTTACAATGGGTGGACGAACAGACATGTAGTTGTAACCAGACAAGTTGGACACACAGGAACAGAGGGGTTGAGAGCCCTGCTCAATGAGCTTACATGCTAGAGGGAGTGGGGTAAAATGACACAAAAGGTAAGGATAGTAATAGACTAGTGACAGTTGCAGAAGAGGAATCAGTTGGGAGCTATTAACAGTTTAATTGATACACTTTTATGAAGAAGTGGGTTTTAACAATTTTTTGAAGGAGTGGAGACTGGGTGAGGGAGGGAAGCGAGTTGCGGTGCAGCCCTCGAGAAATCTTGAAGGCGAGCATCAGAGGTGGGAGTACAGACAGAAGATAGACGCAAGTCTTCAGCAGATCGTAAGGGCCTAGACAGGACATACTTGTGTATAAGGGAGGATAGATAGGTGGGAGCAACATTATGTAGAGATTTGAAAGCAAGAACCAGAATTTTAAATTGAGCTCTATATTTTATAGGAAGCCAATGTAGGGACTGACAGAAGGGTGAGGCATGGGAGGTGCGGGCGGACAGGAGGATGAGCCTCGCCCCCGCATTCATTATGGACTGTAACGGCGCAAGTTGGGAGCACGTAAAACCACTGAAAGATAATTTTCATCATTGACAAGATTATGATCTATACCCATGTGAACAGCTCCACAACTATGCTACCTCTTATACCCACCTACATAGCACCACACGACTACTCATACCTGTACCAGGGTACTCAACTTCACCTAGCTAGGCATATTCTAACCCACACTTATGCCCTCTGCCTAGCATCACGCCATTACTCACATACAGCTCTGCCCAGTCTTGTGCCCTATCCACATAATACCCACTTATCCTAAGTAGTTTTCCTGGCACTATAGGGTTAATAGGTCCCCCCTCCCTCTGAGCCCCCCTCCAGCAGGGTTGAAGGGGTTAAAACCCCTTCTGCCACTTACCTGAATCCACCGCAGATGTCCCTCGGCGCTGGGTCAGGCTCTGCCCATGCTCCTCCCCCGCCGACTTCAGCCGGAGGGGAGACCTAATGTGCATGTAAGGCAATGTCTGCGGGCACATTAGAACTCCTCATAGGAAAGCATTATTCAATGCTTTCCTATAGGGAACATCTGATGCTGGAGGTCTGTGAGGACCTCCAGCATCAGATAATGGACAAAAACTCTGTTTGATTTCCGGAAGCCCTCTAGTGGCTTTCTGTTGTCTGGAACTGCAATGTTTAACATTGCATTACTAAGTGCAAAAGGGTCACAGCATCCAGACTACTTTAATTAGCTGAAGTGGTCTGGGTGTCTACAGTGTTACTTTAATTAATACCCAATACTTAGCCCTACACACACTCCCATCTACTTACCTCACACATCTACCTATACACCTGTATAGTTCCATATCCCTACTCACACTTATACCCTTCTTCCAAGCCTCCCAACACTACCAACACACATGGCCAGCCCTACACTCATAGACATCTGTTCCATCCCAACTACCCAACAAACTCCAACAAACTCCTAATTGCTTAATCATCTCACACTCCCAACAACCTACCCAGTAAATCAATACCAACAACTTGCTCATACAGCCACAAACCTTAGCAGCTCTTGATAAATAGAAAGTATAGAATAAATAATATTGATGCACAAATCAAATAAGGGGAGACAAACATAAATATTTTGTGAGGAGGTGAGGGTAATCACTTTTGCTTTTGCACAGGGCATCAGATGACCAGGGCTGATTGAGTGTGGTCAATAGACAGTGAAAACGATTAAAATGATTAACAATTTTGTCCCTTACAATCTGACTGTAGACATTTATAATATCTGACTCAGTAGACATCTTCTCTCCAGACCGGCAAATTGAGCTGTAACAGACAAAAAATGCTGGCTTAGCAGAACAAAAAATGGAAAAACCACCATAGTCATCAAAGAGGAGAATCTCGGAGCTCTCCAAAATACATAATAAAAAATATTTATTAGGTTATAAGAAATATGTTTCTCTATTTCATTTGTGGAGATTTCTGGCGCTGCTCACTTCAAAAATGTCTTAAAAATGGCAGATTTCCAGCAATAAAAAAATGCTTTTAATTTTATCTAATAAAAATCTGCCTTGTTACATATCTCAGGGAGTGATGAGACCATCTAATAGACTCCAAAAACAAAGAAATCTCTCAGCAGAGGTGAAGTCATCATCAATGATATGTATTAATCCCCAATGTTTTATAATAATGAATAGCACAGCATGATGTGGCTTATTCACTATTTTGTGAAATGTCAAGAATTAAAAAATGCTAAGCAAGAATATCCAAACTATAAAAAATATTTATTTACAGTAGGAGAGAGTCGTGCACACACATTTACTTCCACAAGGGGGCTTCCACGAGGGTTCTCCATATAAGGAGGGCAAGGTCCTCACAAATGTCCAAAGGTAGCAAATACAGATATCCAGGCACACCTGATGGTTTCTTCTAAAATGCAGATTTTATTTGGAACTCAAAAACAGAGACAACGTTTAAGCTCCTAGGCACGACAAAGGCTCATGTAGGAGCCGAAACGCCTTCATTTCTGTGTTCCAAAAAAAGACAGCATCTTACAAAAAAACATCAAGAGTGTCTGGATCTTTGTATCTCCTAACATTAAACTAAAATAAGAAGCTGACTTGGAGGACTTTTTTTTAACATCGTATTCTTTTGGCCTAATACCTGCAAGTCCATTTAAATTTTCCATATTTACCTGTTTAGTGAATAAACTCCATGTGTGAGAATAAATGACATTTGGCAGTGTGAAACACGATGGGTTATCCCCCTCGGCAAAAAGACCATACAGTAAATTGTGGGTATTGCTTCTTCCATACTGGAGATGTGGAGTTATCTAGCTGCGTGTCTTTATTTTTGATCTTGTATTGTCTATGCAATCAGCTTCTACCAATAAATATGTAAAGATGTGATAGGCCATCCGTGGTTCCTCATTTGTAGCACTAGTTATTTTTCCCACAGAATCCTGGGCCTTCGACAGATTGTTGAAGAGACATTGGGATTCATGCCGATCAAGAAGATACATCATACAGTATGTTGTTACTTTTGAGAAAACTAGTTTGCCATTCATATTCATTTCTGTGTCTTGACTACACCAAGACCCCATTACAAAACCTGTTACTACATCTTGCTTTATCCAGATAAATTTATTTATACCAGCATCTATAGCTGTCCTCCAGACAGCCAACATTATTCCTGTAACATCCATGTTTTAGTAAAAAACATTTGCCATTTTACCTTTGTCTTTTCAGGAGCTCATTCTCCATATGTTGCTATCAGTGTGTGCCCTTTCATGGCCATGCCCCTATTTCCTCCTGTGATAGCACCATTGACACATAGCTATTCTAGTTTTGTATACATACCATAAATGTGCTAAGGCATAGTTTAGTTCTGCCAGTATTTGCCTTTTAATTCTACCTGGTGTTTACTAACTCCATTCTCTTGAATATGCAGCTTTGTCCTGGTGGAAATAAACCATTTTTTTTTTTTTTTTCAAAATATTTTATTTAGTTCTTATTTATAGTATATTTATAAAAAAAAGCACCCCAAAGCCCTTTGATATTTCATCTTTGCCCCTTTCTTCACAGTGTTCATATCTTTTCTTAGTATAAGCGTAAAGGGTTATTCACATGCCAAACTGCATTGGGAAGGATGTCCCAGAGGTCTCAGGGAGGACTTGGTTGGATACCGCCATTGGTCATCTTTTACCAGCATGCCATGCAGGTTAATGACAGACACCCAATATGCACAGATTTAACATTAGCAATAGCAAGTCCAGGCTAATGAACCTGTCGATGTTGGAATTAGACCTTTGGCAGCAAATGCATGTTCTCTTTCTCTGTATGTGTAACATTTTAAACTGAAACACTGCACATACCGACGCTAAGCACCGTAGCCACATCAAATCATTGTGTTGGTCATGATTCATGGAGTAACCATTTAAATAAAACATTCTGTGCTAAACCCATGAGATTAAACCACAATAGTGTTTTTATTGAAAAGTTTTTTAAGTGGTGGTATTGCCTATTTAAACATGACAACACCACTCCTAAAACATGGCGAAAAAAATTCTGAGCATAGTAATTGTGATGAGGACTATATATATATATATATATATCACAAATTAATACACTTTAGATACAATTATATTTAAACAGTGTTATTCTTCATACTTATGACTACAGCTATCATTTAGATGTTATATTTATATGTCTATATTTTTATTTTTGTCAATGGTTACTCCGTTATTGGTTTTGTCATTCCTAGTATTACACCAGCAACTTCCACAGCTGCTAATAATCACGTATTTTAAAATACAAGAGAACCTTCAGGGAGCTTATTAAAGAAGTCTTTTGGGTGTCCAACTCTCCCTTTACATTAACTTGTGCAAAATGTCTAATAGTTCAAATGGTTTACTGTGTACAGTTGGGTGAGCAGCACAGACGGATAAATATATTAATTTACTTTAGATTTCCTATCTAAAGCCATTGATGTCCTAAAGAACATACACAGAGAACATTTGTAATAATGAAATAAGAGATGGTTTTAATAATAATAGAAATGACCATTTAAAGGGATAATATAGACATTAAAGTGTAATGGCCATTATACATTGCTTTGGCAGGTTTATATGCTAGATCCCTCTTAATTTAATATAATACTTGCATTGTTTGCTGTAGTTCCCAGATTCCGATTAGTCTAAAATTCCATTTGGGAGTCATCATCTCGTGATTCAAGTGACCTAATGCATAAAAACACGCAAAATCCTACTATTTAGAGATGTTTCGCAGAATATAGTTTGGAACAAAATTCTTGCAGAAACATAAGAGGTCGGGTACAAATATTTTAAGCAGTAACGAAAACTTCCAGATGACAGCTGAAGAACAAGCACCCGTTTAAATTAAAACATTACGACTCGCTATGGCTTATTTGTGTTCTCACCACAATGACAATTTAGTTACATATAGCCTTTCAAATGCAGACCTATGATTGTTTGGGTTCTACTCTACCATTAAACAAGCCTTCATCTTCAGAAAGCCAAATTCTTTGAACAATAAATCACATTTATGTTCAGCTGTTGCCAAGCTAAATATCTTCAGTTTCGGGTAATTATGTAATTTCCAGATTTGTTACAATGGCTATGGCTGATAAGTCAATCGCCACGGAGAGAAATATTCCAGAACAATTTTTATTAGTTTGTCCTTCACTGATGTATGTGAAATGCACTCCCTTTTCTCATTACTGCTTTTTTCCCCCACTTAAACAAGCTTTCATCGTGCCAGTTTATATCTGGATAATGTCACTGTTAGATGTAAAAAGAAAAAAAAATATATCGGTTTAAATCAAATAAATTAGGTACTTCTGTTATTAATAAAAGTTTTTTTTTCCCCACAGAACTTTAATAAATTAAGAATTAATATTTTACTTTAGATTGTTTAATTTGCATTTGTCTCAATAAAACTTTATAGACGAGTTTCCTAAATGATCCAGTTTGCGTATGGATTTAGCATTCTAGAAATAGATTGCTTTATAGTAAAGTATATAAAGTAAATATAGTAAAGTATATATTGCAATTGGCATTATAGTGGAACTATAAGCATCAGACCCACTACAACCGACTGTAGTTGTTATGGCCCAGTATGCCCATTGTGCTGTCCCCTGATTCTATGTCAAATTTCTTTGCTTGTCACAAAACTGATGGTCCCCTGGCTCAGCCTTTAAATCTGCATATTGCTATTGCAAAAGTTATACTTCAGCTTTAGCTGTAATAAATGTGTCCATGTTTGAAATTCCAACTCACTCAATAGATATCATAAGACAAAGTAGGAACCACTTTGTCGGATATATTTTTCCTATGCTTTACAAATCTTGACAAAAAGATGGAGCTATCTCTGCCAGGATTTGCCAAACCCTCAGCCACCACTAGTGATGTCTGAGGGACAAAGGCTTTGCCCAATGAAGGAGGTTATCACTGGCTAACCGTGTCCGTGATTGAATCCCAAGTATATTGAAGAAAATGCTTCTCCAAAGTTCAAAGTGCTTAAAACTAATTTTGATCCCAAAATACATTTAACAACAGACAACATTGCAAACACCACTTGTACGTATAAAGAATGTAATTAGAGATGTAAGTGCTATACAGCATGTAACGTGTTATGCAGTTAGTTGGAGATATTTTTCATCTAATTACATTCTTTATGTTTACCTGTGGTGTTTGAGATGCTGTCTGTTAATCTTTTTTAAATATATATATTTTTTCGAATACGTATTATGTTTAAAACACTTTGAACTTTGAAGCAAAATTTTTTTTAATCGATTTTGGATTCAATCATGAATCCAAAATCGCCAGTAATTTTCTCCTTTTTGGTGAATGTCTTTGTTTGGACTAAGCTTCCCTGGATGCCGGACTCCAGTAACTCCACTTTAAACATTAATACACATTAGCTTTTCTGATGCGGTCCCTTAAGGTTTTAGATTTTTTTTTAATCTAATTAAGTAAAACTCACCATTTCCTGCACAGAGTGGCCACCACACTGCCAATGGCAACATAACCATTGGGGTCTTTGCAAAACTTGCAAAGACCCCAGATGGTGACAGAGACATTTTAAGAATTGTTTTTCTGCAGCAGAGTGTGTTGTGCCTTTCTGGTGCCATTGATTTCATATGTTTGTTTGTTAGCTAAGCAGTCATCTAAATTTTCTATGGAATCTTTTTGAAACTATCAAGTTTGTCCTTTTGTGGCCGTGTACACACGCATTATTTTTGAAATTCATCCCTTGGATATATTAAATGACTGTATTTCTATGATTGATGTCCCCGTGTCAATCTATTTGGCAACCTAGATGTCACTTTTAAAACTTACAAATCAAAGATCTACTGGACAGATATGTTCTGGTTAAATCCACCACTCATTATTCTAATATATATTATGTATATGAACCGGGCTGTGTGTAGACTGATATGTCCTGCAATATGGATGCTAATGCTATCAGTTTATAAAGCAGATCCTAACATAGGCGTGCGCAGCCTATTGTATAAGGGTGTGCACCCTAAAGCACAAAAACACACGCCGCATATATATATATATAAATAAAAAATGAAAGAAAGATAGCACTCCCAGGACTTGTAAATAAAGTAAAACTTAACTTTTAATCAATCAGCAGAAGGTCGACGTTTCAGTCTGTTAACCACAGACTTTCATCAGGACTAGTGTAACACCATAAAATCACATATATATACAATAAATACATATTGGTAATCAACTTACCCACCACCAAACTAATTACTTCTCCCTGTCAGCTCCGGCTGGGTCTGCCGCGGGTTCCGCCGACGTCAGTGCGTGCGTCGCAATGACGTCATTACACGGCGCCGGCGTCATCACCACACCTCGTGACCACACGCCCGTCGGCATCATGGGGAGTGTTGTCATGGAAATAAGGGACATATACTTTGAACTACTAAGACTTAGAAAACGAGAGACTGATTTGGACCTGCATGGGCTCTTCTTGTCTGAATACCATCGCAAGTTACAAATTCCACGAGGTTTTCGTGTTAAAAACATTCCTACCATCGGTAGATTGAAGCCGCAGGTCTGTAAACGCTGGATCTCCGTTCTAAATAAATGTTCATTAGATCTTATGCTTAAGTAAATGTTCATTAGATCTTATGTGATTTTATGGTGTGTTGCACTAGTCCTGATGAAAGTCTGTGGTTAACAGACTGAAACGTCGACCTTCTGCTGATTGATTAAAAGTTAAGTTTTACTTTATTTACATTTCATTTTTTGTATTTTGCTGGACAAGCACCGGGCATATATATTTGGATTGTGGAGTGCAGGGTTATTTTGCTTCGTTATATATATATATATATATATATATATACTGCTGTGTGTGTGTGTGTAGACACTGTGTGTGTGAGGGCGATGTGTGTGTGTGTGAGGGCGCTGTGTGTGTGTGAAGGCGCTGTGTGTGTGAGGGCGCTGTGTGTGTGTGTAAGGGTGCTGTATGCGTGTGTAAGGGTGCTTTTAGTGTGTATATGTGAGGGTGATGTGTGTGTGAGGGCGCTGTGTGTGTAAGGGCGCTGTATGTGTGTGTAAGGGTGCTGTGTGTGTGTGTGTAAGGGTGCTGTTAGTGTGTATATGTGAGGGTGCTGTTAGTGTGTGTGTGTGTGTGTGTGTGTGTGTAAGGGTGATGTGTGTGTAAGGGTGCTGTTAGTGTGTATGTGTAAGGGTGATGTGTGTGTGAGGGTGCTGTTTGTGTGCTGTATGTGGGTGCTGTGTGTGTGTGCTGTATGTTTGGGGGATTGTGTGTATTGTGTGGGGGCCGTTTGGTAAATATCCCCCCTCCCTTCTTACCTTATGTAGGGAGGGGGGACCTTGCTGCTGCTGCCTTCCCTGGTGGTCCAGTGGAGGTGGGGGCAGATTTCTTAATATCCCCCCTCCCTTCTTACATTATGCCTGGGAGGGGGGATCATTTCTGCTGCTGCCTTCCCTGGTGGTCCAGTGGAGAGTGAACTCTAGCCTTGCAGGCTAGAGTTCACTCTCGCGAGATCTGAGCGTTGCCGCGGTAACCGCGGCAACGCTCAGAATCCCGCGAGAGGACCCGGCGGAGCTGCTGGCAAGAGCTCCCCGGGTCCTCTCCTGCCTCCCTCCCTGCCTGTGGGTCGGTGGGGAGGGAGGCTTAGAGCAGAGCCGGCGCTCGGACAGCGCCGGCTCTGCATGAGCCGACAGGGGAGATCCCGAGATCTCCCCTGCCGGTCTCAATACATAGGCGTGCCGCGGGGATTATGGTGTGCCTATGGATCCTAATATCCAGTTATGTTATAAGCAGACATGATTCTAGGGGCTAAACTACTTATTTTATAAACCCCTAGTTTACGGTATATTATGGGATAAGATCAGACACCAAAGACTGGAATAAGAAGCTGATTATCATGATGGTCTGGGAGGGTTGTTCCCGAACTGTAAACAAAACAAATGATTGAATCAGACACTAGACTTCTGCAACAGTATCATTATTCATCCAGTATGGTCCTGGGACATTTCAGCCTACAGTGGGGTCTTTAATTGCTGCCGCCCAGGAGTGATAGGAGTGAGCGCAGGACTTATCTGTTTGTATTTGTATACAGTAGGGTCTTTGAATCATTGCCAGGTCTGTTTTTGGATAAATAAGGATCCTGTTGTAAATGTCCAGTGTTTGACTCCATCATTATTTTATCTGTTTTAAGGACTGGAGGAAGCCTGTGACGCTGTACCCAACAAAACTACAGAGTTCGGATTCTCCTTACTGTTTCCTTTGTTAAATTTTTCTGAAGCTGTATGCAGCCTGTCTCAGGTGGTAAATGTTTTTTTCATTTATTTTGTTTTGGTTTTTTTGCCTTATTTTTTAAACACATTATCAATATACTGCATTTAAAATAGGCAGTCATTTGTGTTCTGACCATTGAGTTCCCACAATGTACTAAGGAAAACAATTAGATTTATTAATGGAAAAAAAAATCCTGTTTCCCATTGTGCTGTTTCAGTATAATATTGTTAGACAGTACAAAGGTTCTACATCACTGGAAACAGAACAAAAGCAAGTTACAATAGCTTAACGTTTTATGAATTGGACTAAAAGTAAGGTTTTAAAGCCTATATTTTCCTTGTACCTTAAATCACTTCCTCGGGGAGGCCGTTACAGAGGCCGCACACATTTTTACAATTAGGCATATCCCTGGTGCGGTCTTACAATTCACAGAGAAAAAAAAAATATATCATTCTTCGTCACATCAAAACGAATATGATGTGGATAAATAACTGGATGGTTTTGAAAGAAAATAAAGGAATGTAAAAAAAAAAATTATTCCGGAAAAAAGATTGTAAAAAGCTAAAAAGAAATTCCACCTGCTTAGTATATAAATTGAAAATATATAATGTTAGAGCTTTGATAACCTGCCTACTTTTCTCCTCTTAGGAGTCTATACTTCTGCCTGTCTTTCTCATAATTAGTTATAATTTCTCCGTGTTGGGTCAGCCAGCAGGTTTTATATGTGAGTCTATCATCGAGAGGGTAACATATGCTTCCTTGAGTAAGCTAGAGAGCCATTGATTAGAAAATGTCAAAAATATACTACATTAAGCTTAAGCAATGTGCTTCTGATTACCCGGTATGCGTTTTTATGCACTTCAAAAAAATACACAATCATATACACAGCTGAGTGTTAAGATTTTGCAAATGTAGATAGATCACTTCTACATGTAAAAGTCCATCCTTTAAATAGCTGGCTATGATGATTAGAGAAACTGCCTGCAAATTTAGGACAACATCACAGAATTGGAAAAATATATGTATACTGGCTAATTTGTAGATTTTATTTTAATTATGACCTGATTTAATACTTTTTTAGATAAACCTTAAAAGACATTTTACAAAATATTAAAGTATCAAAAAACATATTATAGATGTAAAAAAATATCTAAAAATTTAAAAATATCAAGATATTAAAATATTTAATTATTTTAAACAAATAGTAAAGCATTTTAAAAGTTTTCGCAAAAATATTGGATCATTTTAAAATCTTAAAGCCTAAAATATGAAAATCAAAGCTCACACTTAAAAAAATAAATAAAAAATCTTAGCCTAAAATATTAAAATTGACCACACTTTGAAATCATAATTTAGGGGATAAGACTTACTGACTTACTGACTTGCATGGTTTGGTGATTATTGAATTAACAGTTATAACATTCACGTTATTACAGAAACACTAAAACAGATACATTCCGTTATAGCTATAAATAATTATATCCGCAGGAGATCTTTGTGATAGCGTATAGTATTGTTTTCCTACAATTTTCAAGCATTGTTTTTAGTACAGCAGACATGCTAATATTGTTATAATACCCTGCCAAAAATGAAATCACTTGTTTCCTATACTTATCATAAAAACCACTGAGACAAGTTAAAATGAGAACAATCAACAATGCTGCCTAATGATAATGAATTAATTTTCAAATGAATTCTAGCTTGTCATGACGCGTAAAAATGACAAACTAATATAGAAACATAGAAACATAGAATGTGACGGCAGATAAGAACCATTCGGCCCATCTAGTCTGCCCAGTTTTCTAAATACTTTCATTAGTCCCTGGCATTATCTTATAGTTAGGATAGCCTTATGCCTATCCCACGCATGCTTAAAATATTATGGGCATTTTTCATTTGAGTCTAAAAATCCCATGTTTTGCTAATATGGATATGCTCGTATTGGAAAAGATTATACCACAGCTATACAAATGCAAAAGGAACAAAGATTGGAATATGTAATAGTGCAAAATAGAACATTTTCTATATATGGAATTGTTTGTGAATTACAATGTTTAATATCACTACTTACGTACAATGCAATCAGATTTATTTAGCTAAATCACATGTTTTACAGGCGGAGAAGTACATCAGAATTTTTATAAAGGGACTCGTAAAAATGTATATGTATATTTATGTGGGGTAATTCTTATTCCTGGGCTACCATACGGTCTCAAAAGCAACATAACCAATCGGGCAAATTTCAGTGTGGAAAAAAAAGGAAACTCAAGCATGATTATATTTGACTCAGTAACTTTTGAAAACACCATAAATCCTATACATGGCGGTTACTGTTATACTCGGGAGCCTTCATCGAACACAAATATTAGTGTTTCAAAATAGTAAAACTTATCACAACAATTATATTGTCAGTGGAAGTACCGTTCGTGTGTGAAAAGTGCAAAAAAATTCATTGTTGTGATATGTTTTACTGTTTTTAAACGCTAATATTTGTGTTCAGCGAAGTCTCCTGAGTAAATCAGTACCCCCCATGTACAGTTACAGGGTTAAATATAGGGCTTGTGAGCCAAATTCTCTGGACTTTAAGCCTGGGTTGTCAGGCAGGTCCCTCAAATTATAATCAATAAAATGACTTGATTATGTAAAAATATTATATAAATATATTTGTAGAATTTAAATATATATGTATATATGTGTGTATGTGTGTATGTGTGTGTGTGTATATATATTATATTATATATATTATATATATATAGATACATTTATGTATTTATAATGTCATTCTAAATGTATTTTGAATTTAATATATATGTATATTAACATCAAAATACAGTTAGAACAAATTAAAACTGGTATATATATTTTTTCACATTTATTTTTATTCTTTTTTTACGTTTATTTTTTAAATTAATTTCAATTTCTTTATTTATTTTTTACATTTTATATATATATATAATTATATATACTCTGCAGGCACTGCATATACAGGCACTGCATATATATATATATAAATTAACGTCATTCTACGTGTATTTTAATATTTACATATATATATATATATAAATTAATATTAAAATACACTTTTATTAATGGTTTATGTATGTGTTTGTGCATATAAAAGTACTTGGATCATATATAAATATATATGAATATATATATATATATATATATATATATATATAATCCAAGTATTTTTATTTACTTTCTAAATTTTTTGCAGGCATTAGGGGGACTGCCTAATAACTCAGGCAGGCCCTCTGCAGGCACTGCATAAGCCAGCTATTCCGGCCATGTGATCGCAAGGACATCGCAATCACATGGCCGGATCGGGCAGAGGGGAGCTCAGAGGCAGACCCCAGGATCGCGACCGCCGTCGGGGTAACGGTGGGGACCCGGTAAGTACAAAGGACGGCGGGAACGTTCTATGCCGCCCCCTGGCATTTAGGACTGCCCCAAAAAGGACACCATAGAACGCCTGCCATCCTTAAGGGGTTAAAGACACTTAAATGAAAACATTTGAAATCTCAATTTTCCATGTCAGGGCAGATGCAATCATTTAGGGTGTTAAACAGTGATTCAATTATTTGATATTCATAAAAACTAAAACCGTCTCCTTTGGCAATCTAGATACTAATTAAACCAAATATTATTAAGTAGAACCCCACCACCACACACACAATAAAATCCCAAATTCTGAGAGTTTTCTCCTCATGTTGACCCTTAATTCACTTTTTGTGATTACACAGAATTGAAAATTGGATACTACACTTGGGCTAGCTCATTGCTTAGTGGGTAAACACCTAAATTGTTGTTTATTAGAGGAAGCCTCCATGGGTTTATTATTTAGGATCATTTATAGACATTGGCAATAGGATAAACAATAAATACAATATTTTAAGAACTGCCTGGAAAAATGGTGTATATATAAGTTTACAAGAGGGGGAGAACAAACATTGGATTGACTTCAAAACAATTTAATAAATCCTGGATCTTGAAAATATCAGTTCATCATAACTGAAGAAAAAAAATTACAAGTGATCTTTTGACTCAGAAATTGCACATTATTATTTTTATTTCTTTTACGTTGGGCTTATTTCCAACTAATTAATATACTGGAGTACTACTCAAAATTTATTTTAGAGAAAGTATACTTAACTAGATGTTTGGTTGCCTTGATTAGAATAGTAAATATGAACTACTTAATTTTTCAGAATATTAAACGTACTGATGAATAAGGGGCTCCGAATAGAAATTTTAACTAGAAATTTAAAAGAAAAAATATATAAAACAGCCCGTACCATAATTGCAGTAAATGTCAGCTTATGTGTATTAGAGCCATACCCAAGTTACATTGCACCCAGGGCAGAAAAGTATTTTGTCCTTAGAGCAGAAAAAAGATAATTGTCTCCTTCTGCACCATCCCTATCACCATTTTGTTAGGGAAATTGTACACATATACTGACATTCATATATAGACATTGATATCATACACATTTATTTTTACACTTAATTACATGTACGTCTATCCTCCGATGCTTCTCTAGGGCTAAACCATTCCTGTGGACCTCTGTTCCCTTCTCCATTAGACTTTCATCAACTCTCCATTCCTTAAAAAAATAATTGAAAACTCAGTTCTTCAGGAAAGCATATCAATTAAACTGTTAATAGTTTAGCCCCTGCACCCTAATTCTTCTCCTGCAACTGTCATAAACTCCCACACAACCCCCCCCCCTCCACAAACTCTTCAGTGAATACTATTCTAGCAACCTAGTTTTCTACCCTACCCTTACCTTTTTTTGTCACTATACCCAACTCCCTCTAGCATGTAAGCTCATTGAGCAGGGCCCTCAACCCCTCTGTTCCTGTGCGTCCAACTCGTCTGTTTACAATTAAGTGTGTGTCCACCTATTGTACAGCGCTGTGGAAGTTGTTGGCGCTTTCTAAATAATAATAATAATAATAATAATGTACACACATACTTTCATAAACAAATGGATTTAAATATACAACACAGACTCGTGTATAAACACATACAGACTGCTGTTTTATTGGAAAATAAACATCCAATCAAGCAACAATAATCTTTAAAGGAATTCTTTAGTGCCAGGAAATCAAAACCGTTTTCCTGGCAATATAGGTCCCTACAGTGCCCCTCTCCCTCATGCCCCTGTCCCATTGCGCTGAAGGGGTTATAACCCGTTCAGTCACTTACCTGAATCCAGCACCGATGTCCCTTGGCGCTGGGTCAGACCTAGCTCACGCTCCTCCCCCACCGACGTCAGCCAGCAGGGGAGACCTAACGCGAATGCGCCGCATTTGCGTTAGAATTATCCCATAGGAAAGCATTAATCAATGCATTCCTATGGGGAAAATCCAACACTGGAGGTCCGCTTGCAGAGCGTGAGGATGTCTAGCACCACATACTGGACCAGAGGTCCGTTTCAATTCTGGAAGCCCTCTAGTGGCTGTCTGGTAGACAGCCACTGAGGACAGACTTAGAGCTGCAATGTAAACATTGCAGTTCTCTGGAACTGCAATTGTAACATTGCAGCACTAAATCCAAAAAGGACACAGCACCCAGACCACTTCAATGAGCTGAAGTGGCCTGGGTGCCTACAGTGTCCCTTTAACCACTAATCAATGCTCTGGCAAAATACTAAGGCAAGGGCTGGTCTATAATAAGGAAAGAGATAATTACCAAGGGTAAACTTGCTGGGATCTGTTGGATTCAGCCTGAACACTATATCCTGAAACACAACCACAGAAAACAGTGGCATTGAGAGGTACTGCACCAGACTGAGTAAATCCGAAAACGAGGTCCCTTGAAATGCTGATACTTATTATTGATGACAGGATAACAAAACTATATTATAACAATATAACATTAAAGGAACACTCCACACTGAAATTTGCAGAGAAACAACTCACGTTTTAGTAGATATACCCCCTATTTTTTTATGCATGTATTTATTGGGAGAATATCTTAAAAGAGCTTACAAAAGCTGTAGTTCTTATGAGCTGCCGGCTTTGCAAGCCATCACCTTTTCTCTTGGAAGAGACTAACAGTCTCGTCACTGAGAAGCCCCTTATTCTGTGAGCATGGGAGGCTAGAGCGCATGGATGGTAAAACACCGCTCTGCGCCAATGAGACCATCTGATTAAAATAGCCGAATTTCACTCTGCTATATCCTTGGAAGCGACTCTAGTGGCTGTCAGAGTGATATCCACTAGAGGCATTTAATCCTGCAATGTAAACATTGCTGTTCCTGTACAACGGCAATGTTTTCATTTGCAGGGTTAAAATAATGGGTGGACATGGCACTCGGACCAATTTATTAATATGAAGTAGTCTGAGTGCATAGAGTGTCCCTTTAATGGAAGGACTTCTTTACCACTTTACATTGTAGTAGAAAGGGGTTTATTTTAACCACACTCAGTATCGACATTCTCACGTGCAAACAAACATTATAGCAGGCGTGCCCAGAAGGTAAATCCCCAGATGTTGTAGAACTTCAACTCCCATGATACTTTGCATGTCTTTAGAATGAGAAAGTATCATGGAAGTTGTAGTTTTAAAACATCTGGGGATCCCTGATTTGGTCCTCCCTGCATTATATCATTATGTATCTTTTTTAAAATTAACTTTATCATTTCATGCACAAACACACAGGATTATTCACTGAAGTGTAAAATGGAGGGAATTCAAAGTGAATGTTACGTTTTAGGCCACAAAAGAAGACTGGAGACTGAGACTGTAGATTTTGACCAAATATTTGAAATTCACTGTGAATTAATTTTGCTCTCCCAACAATGCACACTCTAGTAAAAAAATATATAATTGAAGGAACAGGTATAAGAAAGGAGAGTTATGAAGTATATGCTCCAAGCAGCAAAAATAAATTGTAGTCATGTATTTCCTTGACTGCTGTCTAGATGTAACCACCAACCCGTTGCCCCTGTTCCCAATGACACACAAGAGACCGAATTAAGTTGGGTAAGGACAACGGCCACAGCTTTATTTATCTTTACATGCCAGGAACAAAACCATACTGCCGGCTGTTGGGGTGATTGCCCAACAGACAGATCTATCCCCACAAACCATGAGTCCAATGCAGCCTGCCTCCATCATCAGCTCCCAGAAGGCAGCGACTCCCCAAGCCTCCTCGGCAACTTCTTCACTTCTGCCTGCGCTGGCCAGGACTCCCGCGTGCTGTGACAAAACAAGAAAAGAGAAACCAACAACAAGCACCGGAAACAAAAACCCACATTCCTTCAGTACCCACATGTCCTAGGGGCGGAAGGGCGGGAAAGTCAGGATCCTTGCACTTTCAAGAGCTGACTGATAAGTCCCCTCCCCTAACTGTCCTTAGAACTGTCTTACCCTTTGGCCACTTTGTATCCATCTACACCCCTCCCCTCTGCTTCTCCTTCAAGACTCCTTAGCCTAGCATCAGTCATGTCCCCCCTTCCTTGTCAGTCCAGGGAGGTGTCTTGACTGCTGTCTAGATGTAACCACCAACCCGTTGCCCCTGTTCCCAATGACACACAAAAGACCAAATTAATGTGGGTAAGGGCAACGGCCACAGCTTTATTTATCTTTACATGCCAGCAACAAAACTATACTGTCGGCTGTTGGGGTGATTGCCCAACAGACAGATCTATCCCCACAAACCATAAGTCCAATGCAGCCTGCCTCCACTATCAGCTCCCAGCAGGCTGCGACTTCCCAAGCCTCCTCGGCAACTTCTTCACTTCTGCCTGCGCTGGCCAGGACTCTCGCCACCGCGATAACGACTTTCCTTCACGCCTCCTGTCGTCATCGCGCCCACCGCCGTCAGCGCAGCCTCAATCCCACTCTGTAAACCCGTATTAAGGATATCCAACCCGATGGCATTTAAGTGTACCCCAACCTTCCTCATCAAATCCCAGTTATCGCCCTCCAACTCCACATGTCAGACGACTACATCCCCCATCCGCCGTACGAATTTTCCTACGGTGATGTTAAGCTTGCGCCGGTTCTTCTCCAAACCGCGTGCATGCGGCAGCGCGCGCCAGCACGGCCTGGAAACCACCTCCGACCAAACCAAGGTCATGTCCGGAAATATCACCATGCACCTCACCAAGTCGTGCCGAAACACGTGGAGAAGGTCCACTGTCCTGGATTCCCCTAAGTCATTGCCTCCCGCATGGACTACCGCCACCACCGGCCTGAGACAAACTTACGCAGTGCCACGAATTCTGGGTATACTTGATGCCATAAAAGACCCCTAATGCCCTTCCACCGGACTCGGGCCAAGTCGAATGGGAACCCCAAATTCCGTCCATAGGCTCGGTCTTCTGCTCGCCGAGCAGCCCAGTACACGTAGGATCCACACGTACCGGGACCGACCACCTACAACGAGAAGAGGGTTACAGCATATGAGGACGGACATATGACTTAAAACGCCCCGACTCCCACCTACCAATGCGCTGGATACCCGCAGCCGAGTAGCCCTGTAAACTCGCCTGGGTGGCAGCCCCAATCCGAAAGGAATGGGCTGAAAAACCTCGACCATCCATCCCACCAGCAGTAAGCGCTCTCCGCAGCATGGCCGAGAACTGATACCGCGTCAGCGGCGACCCATCCGAGTGAGCTAACAACGGGCCCCCCGCTCCGGACGCACCTTCATGAATTCGTGAAAGGCCCCAACCGGACATACTTCGTCCCCCGTAGTACCTAAACGGACCCAGGCACCCCAGGCCACTTGGTCCGTCTTAGACCGCCGCACAAGAATGTCAACGGCGGACGGAGACCACCGCACATCCGACAATGCCAAAGGCGAGGCCTTCCTTTTACTAGGAGCGACCAGCTCGCCGATGCGAAAAGCCCTAAAAAAAAAAAACGAAAAGGCCAAACGAAATAACTTGGAGTCATACTCTGAACCACAGACCACCGGCAACACTGCGAGAATCCGTCGCAACATCTTAACCGAAATCGGGCGCCGACGATCCGGGCACCGCCGCAGACGCCATCCCTTTATCACTCTCTGAATCCCAAATTCCTTGGTGATATCACGCCAACCCATGAAACGGAACAGAAAGGACAGTGCAGCCAGCGCCTTTTCTGCTGCCGCGCAAGACCTACCTCGCTTGACCATGTCCTTCAACAGCATTAGAGTCGCCTCCAGGCACCCTGGTTCCGCAGAGACCTCCCCGTCCCATGCTGACAACAGCCACTGTTTCCACACTGCCCGGTATGCCTTCCAGGAAGCCTCTGCCAAGGAATCCAACACCAAGCCCATCAGGCCTCGAAATCGAGCTTCCATAAGGAGTCCAGACACGTCAGACCGATCCGCCGCGCCTCTGGCGCTGCCTCGCGAAACCGCTCCCACTGCAATCGAGACAAGGCGTCAGCCACCACATTTTGCACACCTGGGACATGACGCGCCCGCACCCAAATGTTAAACTGCAGACTAAGAAGCACCAGTCGCTGAAGCAGCGCCAAAACTGGTGGAGACGAGGAGGACGACCGGGCAATCACATGAACAACACTCATGTTGTCCGTGTGAAAGACCACCGTGTGATTCCGAAGATCCTCGCCCCACAGTTCCAGTGCGACCACTATCGGAAAAAGCTCCAAAAAGGTTAAATTCCGTCCAAACGGGGAAGACCGCCACTCTTCCGGCCACTCCCCCGCGCACCACTGGCCCTTAAATTTCCCCCCTAAAACCAACAGACCCCGAGGCGTCCGTAAAGAGCTCCAACGCCGAATTAGAAGTGGCCACCCTCAACCAGCAGGAGTGCCCGTTGTAACGGAGTAGGAAGGAGCTCCACACTGCCAGATGCGACTGAAGGCGCCTCGTGATCCAAATGTAATGGAAGGGTTCCCTCACTCCCACAATGGACAAAGACAATCTGCGACAAAACGCCCGGCCCATCGGTAAGACCTGACACGCGAAAACCAAGTGGCCCAGAAGGCCCTGCATTTGACCCTATTTGCATTAGAGCCCTTGACCAGGTCAACCAGACGAAGTAACACCACCAACTTCTCCTCTGGGAGCCGAAAAACCATGCTCTTGGTATCGATCTCGATACCCAGGTACGACAGAACCAACACCGGGCCGACCGTTTTCTGTTCCGAAACTGGAACTCAGAAATCCGACGCCACACTTCGGAAGGCCTGGAGCAAAGAAAAACAATCCGTAGAACCCGACGGACCCACAAACAAGCAGTCGTGCAGGTAATGGGTCAAGGAAACTCTTGCCGTGACCCACTCCAAAAAGGAAGAAAACAGTTTGAAATAAGAACAAGAGATAGTGCAGCCCATGGGCATGCACATATCATAATAGTAGGAACCGTGAGCAAAACACCCTAACAAGTGGAAACAATCCGGATGAACCGGCAACAAACGGAAGGCGGACTCAATGTCCGATTTTTCTAATAACACCCCACGACCGGCCCGCCGAAGTAGGAGCAATGCGTCGAAGGACGCATAGCGCACCCTGCACACATCCCTGTCAATGTCATCGTTGACCGACGCCCCCGCAGGGTACGAGAGATGGTGAATTAACCGAAAAGCTCCTGGTTCCCAAGCCCAACGGAGACACTCTCAGATTGTGGAAAGATGGGGAATCAAAGGGGCCGGCCATGCGTCCCCGTTGAATCTCCACCTCCAATTTTTCCCGTAATAAGCCCTCTTTTCCCCGAGTGGACCGAAGGTTATCGGCAAACCGACCCTCATCCGACCGCACGAATGGAATCCAGAAACCCGTCGTGAATCCGTCGAACAAAAGGTCCGCGACGTCCCGCTTAGGATACCCGTCTAGCCACGGTTGCATCTTTTCCACGTTCACTGGGGTCCTCGCCGCGAGAAACGTCGTCCCTACCAGAGCCCTTGGCGGCGGATGGTCTACCCTTCCTGAAACAGCGAAGGGCCGGGTGGGCTCCCCCGCAGTGGGCACACTCGTGCCGGTATCTACAGGAACTAAACCACTTACAATGGCTCTCATTGAAGAGCCAGCAGACTCCCTTTCTCTGACCCGCCGACGTACCCGTAGGCACGCCGGCAGCCCCTGGAAAGGGGAGGGACGACACGGGGTCATTAGTAGCAGCCTCAGGCTGCCGTCTTGCACCCCAAAACCCATGCCTGGACACGCCGCCATCTTCTGGCGGAATTGCTGATCGTATTTGAACCAGCGTTTGTAAGCACCTCAAATTAAATCCAGATAGCCGAATAGCGGAGGGGTCCTCTCTGGGAAGCGACGCACTAGGACACTAGTAAAGATATTAAATCCCTGCAGCCAATTCCCAAACGTGCGCGGAATAGCCTTACCCTTGTCACCTTCCAATTGTTCACCACGCCGCGGTCTGTCCACTGACTCCTTGTCCGGCGCAACAAGGGAAAGGAGATCCACATACTCACCCCGAATAATCTTGTCCTGCACCTCAGATGGAACATGTAAACCTAGCGGAGCCAATTCACACCCAGGGAGAAAAGAACCAACCCCCATCCCTTGGCCACCCCTAAAACTATCCACACAAACTTGACCCTGAGCCCCTTGCCCACTACCTCTCGCTTGTACCTCCACTAACAGCCTCAGCAGGCGCAGCACCTCACTATCCTGCCCTGAACCCCCTGCAGAACCCCAGGCACCAGCGCATGCCAACTCCCCGAATGGGGGCTGGCGCAGGGGTCGTCCCTCTCCTCCTCTGAATCCTCCTCAGCATCCGAATCACCCTGGAGCCTCCCAGCTCCCAGGGGGGCTGCAGCCGACACGGCCTCCCGACCGCCGGCATCCTGGCAGGGAATAAGGCTTGGGGCTGCCGCCCGATCCGTGGCACTCCATGAACTGGCCGGTCCGGTGTACTCCAGCAGCCTTGGGGCTGCCGCCCGATCCGCGGCACCCCTGTAACAACACTGTCCTGCAGTCTCCCCTCCGTTCTGGTGTCCTGGCATGCAATTTCCGGCGCGGGCAGCCACTTCCGGGTTCGGCCCGTCGCCGGCTGCTGACGTCACGTCCGGTACGCGCCGGAAGAGAAGGTGGGTTGCGCGATCTTCCCGCCACTCCGCCATCTTGGAAATGGCCGCCGGGCACAGCCGCAGCCCTCACCTGCGACCGGACCGCTCGGGGGGACATCAGAAGGCTCGGTTCCACATCCCCAGCCACCGCAGTGTCTTCTTCGCCTCCCTTCTCGACCTCCTCTCACCGGGCTGGGAAACAGTTGCAACGGCGGCCTAGAACGCCTGGCCCGCTGCCCTCCATCCACTGGCCTTGGGACACCATCCATTCCAGCCAACACGGCTGCCAACGAGCCTGCACCGTGTGCAGCCCAGTAAGCCTGCAACAGGGCCACCAAAGACTCCTGGGAAATGTCCATCTCTCACAGAAACTCAGGAAAAACAGGTAAGATGAGAATTCTGATGAGTAATGTAGATATATATATATATATATATATATATATATTTTTTAGGGGGTCAGCCAGTGGGACAAAGGAACGTCAGGATCCCTGCACTTTCAAGAGCTGACTGGTAAGTCCCCTCCCCTAACTGTCCTTATAACTGTCTTACCCTTTGGCCACTTTGTATCCATCTACACCCCTCCCCTCTGCTTCTCCTTCAAGAGAAGGAGCCTAGCATCAGTCATGTTCCCCCTTCCTTGTCAGTCCAGGGAGGTGTCTTTCTATACACTTATCGTATTACATTCATGTAGCTCCCAACAATGGGAGGTATGAAATCAGGACAGGGTGGGGGAGTCATGAGGGGACATCACTGGCGATGAGGGACACCAGGGAACTGATTGGAGGGCAGGCACTCACATAGTATAATAAAGTGAATACCAGATAAAATATGGGATGATTAGTTTGAAACGTAATTTTATAGAAAGGTACTCAAATATACAAAGCATAATATAATAAATTATGTAAATGAATTTCCCTTATTTTTTTAATGAATATAGAAGGTGGGATGGTGATCGCGGGGAACCTAATAAAAAAACAGCGCAAGTATGAACTGAGTCCCTGGTGTCAAAGTTTAAACAATATAATTTCAAATCTGTGATCAAGTCGCGTCATTGAAAGTTGTTGTAACTCCCTGTGTCAGCACTTCCTTCTAGATCAGAGAGGGAGGCAAGTCTTTGTGGAGCATTTTAGTTTAAAACTGTAGGTAATTGTGCATCCTAAAACATTTTCTTCTGCATTGCACATATCAGTGAACACAGTTACAAATTAGACATGATTTATTAAAGCAGTGTTTCCCAATCAGTGTTCTGCGAGAACAAAATTAGGGTTCCGCAGCGATTTGCCCGTCGGGTGGCCCAAGCATTTAGGGCCACCCAATGGGTATCGCTAAACAGGGGTCCGTTCAGGTGCCGCGGTCACCTAAAATCGCGACCAGACCCCTGAGGTATTGGATGCTGAGAGGAAGTGACAGCACTTCCTCCCAGACAGAGTGTGCCGGCTGGAGGGAGAGGGAGCAGCGGTGAGTGAGCAGCTGCTGACCTCAGCCAGCAGCACTTAAGATCCTCCTGCAGAAAAAAGGTAAGTGAACAACAAATGTAAATATGTGTGTGTGTCAGTGTGTGTATCTACCAATGTGTGTGAATCTGTGTGAGTATGTGCCTGTTTATTTATCTGTGTGTCAAGGTGTGTGTGAATATATGTGTGTCAGTGTCTGTGTGTGTGTGTCAGTGTATGTGTGTATGTGCCAGTGTGTGTGTGTATCTGTGTGTCAAGGTGTGTGTATTTGTTAGTATGTATATCTGTGTGTCAGTGTGTGTATCTGTCTGCCACTATGTGCCAGTGTGTGTGTGTGTATCCGTGTGTCAGATACAGACACACACACAGATACACACTGACACACAGATATACACACACTGGCACATACAAACACAAATAGACACACCTTGACACACACCGGCACATATAAACACATATACTCACTTTGACACATAGATACACACACCTTGACACACAGATGCATACACACACACACACACACACAGAGATACACACTGTGTGTCAAGGTGTGTGTATCTGTGTATCTGTGTGTCAGATACATACGCACATACAGATGCACACTGACACACAGATACACACACTGGCACATAAAAATACAGATACACACACCTTGACACAAACCAGCACATGCAAACACAGATACAAACCTTGACACATACCTTGCACATACAAACACAGATACACACACTTTGACACACAGATACATACACACACACACACACTGTGTGTCAGTGTGTGTATCTGTGTGCCACTATGTGACAGTGTGTGTGTGTATCTGTATGTCAGATACATACACACACACACACAGGGCTGCCATCAGAAATTTTGGGGCCCTAACAAAGCTCACGATCTGGGCCCCTGGGTCCCACCCTCGACTCCGCCCACAGGGCTCTTTCTGAGTCCGCCCACAAGGATACAGGACTGAATAGTCCTGTGTATAGTGAATGTAGAATTAGAATGTGTGCAATGGATGCAGAGTGAGTGTCTAATGAATGCAGTGTTTATAGTGGATGCAGATTTTAAATTTGTGTAATATGTGTAGTGTTTGTGTGTATTAGATGCAGTGTGTGTTTGTGTAGTGTATCTAGTGTGTGCATAGTGAATACAGAGTGTGTTTGTACAGTGGATGTAGTGTGTATTTGTGCAGTGTATGTAGTGTGTGTACAGTGAATACAGAGTGTGTTTGTGTAGTGGATGTAGTGTGTGTTTGTGTAGTGTGTGTATTAGATGCAGTGTGTGTAGTGGATGCAGTGTGTGTTTGTGTAGTGGATGTAGTGTGTGTGTATTAGATGCAGTGTCTGTGTATAATGAATGGAGAGTGTTTGAATGTGGGGTGGATGTAGTGTGAGCATAGTGAATGCAGAATGTGTTTGTAGTGGATGCTGTGTGTATAGTGAGTGCAGACTGTGTGTCAGTGTAGTGAATGCAGAGTGTGTCAGAGTAGTGGATGCAGTGTGTGTGTTATGGTAGTGTATACATAATGTGTGTCAGTGTAGTGTATATAGAGTGTGTGTTGTACTAGTATATGCAGTGTGTGTGTGTGTGTGTCAGTGTAGTGTATGCAGTGTGTGTGTTGTACTAGTGTATGCAGTGTGTGTCAGTGTAGTGTATGCAGTGTGTGTGTTGTACTAGTGTATGCAGATTGTGTGTTGTACTAGTGTATGCAGTGTGTGTGTCAGTGTAGTGTATGCAGTTTGTGTGTTGTACTAGTGTATGCAGTGTGTGTGTCAGTGTAGTGTATGCAGTGTGTGTGTTGTACTAGTGTATGCAGTGTGTGTGTTGTACTAGTGTATGAAGTGTGTGTCAGTGTAGTGTATGCAGTGTGTGTGTTGTACTAGTGTATGCAGTGTGTGTCAGTGTAGTGCATGCAGTGTGTGTTATACTAGTGTATGCAGTGTGTATGTCAGTGTAGTGTATGCAGTGTGTGTGTGTGTCATTGTAGTGTATGCAGTGTGTGTGTCAGTGTGCCGCGCGGAGCGTTGCCATGGTAACCCGTGGCAACGCTCTGAAGGCCGCGGGTGTCGCAAAATTTAATGGATGAGAGGAGCTGAATGTGCAGACGCACATATATATAGCGATATTCACTATATATGCGTGCAGAGAGGGAATGTGGGGCCCGGGACCCCCTGATGGGACCCCCTGATGGCGGCCCTGCACACACACACGCATGCACGCACACACACACACACACAGATACACACTGACACACAGATACACACAGGCACATACAAACACAGATACACATACCTTGACACACCCTGGCACATAGAAACACAGATACACACTGTGTGTCAAGGTGTGTGTATCTGTGTGTCGAGGTGTTTGTATCTGTGTGTCAGATTCATACACACTGACACACAGATAAACACAGTGACACATACAAACACAGATACACACACCTTGATACACAGACACACACCGGCACATACAAACACAGATGCACACACTTTGACACACAGATACACACAACTTGACATACAGATACATACACACACACACACACACACAGATAGACACTGTGTGTCAAGGTGCGTGTATCTGTGTGTCAGTGTGTGTATCTGTGTGCCACTATGTGCCTGTGTGTCTGATACATACACACAGATACAGATACACACACCTTGACACACAGACACACACCGGCACATACAAAAAATTGTTGATACACTATGTCAAAGGGTTCCACGGGAAAAATTTATTGGGAACCCCTGTATTAAAGGAACACTCCATTGACCCCCTGCCCATTTAAAAACATTTTTTTTTTAAATGTCTTATACCTGTTTAGCAGACATACCCCGAATGAAAACACTGCAAAGGCTGCAGTTCTCTTTTCTGCAGCCATTGCAAGCCCTCCCCTATTTCCTTGACACATTTATCAGCTTGTGCATACACAATTAAAGCTATTCCATGCTTCTTAATGCTGTAATACAGCTCACTGAGACGTTATGAAGGTAGGCACGCCTGATTGACAGCTAGTAAGATGTTCCAAATTCCAATTAAATTGGCACTTTTCTAAACAGCCAGTTAAACTGAAGTGTTTTATGTGTGTTGAACGTTCCTCTAAGAAATACCGTATATACTCGAGTATAAGCCGACCCGAATATAAGCCGAGGCCCCTAATTTTTCCCCAAAAAACTGGGAAAACTTATTGACTCGAGTATAAGACTAGGGTGGGAAATGCAGCAGCTACTGGTAAATTTCTAAATAAAATTAGATCCTAAAAAAAATATATTACCGTAATTGAATATTTATTTACAGTGTGTGTATAATGAATGCAGTGTGTGCGTATGAGTGCAGCGTGTGTGTGTATGAGTGCAGCGTGTGTATGAGTGCAGTGTGTGTATGAGTGCAGCGTGTGTGTGTATGAGTGCAGCGTGTGTATGAGTGCAGCGTGTGTATGAGTGCAGTGTGTGTGTGTATGAATGCAGTGTGTGTGTGTATGAATGCAGTGTGTGTGTATGAGTGCAGTGTGTGTGTGTATGAGTGCAGTGTGTGTGTGTATGAGTGCAGTGTGTGTATGAATGCAGTGTGTGTATGAATGCAGTGTATGAATGCAGTGTGTGCAGGGCCGGTGCAAGGATATTTGCCCCCCCCCATATGTCCTGACCTCCCCTCCTCCTCCCTCAGTGGTCCTTACCTCCCCACCCCCGTGTTCCTTCACCCCCCTCCCCCAGTGGTCCTGACTCACCCCTCCCCTAGTGGTCCTTACCCTCCCCTCCCCTAGTGGTCCTTACTTCCCCCTCCCCTCCCCTAGTGGTCCTTATCCCCCCCTCCCTCCCCTAGTGGTCCTTATCCCCCCTCCCTCCCATAGTGGTCCTTATCCCCCTCCCTCCCATAGTGGTCCTTATCCCCCTCCCTCCCTCCCATAGTGGTCCTTATCCCCCCCTCCCTCCCATAGTGTTCCTTTTCTCCCCCCCTCCCTCCCATAGTGGTCCTTATCCCACCCCCCTTCCTCCGATAGTGGTCCTTATCCCCCCCTCCCTTCCATAGTGGTCCTTATCCCCCCCCCCTCCCTCCCATAGTGGTCCTTATCCCCCCCCCTCCCTCCCATAGTGGTCCTTATCCCCCCCTCCCTCCCATAGCGGTCCTTATCCCCCCCCTCCCTCCCATAGTGGTCCTTATCCCCCCTCCCTCCCATAGTGGTCCTTATCCCCCCTCCCTCCCATAGTGGTCCTTATCCCCCCCTCCCTCCCATAGTGTTCCTTTTCTCCCCCCCTCCCTCCCATAGTGGTCCTTATCCCACCCCCCTCCCTCCGATAGTGGTCCTTATCCCACCCCCTCCCTCCCATAGTGGTCCTTATACCCCCCCCCCTCCCACAGTGGTCCTTATACCCCCTTTTTATTATTATTATTTTTTTATTATTATTTTTTATTATTATTTCTTATTTTATTTATTTTTCGTCCCCCCTCCCTGCTTGATACATGGCAGGGAGGGGGGCTCTCCTTCCCTGGTGGTCCAGTGGCAGTTCAGTGGGGGGAAGAGGGGGGCTTGCAGAGCTGTAACTTACCTGTTCTGCAGCTCCTGTCAGCTCTCTCCTCCTCTGCGCCGTCCGTGCAGCTCCTTCTATCAGCTCACACTGTAAGCGGCTCTCGCGAGATTTACACTGGGAGCTGACCGAGGTGCTGAACGGACGGCGCGGAGGAGGAGAGAGCTGACAGGAGCTGCAGAACAGGTAAGTTACAGCTCTGCCAGCCCCCCTCTCCCCCAGTCTGTATTATGGCAATGTAAATTGCCATAATACAGACCTTGACTCGAGTATAAGCCGAGTTGGGGTTTTTCAGCCCAAAAAATTGGCTGAAAAACTCGGCTTATACTCGAGTATATACGGTAGTTTTTTTTTTTTTTATTTCCGTCTGCAAGAATCTTCCCCTATTTTGCAATTAAATGTGACTGAACTCTTATAGTAAACTTATTGTACATTCCTGATTACAAAACCATAACATGTCAGAGTGCTTAAAACAGTGGTCACCTCTGTTTACATACAAAACATTCAATATATTTACTAGACGGGTACAAACAGCTCTTGTCGAAACAGCTCTTGATGGTTTTTGCTAAAAACAAACAAATATATATTTTAAGAAATCACATTTGAAAGACTAAATTAAAACAAGTTCTTCAAATGAGTTGCTAATCCGTACAATTATTAGGTTTCAGCTACCAGGAAGAATTGGTTAAAAACGTCACTAGCAGTAACTAACTTTTCACGATTTGTCAGTTCATTGAATTAGCATTGTATAATGTTGCTTTCTGCAGCCCATATTAGGGCCCCAACTATGATTTTTTTCATATTTCCTAATCATATAGCTAAGGTAAGCAGACAGACACACGGACAAGTATCTATACATTTAGTAGGGTCCATGGTCCATGGGTAGAAGTTTATCCCTTCTGAATGTATAGATACTTATCCGTGTGTCTGTCTGCTTACCTTAGCTATATGATTAGGAAATGAAACGTATTTGCAAACGCAAATTACTTTACCCACCATTGTGACATGTCAAAAGAGCTAAACTGGCTATCGCTGGAATCCCGACGCACTCTTCATCTTTCCAGCCTTGTGTTTAAGAACTTTTCCGGGAAGCTCCCACCCTACATAAGTAGAATGCTCTCCCCTGTTGTTCCCACCTCCTATAGCATCTGATCCAGTACTAGCACGATATTTAGCATACTGCAATACAAAAATAAAGTGGGTCGATCCTCCTTTTCCTACAGAGCACCGCAATTATGGAATAACCTCACGGACACAGTCAAACCTTCATTCAACCTAAAATCTTTTAAGAGATATATGGCAATATACCTCAGCACAGAATGCACCTGTAATGGTTGAATATATTTATCACCTGTTACATGTTAAATCTATATATGTGTGTATATGTATAGTTTGTATATTGTATTTTTTGTAATATTGTATCCTATTGTAACAATGCAATGTTTTGTGGACCCAGGACATACTTGAAAACGAGATAAATCTCAATGTATCCATCCCAGTGAAATATTTTATAAATACATTAAAATACAGAATATCCATCATTACCAAAAAGAGATATGCACGTGCTGTTAATGACAAGGCTGCCGAATCTCTTAAACTTTTGGCATATTTTAGCAATATTGTTTTAACCTCAGCTTTGATTGCTTTCCTACAGGGGCCTCTGCTGTTATTCTAAGGGAATATTACATCATGTGAAGCACAGACCTTAGATTCTTAAAAAGCACCTTTCAGGTCGATGTTATGATTTTTAATGTCACTTCCAGTAATTAGGAATAAGGATATCCTAATTGCACCTTTACAGAAACATCTGTTGAGGTCATACTTCATTCATTCTCCAAGTACAACACACATGTCTGCAGCTGCTCAGCTCAGCCCTAAGTCTAAGGTCACTGCAGTCAGTGTAAATTACCAGTAGGACGGCAAGGACGCAATTTAGGCGGTCAGGAGGGAGGCAACATTTAAATACACTCTTTGCAAAAAAATGTGAAAAATGTATGTGTGTGTAATGAGGCTTTCTTAAGAAAACAGCACTTGAAGAATTCTCTGCAGACAAGATTGCACAGCCCATCAATCACATGGTGGAGGATCTATATCATTTGTGATATATATATATATATATTTATAATTGTGAAGCTTGGGTTGTGAATGAAGAGATGCAGACATCTAAAACATGTCGAAATCCCCAATAAAGTACTGCAGATACTTTGCGTTTCGACGATTATGGATGAAGGTAGAATACGCAGAAATAATTGATTAAGAAAGTTAGAGGTTTCTCGCAGCAGTGTGAAAAAAGCATGAATAAGCCACACTTCTGAATTTGCTGTTTTTTTTATCCAGTTCATTGACCTGTAGGAAGGTGTTAGTTACCATGTCTGTTTTCTTAAATCTTGGAGTTGGGAACCTCTGAAAACATGTACATGCATGTCCACATACAAAATAGAACTACTAGGTGTTATAACTAACGTCTGAAAAACTCACAATAAAGTTACAGTCATGTGGACTTGTATGTGTTTGATGTTAATATGTTATTCAAAGTAACGTGATCAAGATGGCTGAATTTATAGTGGCTAATGCAGTAATATAGGCAAGATCTGAAAGTGGAACGGTTGTCTTGATGGAGAGATCCATATTCATTGACAACGGCAGCATTCTAATTGGTCCCATTTTATGATAATTAAGTACCGGTATTTCTGTGTATATATATATAAAAAAAAAAGTTATATACAATGCTGTTAACCCAAAGTGTGCCCCAAAATCATTACTTGGTAAATGCTTTGTTTTCTATAATGCCCAGAATATTATATTTCAGATGGAAAAAAAATGCTTTGTTTATACCTATGTGTGGGGGGAGGGGATGATGTGACATGGTGAGTGTATGCGGAGGCGTAGATTGTATGGGGGGAGGCTGTATTTCCATATTTAGCCTCCACACACATTGCTGCTACTTTTGTTAGTATGTGAGCCCCCCGCTTATCTCCTTCAGCTCTCTTGACAGTTCTAGTCTCGACTACCAAGCTGTATCTACCATAAATCAAACCCACACGCATAGTGGGTAGAAAAGGCCACAGCGATTTTATTTATTTATTTTGCAAACAATTGGCCATTGCCCCCACAACATTACATATACATTGAACATTTAATAACCTCAGGCAATGATAAACACGGGGTTAACATAACCATAAATAACTTGCATACCATAATTAACATAACAATTTAACGCTTTCCAGCACCCAGCGATCCTCTGTGTTGGAACCGTTCCAACTGCTGGGACAGAACTGCCTGCCCAGCTCCCAATTCGGCTACGAGCCCCTCTTCTGACTCACAACCTCTCACCAAACCTCCATTAGGCTATCACCAAATCCTTATTGTGATGCCATCGATCATCCTCAGGAGTAAGCTACTGCCAAGCCTGCGACAATTATCACTTCCGGAACTGCCATCTTTGCGACCAGCTGCCTCTGAAAAAGATAGAAAAACCTGCAGAACTTGGAAGAGATAAATAAATAAAAAGAGATAGATAGAAAGATTTACACATAAAATGGCTGCCATGTAACGGTCCCCAGCCCCTATAGACACCCTGCATCCCCCTAATGCCTCACCCCCTCACCCTCTCTTACAATCCCCACTGCCTTGCTCAGTACGAACTGTCAAGGCCCTCCTCCGCCTATGCGTCTCCATGGGGCTGCAATACTTCAGCCTCCCTCCGATTGCTCTTTGTGAAATTTTTCTGACTCTCAGTGTCTCAGGAGCTTTAATATAGGCAGAATTTGCAAACAAAATTTATTTGCAATAAACAAATTTAATTTGCAATTATGCAAACCGTGTCACGATTGAGGGACATGAATGCATACTTTGGCAATTGTGTATACACGAGTGCTAAGGTAAAGGGGTAAAGGAGATTTATCCTTGTTCCAAAAAAGTTGGGTCTCTCCCTATGTTACCCAACTCCTTGCCCTGCTGGCTATCAAAATACATTATCTGTCCATAATAAAAAATATCAGTGCCTACACTTGCAATATGAGATTTTATTTGTTTTTCTGTTTGTTTTTAGATTTAATGTCAATGCATATTGTGACGGTAGTCACCATCACTGGGGATGGAAGATAAACACTATATGTAGGTCCCCAGATTCCTTTTGTGTTTTGGTCACCCTGTGCCCATTATTGGTGAAGGGTATATTGAATGTATTGCTTGTCTGTGCCTCTCCCCTTCCCCCTTTTTCCTGTCCTATTGTTTCCCCAGCAGGGCGTTGTCCCAGGGACACTGCCAGACCAGTTTAAACTAGCTTCTCTGTCCCCCCTCAATCTCTCATAAGCCCTTGCTATTGTCTGACTCCACCCTTCCTTATACTATCGTGCTCTATTTACATTATTGTATGTACACCATATAGTTTGGAAAATCCAAGCCCAGATTTAAAGCATCCGAGCTAGGATCTGAAGCATTCAGGTCTGGTTTTCAGTACTTTGTAAAAAGGGCCATTAATGCTAGATCTAAGCAGTAGCAGGGTTCTCTGACACATTTGTATTGGTTTGCCTATACTGTACTGTCTTTTTTTCTGCGATTGTACAGTGCTGTGGAATATGTAGGCGCTTTATAGAAACCAATAATGTTAATATCAGTCAATCTATTTGTAACGGATCACCTGGCACCCCGACTGGGCACCTCCATTGACGGACGCTTCCTAGCTGATGCAGAGGACCATAAGCACCGCACCGGACACCACAACCACCACAGACTCCACAACCTCTGTAGCTTAACAGGAGTCTCGCCGTCTTCCTTCCACCCTGGATCAGTCTCTGTCCTCCAGGACCGTGTGGGAAAGACCTCTCCTCCAGGAGAGTGTATCAGGAACAGCTCTTAAAATAGCTAAGTAATTACAGCTCAGGGGAGTATACAAAGTAAAGCAATCCCCAGTGTGAATAAAGCAGTTCCCCTCCAATCACAAGACAAGATTATGTGTTGAGGGTCAAACTGGAACAGAATGCACTGGGGCTTTATTATTATTATATTATTATATACACATTTCGTGCAAATCTGCAATGTTAATGTGGCGTTCGTATTGTCGAACGCCGTTCGACTCCATTCGAAGTGTGAGAGTTCCAGAGAAGGTAAAACTTCAGCGGTGTTCGTGCTGACTGCTGACCGCATTCGGCTAAATTAAAATGGCCGTCGCTACGTCTTCGTTTGTCGAATGGCGGCCACTTCGAATACTTCGGCACTTCAGCTGTATCCGAAGTGCCAGTTCAAAAGTGCAGCTCCTTCCCAAAAGCATTTAAAGGGCCAGAAACAGTCTTGTAAAAGTCAATAAGCCCAAATAGTGTTTTTCCGTAAGAAAAAGGGTTAAGAGTGTGAAACCCCCTCTCAAGGGGAAAAAACCCTGTTGGGAGAAAGAAATGTGATTCTTAAAGGAGAAGATTATCAATAAAAAATATATAATAATTATTGATAATCTTCTCCTTTAAGAATCACATTTCTTTCTCCCAACAGGGTTTTCTCCCCTTGAGAGGGGGTTTCACACTCTTAACCCTTTTTCTTACGGAAAAGCCTTATTCCGTTCTCATTAGTAATTTAGAGAATAAATATTTTTCTCCTAATATTTTTTTCTCCTAATATTGTAGAATTTATAATGTATTAGATAGCTCTGCTAAGCAGATTTTTACAAAACGAATAGTTTATTTCTATCTGATCTATTTTCCCTCATTTGCAAGTATGCTTTATAAGTAAAATGCCAGGCATAAAGATGGCGTCCGAATACATTAACGTCCGGGTTGAAGGACACCACACGAACTGAACCGTGATGACGTCATTTGACGCAAATCAGGCCGACGGACCCGGAAGTGACATCACAACACGGAAGTGATTTGAACTTTTACCCGCGAAAATTTACAGCTCCGGACGTATTTAAAGAGACTGGATTGACTTGTATGTTATGCACCTTTGAAGAAGACGGAAGTCGAAACGCGTAGTGCTTTGTAATTTTTTATACTATTTGTTTTAAAAGTATTTCCAATAAATTCCTTTATACTCTACCACTTGGTCGTTTTGAGCCGTGGTGTGGTGTGACCGGAGGAATATTGAGAGAAGGCTGGAGCTGATCCTGTTGGAGTATACAGCATACAGGAGTTTTGAAGAGCATACACAGTCAGAGCCTGCTAAAATAGGCTCTGCTTATCGTGAGTGACCCAATACCACAATTACTCATACTCATTTCCTCATACAGTATTATGCTATGTGCACTCTGTTTATGTTTTTTCTAGATTGATTCGGTAAACTGCCGAGGGATCTATTGATGTACAGATATAAGTATATTATGTCTATATAGCACCCCCCTCTATATATATTTTTTCTCTCTTTAACCTATTTGTATAGTGCCTTTGGGTGATTTTTTTGGCACTTGGGGGTAGTTGCTGTTTTACCACCTTTATATTAGCATTAATAGCGCCAATCCACCCACAGATATTTTCGTAAGAAATATTGTTTGTAGTTTGTTTGTGACTAAGTGGTTACTAAAAAAGACTGGACATAACCCAAGGTATTGCAAATGGGGTGTCTTCTTTTGCAAATGGTATGCCATCATGGGGGTAATTCTCATTCCTGAGCTACCATACGCTCTCAAAGGCAACGTAACCAACCTCGCCATTTTCAATGTAAAAATATTTGACCCATATATTTGACCCTGTAACTTTCAAAAACGCTATAAAACCTGTACATGGGGGGTCCTGTTCTACTCAGGAGACTTTGCTGAACACAAATATTAGTGTTTCAAAACTGGAAAATGTATCACAACAATTATATCATCAGTAAAAGTGCTGTTTGTGTGTGAAAAATGCAAAAAAAGTCACTTTCACTGACAATATCATCGCTGTGATATGTTTTACTGTTTTGAATCACTAATATTTGTGTTCAGCGAAGTCTCCCGAGTAAAACAGTACCCCCCATGTACAGGTTTTAGGGTGTCGTAGAACGTTACAGGGTAAAATACAGTGATAGCAAATTAAATTCTCTGGACTTTCGGCCTGGGTTGGCAGGCAGGTCCCTTAAATTGCAATCAATAAAATAACTTAATTATGTAAAAATATTACATAAATACGCACGTAGAATTTAAATATATATGCATATTTATATATTTGAAGTCTACGTGTATATTTATATAATTATTTATGTAATTTTGTATATGGACATATGAATAGTTCGCATTCTTTTTATTTATTTATATATACATAAATATATATACAATTTCATTCTAAGTGTATTTTGATATAAATATTTATATATATATTAATATCAAAATACAGTTAGAATAAAATTTCGTATAGATATATATATTTTTTTTAATTTTTATTATTATTTTAAATTTTTTTAATTTAATTTAAATTATTTATTATTCGTATTTTATAATAATATATATATACAATATATATAATTATATATATTATATATATACGTGTGTAAATTAATTATAAGTGTATTTTTATATTAATATATGTACATATTAATATAAAAATACACTTAGCATGACATTATATATATGATATATAGACATATTATATAGGTATAATATATGTCTATATATCATTTATAGACGCATATATAATATTTTTTTTTTATTAACTTTCACTTTAATTTTTTTTATGATTTTACAGTTGCAGGGAGACTGCCTGTCAGCACAGACAGTCCCCCTGCAGGCAGAGACTAGGACACCTATTGTGACCATGTGGTCGCCCTGTTGGGCGATCACATGGCCCCAGGGGTCCTAAACCGCCATGGGGAGACTGTCTGGGCTGCAGGCAGTCTCCCCACACCGGGAGCACCGCCGATCGCCGCCGGGGGAACAACGGCGATCGGGTAAGTACATTTTAAATTTAGGACGGTTCAGGACCGTCGTCGGTCGGCAAGGGAAAAATGCCGATGACGGTCCTGAACCGTCTAGCGTCCTCAAGGGGTTAATAGTATACAAATTCTACTCATTGAAGAAATGCTAGTGATGACCATTGGCCTGCACAATATATTGTCATACATTATTGTTATCTTAACTTTAGTTTCCTGGTTAGTTCTGACCTATGCTTGCATGAGGGGTTGTATTAATCCAACAATTTACTGCATACATATACAATTATTCATGTTGCAGTTTTTAAATAGACATGATTCTGGTATTTTCCACCCATATTTAGGTGGGTGAGATAACAGGTTTGGCGGCTTTGCAGTGGCAGCTATTATAGAAGCACCTGGTACAAGGGTGTGTGCTGAAATCAAGTTTACACCCTGTTCCAAATTATTATGCAAATTCTATTTAAGTGTCACAAAGATTAAATATTTAGTTTTTCAGTTTAACTCATGGATGGCATTGTGTCTCAGGGCTCATTTGATCACTGAAAACAATCTCGGACACCTGTGATAATTGCCAGATAATAATAGATTGCTAGGTGAGCCCAATTTAAGGAAAAACTACTAAAGGAGGGTGTTCCACATTATTAAGCAGAGCACCATTTCCATGCAATATGGGGAAGAAAAAGGATCTCTCTGCTGCCGAAAAGAGTGAAATAGTTCAATGCCTTGGACGAGGTATGAAAACATTAGATATTTCACGAAAACTTAAGCGTGATCATCGCACTATTAAGAGATTTGTGGCTGATTCAGAGCACAGACGGGTTCGTGCAGATAAAGGCACATTGAGGAAGATTTCTGCCAGATCCATGCATCGGATCAAGAGAGCAGCTGCTAAAATACGATTACATAGCAGCAAACAGATATTTGAAGCTGCTGGTGCCTCTGGAGTCCCACGGACATCAAGGTGTAGAATCCTCCAGAGTCTTGCAACTGTGCATAAGCCTTCTATTCGGGCACCCCTAACCAATGCTCACAAGCAGAAACGGCTGCATTGGGCAGAAAAATACATGAAGACTAATTTTCAAACAGTCCAGATGAATGGAGTAGTGGATGGTTGGTGGACGGCCACCCTGTATCAACAAGGCTGCAATGTCAGCAAGGCGGTGGTGGAGTCATGTTTTGGGCCGGAATCATGGAAAGAGAGCTGGTCGGCTCCTTTAGGGTCCCCGAAGGTGTAAAGATGACCTTTCAAAGTATGTGGAGTTTCTGACAGACCCCTTTCTTCCCTGTTACATTAGGAAGAACGATGCTTTCCGTAATAAAATCATCTTCATGCATGACAATGCACCATCTCATGCTGCAAAGAATACCTCTGCATCAATGGCTGCTATGGGGATAAAAGGAGAGAAAGTCATGGTGTGGTCTCCATCCTCCCTTGACCTCAATCCTATTGAGAAGCCTTGGAGCATCCTCAAGCAAAAGATCTATGAGTGTGGGAGGCAGTTTACATCCAAACAGCAGCTCTGGGAGGCTTTTCTGACATCTTGCAAACAAATTCAAGCAGAAACTGTCCAAAAACTCACAAGTTCAATGGATGCAAGACTTGTGAAGCTGCTATTAAATAAGAGGTCCTATGTTAAAATGTAACGTGACCTGTTAAAAAATGTTTAAAAAGTTAAAATGTTGCTAGCTTCCTTTGTTCAGTCATGAAGAATGCACTGAAGGTACACTTGCATTCATGATGTATCTGCATGTCTCAATAAAAATTGTCAAATAAAAAAAAAAGTTAAAATGTTGTTATAAGTTTGATTGAAATAGCTTTTGATTTCAATAAATATGCTGCAAACACAACAAATGACAATTTTCAGTTCTTTACAACCTATAAAGTGTTTTGAAACTTACTGTGCGTAATAATTTGGCACAGTGCATTGTAAGTTTATTATGTTTTAAAAAAAATACTTTTATCATTAGGAGGTTTGTTCAATAAAATTTGAATTGTACTCTTAATAGTTGATAACATGAGAATTATGCTGACTGTTATTTACATCAATTATTTAGGTAAATGAGAAAAATATAATTTGCATAATAATTTGTATTTGTTTTTATTTTTCATGTAATACAATAGATTTATGTTAGAGCTATAGATGACAGCTTGTGTCACATATTACCTGCAAGATATCTGCAATTCTGCATTTTTTTGTATTATAAACGTGAGATTGTATTTTGAATTCTCAAGATCTCACGGGTTTGGAACTCTTAACCCTTTAAGGACACATGACATGTGTGACATGTCATGATTCCCTTTTATTACAGAAGTTTGGTCCTTAAGGGGTTAAACTTCATTAATTTATTCTGTGGTTTAAAAATTCCAATAAACAAAATTATACTGTATACATACTATATGTGTTAAATATATATTTTCTATAAAAAAAAGTATTCTTGAAGTTGTGTAAAGGTAATCGAGTTGAATGAAGGTGTGTGTGTATGTATAGTACATTTTCTTGAGTTGTGTAATAGTTGTCAGGTAGGATAATTATAATTCACAATCACAAATCAAATTTTGAAAACTCCAGCGCTACAAAAAAGTTCCAATAATTAATTTTTTCATTACTTTAAAGGGACACTCCAGCATTATATGGGAAGAGTTTGTCCTCTTTTTTCCATTTCATAAAAAGTGCAGATTTCAATAGAAACGTTTGGCACTTTTATAAATAACCCTTATTACACCATACTTCCTGGTTTGGTTAGCTTATTTGCACTGAGCTCAAGAAGAAGCAATTGCCCAGAGCACCTGCCTTGCAAAGACTACATTTAGCTACATTGGAAAGTCTGTGATTGGACAGCCACAGAAAGTCTGGGCGTGCATGTTTACATTGGGGGTATATCTACTAAACAGTAATTTTAATGAACTAATTACATTTTTTTTTATTTGGTCACCCTTTAAATGTATGTTTATCCCTGCACAAACTTTGTAAAGCTTCCCATAAACCCATCTAACTTGACAAATATGTAGCAATATGTACTGCTGGACTGCAGAAATTAAGGCTCTTTCAGCAATTTAAAACATCACTTTTATTCCATAACCGCATTCACATTTTGTAAGGCATTACCACTTTGTGAATTTCATGCCTTGGTGGCACTTAGTCATAACTTATGGCTAAGTGCTGTCAAGTTATGAAAAAAATGGTGATGACTGCCAATTTGTAACTGTGGGTATAAATTAAAGGGATACTATAGGCAGGGCCCGGTGCAAGGATTTTTGCCACCCTAGGCAAACAAAAATTTGCCGCCTCCCCCATATGTTCTGCACACCATGTGACATCACAATGCCCCATCCATATGATCTGCCACATGAGCCAACGCCACTGCTGCACACAGTGTCTTTTCTCTAAATAGGCAGTGTGTTCACATTAAAAAGCCCCAGGGACAGGCTATAGACACCAGAACCATTACATTAAGCTGTAGTGGTTCTGGTAACTATAATGTCCCTTAAATGTGAGGTAAATTAGAGATTAGTGTCACTAATAATATACTGGATTGCCTACTTACCACCAAATGAGAACAAGATGATGATGGGCTCGGGCTGCAGTCTGGCTCTACTGGTCTGGTGTAGAACAGGCTCTCTGGAGACTGTTTGTAACAGTGCTCACAAAAATCAATGAACAGGAAGCAGCTCCATTTTTTGGGGCCCCTTACACAGCTCAAGGTCTGGGCCCCCAGGGCCTGACCGTGAGTTTGCCTACAAGGCCCGCCCATACGTCCACCTACATGGTCCACACATGAGTTCGCTAACAGGGAGTGGAGTGTATGTGTGTAGGGGATGTGTTATTGTAGAGGATGTAGTCCATGTGTTCTTATGGAATGTAGTGTATAGGGATACAAATTTGAGTACAGGATGTGGTGTGTATAGGGGATGCAGTGTGTTTGTGTGTAAGGGATAGAAAGCAGTGTGTTTGTGTGTAAGGAATACGTTTCTATGTGTGCGTGTGTGTAAGGGATGCATTGTGTGAATCTGTATTTGTATGTGTAAGTGATGCAAGGTGTGTTTCTGTGTATGTAAGGGATGCATTGAGTGTGTGTAAGATGACTGGGAATGCAAAGCAGCCCTGGAAAAAAAAATGTATGCCAGCCCCATAAGTCACTGTGCCACGGTAGTGTTTGTGTGTATGTATATTTTTCTTTTATATATATATATATATATACACATACACACATATACATACACACACACAAACACTACCGTAGCACAATGACTTATAAGGCTGGCATACATTTTTTCCCTAGAATATATATATATATATAATCTATGCTTATGAATTATAAAATCTATGTTTATCTGGGGTAGCAAGACGTAGCCATATTTTAAATGTTATAAAGGAATATTTAACATTCTCACTAAAGGATATATAAATATATACTTTTATTATTGGTATGTTCCTTTTTAATTATAAATATTAGTAAAAATAAGCATACTCACATGCAATCTCATTGACACAAGCACACAAGTTCACTGGTACACAGGCTCACAGACAGGCAATCATTTGACAAACACAGACAAGCTTACAGGTACACACAAACTTAGTATAGACAAACTCTCTGACACACACACACACAAGGTTACTACAGACAAACTCACTGGTATACACAAAGATGCTTACAACAGAAAAGCTCACTGACACACACATGCTCACTACAGACAAGCTCACTGACACACATGCTCATTACAAGCTCACTGACATAAACATGCTTACTACAGACATGCTCACTGACATCCACGCTTACTACACACATAAATGCTTACTACAGACATCCACATACATGCTTAATACAGACATGCTCACTGACACACACATACATGCTTACTACAGACATCCACATACATGCTCACTATAGACATGCTCACTGACACACACATACATGCTTACTACAGACTCACTAACACATACGTACTTACTACAGATGTGCTCACTGACACACGCATACATGCTAACTACAGACGTGATCATTGACACACACATGCATGCTCACTACAGACGTGCTCACTATAACACATACGTGCTTACTACAAACGTGATCACTGACACTGTCAGGTGAGAGCCACCACTTTGGGTCAACCCAGGAACCAGTCATATGAGATCTGTTGGGGACAACTATTACTTTCTTTAGTTAGTGTAGTTATTAATCTGTCTTTGGTTAGATGGTATAATTCTTAGTCCGTTGCTAATATAATAAACTTTACATTTTGAGTCTCCCATGTTTTATTATAGCAATGAGGATAAAAAAAGATAAACAAACACAGCTATAGACAAATAAAAAAGGTGTTAACCCATGACTATGTTAAAGTGATACCATTTTCATATATCAATAATTAAGCCCTCACTATTTACAGAATTTTATTAAATTACGCAAGACAGCATAACAAGTTTTGTTCAACTTTATTGCGGATCAATTATTTGAAAATCTGTTTTGTCTCTTTTGATGTTTTGCACATTACCATTTTGTATGGTTTATACATAAAGTATACATATTACTTCTTTACAGAAATACTTTTCCGGGAATTTGAAATTTATGGTTTTACCTACAGAGATGACATTTAACTATTTTAATGAATATTGTCAAGACCAGGACAGGGACTCAAATATCACTCAATATAATGAAAGCAATAAATGAAAATAAAATGAGCATGGGTTTATGATACAAATACATTTAATCACAAAAGGAGAATTTATGATGTACATTAAAAAAAAACCCAAAAAAAAAAACAGCTTCTAACTTTCACGTTTGCTCGTTTCTTTTCAATGGGACATTGACTTCTCTTTGACCCGTCGTTCAAACTATTACAAGCTTTGCTCATAAAAGCAGGTAATTACAATGAAACTACTAATTTATTTGTTGTGCACTCAAATGACTGTAAGAAAAATGTTGATATGGCAAAATGTAGACAGGCAATAAAAGAAGATTCTTGTCAGGGTATAGAGTGTTAAAAATTGCAGACTTTAAAGAGATGAGAAAATGCACATCTTGGGTCCCGCCACGTGGAAAGCAAGAGGTGACTTAAAAACTATATTTTTCATCATAGCTTTTTGCTTACATTTGTAAACACACTATCCCTGCTGTACATGTTGTATTTAAATGTGGTGATATAAAAGGGAGGCAAAGTGTTGTTTGTTTGTTGTTATCAAGATAGTCCATCTGTTTGGCTGTGTGGGTCAAACCAATGGGTTTTGGGCCATTGATTTCTATTTTGTGCCAGGCCATTCCCTTTCTACTGGAAAGTAAAATCTTCCTGACATTGCATATCATACTTAATATGTAAGCAAACCATTTTGTGCAAAGCAAAATAATTATAAATAACAAGTACCACAACAATGATGAGTCTCATTATTAAAGGGGCACTGTAGTCACCAAAAAAGGTTTAGCTTAATGAAGCAGTTTTAGTGTATTGACCATGCCCCTGCAGTCTCACTGCGCAATTCTATACATGATCAATAAACCAAAACCACTTGATTAAGCTGAAGTTGTTTTGGTGCTAAGAGTGTCCCTTTAAATGAACACTATGCAGTCTTAGTCACACAGCCTCCCTACACGTTTCATGTAAAGAGATGTTTAAACTTCCTTTCTTGCGTAGTCTGTTTAATTTATCATTTCTTATCTCCTATTTTAATAGCTTACAATAGCCCACAGGATCCTCCTGTGTAATTAAAGTTCAATTAACAGAGGAGACAAAAAACCTCTAAAATGAACACACTGTGATGTCACATATGAGTAAAAATAAAGTCATTATTTTTCATGGAGGCTTTATGAGGCACAGCAAGGGGAGGTGTGGCTATGGTTGTGTAAAGAGAAACAAGGACAATTTAACTCCTAAATGGCAGAGAATTAAGCAGTTTGACTGTCAGTGAGACAGCCACTAGAGGCTGGATTAACCCTCAATGAAAACATAGCAGTTTCTGTGAAACTGCTATGTTTTCAGCTGCAGGGTTAAAACCAGGGGGACCTGACACCCAGACCACTTCATTGAGCTGAAGTGGTCTGGGTGCCTATAGCGGTCCTTTAACAAAACGTAAAATGCAAGTAAATCTATAAATTAAGTACTTACTCATTTCACCTTCCATAGCTCATTGACCAAACAGTGGACTCCGCAAGGTAAATTTATGAGTTGTTGAAATTAAACCACAAATAACAAAAACAGTTTTAAAGTAAACTTACTATTGTGTGAACATTTACTTAGCATTTTCACCGTCCGAAAGTAAAAACCAAAACCAGAAATAACAAACAAAATGGTTGAAAAACAAAAATGAAAGATATTTTTTTTCCTTAGCTTCTTAAGTAAGAATTTCTTTTAAAAACAGAGACCGCTGTGGTTCCAAACACATTTCTAAGTGTGTTATTTTGCGTATGGCCAAACCAACAAGCTGACATTTATAAACTTCAGCAGCCCATGAACGGGCAAAGAGTTTAGTATTTTAAAACTTACATCACCGATAAAAGTGTCAGGAAAAACCCCAATGAGGTTAGTTTTGTAATCTTGCGGACATGTCAAAGCAGCTCATTGCTTCAGTAAGGGAAATAGCAGATTTGCCGACTTGTCTATGGCAGTGCAATATTCCAGCTGTTTTATTGGGATTGTATTAAAAGTAGACAAAATGGATTTTTGCCTCTTCGCTAAAAGTCATTCGAGCATTAAATTTAATACCATTTTTTTTTTTAAATCATTAAACATGGCCTTTTGCTGTAGGTTAGTATAGGGTAAAATCTATTATTTAAAGCAGATGTGACAGGTCAGGGACTGGGTTTTGGCAATTTACCTCCATAAGAGCTAGTACAGCTGGATATTTAAGAGAAGCTATTTACAGCAGCACAAAGGATTGGTTGTATGTATATAAAGCTGCTTCTCTTCTGGTATATTTTATCATCACGTAAAGAGACATCCTAATAAAAGTAGATACCTTATTTATTTTAACTCAATAAAATTAGAATTATAGAGGGAAAATGTATGTAAACCATTTAGAAGCATTTAAGCATTGTTTACAAGATTAAATGGACGGGGTCATAAATAGAAACAGTTGTCCTTTAGCACGAAAATGCATCAAATAATTCTCCTACAGATAAATGATACAGGATGTGTAATTTTTATAGTTTAGGTTAAATTTAAATATGTTAAATCACGTTCTATTATTCCATTGCTTAAACAATAAGATTTCTTAAAATAATACAGTTTGTTCATACCTTGTTTAGATTCTAAGGTAGGTAACAAAAAGTAGGTGGATGTTGGTTGCATCTTCATCCCATGGAGTTGGCTAGATTTTGAACCAAGACAGTTTTGACCGTCTCTTAATTCTACAACCGCCTTGAGAACCAGTGCACATCAATGAGTCCTCTTTTTTCTGGAGCCTGAAGGGAATGCTTAAGTTACAAAATACATATTTTGTTAATGTGTTTGAAAAATGCATTAAAAAAATATACATTGATTTGTTTTTAAAAACTCCTCTCCTTACTACCCAAAATCTTACCTTTTCTTTGCTTCAGAACTTGCTTTTGTAACTAATCAGATTAACCTTCTTTTTGCACAGCACAAATTTCATTGATTGGACACAGGGAGCATAATATAACAATAATTTTTCAAATAACAGCATAGGGACTGTAACTCAAGCATATTTGGAAGCTATAGAACATACATGAAAATATGTAACATTATTATATAATTAAATACTGGTATTATATAAATAGATAAAATACTTACAACAATGTTGTGCTATAAATAGTTCCAAGTCTTCAGGCTCTTCTTCAGTAATTATGTGAGAACCTTATTATATCTCACAGAGGAGGTTGCTGGCAGGGGGCAATGCTTTTTATTGAATTTGTTCTGGTGAGTAGAATCATTACCTTCAGGCTTTTTGCTGTAAACACTGTCTTTTCAGAGAAAATGCAGTGTTTACATTACAGCCTAGTAATAACTTCACTGGCCACTCCTCAGATGGCTGTTAGAGATCATTCCTGGGTCATGGCTGCCTAAAATGCATCCAAACATTCAGTGTCTCCTCCCTCTGCATGCAGACACTGAACTTTCCTCATAGGGATTCATTGATTCAATTCATCTCTATGAGGAGATGCTGATTGGCCAGGGCTGTGTTTGAATCATGCTGGCTCTGCCCCTGATCTGCCTCTTTGTCAGTCTCAGCCAATCCTATGGGGAAGCATTGTGATTGGATCAGGCTACCACTTCTGATGATGTCAGCAGGCAGTGGGCAGGTCTAAAGGAAACAAGGAAAAAGTATGCAGCTGCAGACTTGACTACATTTAGGGAGGCATGAGGGGAACAGGGGGGCTAGATGGTGGTTTTAACCCTATAGGGTCAGGAATACATGTTTGTGTTCCTGACCCTATAGTGCTCCTGTAACAAACCCGTAAGTACTTCAAATTAGGGATGTGAATGGGCAAAAAAATTGGTTCAGTTCAGCACTTCCGAAATTCTGGACTTCGACAATTCTGGACTTCGCCAATTCAGCACTTGGGTTCGATTCAGGACTTCCGAAATTTGGGACTTCGACAATTCGGGAATTTGGCACTTCAGGACTTTGACACTTCAGGGATTCAGGAGGGTAATGGGTAGGGTTAGTGATAGAGTTAGGGGTAGAGTTAGGGTTAGATTCCTGTCATCAATCTCTTAATTTTTCCTCCCTCTCCTGTTTTGCCACTTTTCAGAAATCCAAAATTCAGCACTTTGGCAATTCAGTTCGGCACTTCAGAAATTCGTCACTTCTGCAATTCGTCACTTCGGTTCGGTTCGGCACTTCCGAAATTCGACACTTCTGAAATTCGGAAGCATCCGAATGTCCGAATTGCAGAAATTAATCCGAATTTTAATTTGGACCGAAACGAATTGCACATGTCTACTACTGAGATGGGAGATAAGAAGAACTCGACTGACCACATAAGAAGTACAGGATTGTGTCTGGTGTTTTCTAACAGCGACCATGGGCCACCTGCATAACTTCTGGGTCGGTGCACTGCCGCACTGGCCCGGCAGTGCGACCCTGGTCCACGGTTGCTCCCCTCCTGCCCTGTGTGTAGCTATGGGGGTTGAGGATGACACACATGAAGGGGCTGGGGGGAATTGAGATGGATGGTAGAGCTGGGGGATGGAATGACATGCATGGAGGGGCTGGGGGGAATTTACACGCATGGAGGGGCTGGGGAAAAAAATGCATTGAGGGGCTGAGGGAAATGAGATGCATGCAGGGGCTGGGAGATAAATGAGAGGCATGGAGGGGCTAGGGAGGAATGAGATGCATGGAGGTGCTTGGGAAAAATGAGAGGCATGGAGGGGCTAGGGAGGAATGAGATGCATGGAGGTGCTGGGGGATAAATGAGAGGCATGGAGGGCCTAGGAGGAATTAGACACATGGGGGGCTCCAGGGCAATTTTCTAAACGGGGTCCAGTGATTTCACGTTAAGCCCCTGCCAGGATGTACTTGGAATTCAGAGTAATCTGAATGTACCTCCCCTGGTTAAATACTTTATTATTATTATTAGCCTTACCCAGTGTCTTCAAAGGGATAAGGTTTCCTTCACAATCCTTTCTGAATACAAGTATCACTTCACAGCATGACAGTAAGTATCAAACCACATGAAAACTGCTGCCCTGCAATATCTAACATACATGTGATGCAGGATTTCTCTTTAATCAAAGAATCAATTTCCTTCCTGCAGCACTAGAATTCTGTATCCTGCAGGGCAAAACTGCCCAACAATATAATAAACATGTTTAGAAATACGTCCATCTGCTCCTCTAAGCAAAGTCACCCAGCAATTTAGGAGCAATAGATTTTAAGTTTCAATTGAATCAGTGGCAGAACTATCACTGGTGCAACCGGACCGGGGCCCAGAGTGCTAGGGGAGCCCAGCGCCGGGAGCTCTGCACTGAGTTGCTGCCAAACTGTTCCTCCAGACGGTGATGGGCCCTCTACAGATTCCAGGACTATCGCTCAACAGGGACCTGGTCGGGTGCCACGGCTCTTTAAGCCTGACTGGGCCCCTGTGATGTCAGTCAGCTGGGAGGAAGTGACAGCCTGCCACTTCCTCCAAGCTATAAGGAGACTGGGCCCCTGTGATGTCAGTCAGCTGGGAGGAAGTGACAGCCTGTCACTTCCTCCCAGCTTTAAGGAGAGTGCGCTGTCAGGGAGAGGAAGCACATGGAGGAGAAACGAGTGAGCTTCTGCCACACATAAGCCTCAGCCAACACCTTAATTAAGCCACCCTCCTACAGACGAAGGTAAGCTAACAGGAGGGTGGCTGTAAATAAATTGTGACATATATGTGTGTGTGTATCAGTGTTTCACTGTGTGTGTCAGTATATCTGAGTGTGTATCTGTCTATCAGTGTGTGTAACTGTTTGTCAAGGTATGTGTGTGTGTATCTGAGTGTCTGTATGTGTGCCAGTGTGTGTATCTGAGTGTGTGCTAGTGTGCCAGTGTATATCTGTGTGTCTCTCTATATGTGTGTGTGTATGTGTCAGTGCGTATATGAAAGTGTGTGTGTGTGTATGTGTATGTGTATCTGTATGTATACCTGTGTAAATATTTATGTATGTGGTAGTGTATGTGCATAAATCCCAGTAAACATCACAGCATTCAAATACAGCTACAGCTCTGCAATCAAACACAAGCATTACATACAAACAAACCCCTGCACTCAGACTCCAAAATTATATACAAACACACCCTTTCACTCAAACACCATACACAATTGTACAGCCACTTTTAAAAGCCAACACTACATCCAAACACACCAATGCACTCAAATGCAAACATTACATACAAACACACCCCTGTATTAAAACGCTGATATTCTAAGCAAACACCAGCACTACACAAAAAAGCACACCTGCATTTAAAAGCCAACATTAAGGTACAAACACACTGCTGCATTACAATGGTAACAGTGCATACAAATACACCCCTAAATGCACATACTCTATACAAAAACATGCTTATATTCAAACGCACAAACACTGTCCACAGAGTTGTTTGACAGATGGGGATCTATTTTTTTGCCACTCTTGCGCTAAAGGGAGGCCCCCAAAAAATTCTTGATACGGGGGGCATCTCTACATCAGTTCCGCCACTGCTTAGAATATTTGTAAAGTTGTTTGATCTATTTCAATGCTTTTGACTCCCTCCCTAAAACATGATTTTCCCTTGTGTATAAAATGTTTTTACCAAATATTATTTTATTCTAAGCCTGAGAACACTTGATGGGAACTAGGCAATAATTTACACCATGATTACCATGGCGCCGAACATTGGGGAATATGGATTATGGGTGTGGGGACAAGAGACCTTGGGTGCAGTTGCCAGTGTTGCACCTTACTTCACTGGCAGTGGCCACAGTGGGAGGTAAGATGACAGACTGTCTGTCGGCTGGCCTCCAACAAACAGGACAATACAGAGAGCGCTGCTAAATTATGTGCTCACACTGTGCTGCCAGATGTGGGACACCAGGGGACTTAATCTGGATGACGGAACAGGATCCTAAAATACGGATTGACCAGCAGAAATTTGGGACGGGTGTGAGGTCTAGATTATTTGAATTTATGGAGTAAACAATGTAATTTGTTTTAAAGTACACTTTTTGTGATGAATACAAGATTGTTTTTTAGTTCAGCTATTTTGGGTTAATTTTTTTGATTCAGTTAGAATTCCCAGCAACTCAAACACTGCTTGTGCCATATTATAGGCCAGGGATAGGCAACCTTCGGCACCCCAGATGTTGTGGACTACATCCCCCATAATGTTCTTACACCCATAATGCTGGCAAAGCATCATGGGAGGTGTACTCCAAAACATCTGGAGTGCCGAATGTTGCCTATGCCTGTTATAGGCTATAACATATTCTATAGACTGTTCTAACTAGATCGCTGACAAATGTTATGCAATGCTTCATTTCTGAGCATAAATGACTGTAATAGTACAAACATCTTTGGAAGCCGTGAGTGGGGAGATGCCCTGCAACAAACTGATGTGACACAACTTATAGTGTGTACTCAGGGCCAGATTAAGAGCCCAGTGGGCCTGGTGCTGACAATTTTGATGGGCCTTATTACAGAATCTTATTGACCAAAAACACTAAAACAACCATACCTACCAAGCTTCATGTATATGATGGAGATGGTGCTGGAAGGAAACTCATAGGGTGCAGCTATGAGAAAACACATACTATGCTAATCTCTCGCTTTCATCTTTCAAGTAAATCCATACCCCCCCAACAGCAGTATCTGCCCAAAGAATTGAAAGGTCAGCCTGGCATGAATGCATATCAGGCTGCCTGCCAATGGTGCAGTCTGTCCAACTAAGGGCATACCATGCAGACAGCACCCTAAACTTGGCATAAATGCATCTAATGATGCGCTCGCTCCACACTTTCTTAGGACTGTCCCCTAGCACTCGCTGGTCCACTCCTCTCCTAGCAGGCAGAAGCTCCTGGTATATAGAGAAATGCTGTATGTAGTGATTGTAGAAGAAAGGGGACATGCCACAGTGTTAGAGAGACCAAAGTCAGCATTACCTTAACTAATTCCATTGTCAGCCAGTCCACACAAGTTTTGTTCCTATACATCCCTCTTAAGTTTCCATACTTAAGCAAGAGCATGTGAAGAGCAGTGATGAAAAAAAAAAAGTTTAAAAACATTTTTTTTTTTTAAATCAATGGGCCTATTCAATGGGCATGGGCCTGGAGCTGTAGCTCCATCAACCCCTATGTTAATCCAGCCCTGTGTGTACTTAAATACTGGAAATTGAGAGATGTTGACATTACTTTGGGCAAGGCAGCTGTCTGTTCCGTGCACTTACTGGTTTCATTTCGTAGGATGAAGATGGAATCCTCAGGTAAGTATACCTTTTAATTTAAACAGTTAGTAGCATTTTTACAAGTATAATGTATATAGACTGACATGACTCCAACCAAAAAAATGAAGTTGATTGTGGATTACAAGGTCAGTTTAATGGCCATATAGTGTTACTGGATGTTTTGCGTATTTAGGTGATACAAGATTAAAATAAATGAATTAAAAAACTAATAAGCAAACAAAAAAACAAAAAAACAACAACCATACCCCATATTTTTCCTATAACTGTACAGTCAGACCTAATTAGTGATCACATTAATAATATTGATTTAGATTGTTTATGTACTTCCGATACACCTGCTCATTAAAGAACATGCATATTTTACAAAATGACGAATATGGAATAAAAATAGTTCCTGAGCTGCCACAATAAAAACAAACAAAACAAAAATCACAGGCTTTTTGCACATTTTTGTATTCCGCCAATTTTATTTTTATTTTATTTTTTGCCGTGAACCTCATAATATTCTAAGCGGAAGGTGAACTGAGGGGTCTTAGTGGAGATTCTGAACAAATTAAAACCAAACAGCAACAGCTGCTGGGAAAATACCACTGAGTACTATTCTCTCAATCAAGACTGACAGCATTCCTCTGGTTCCAGCTTCCCCATGCACCAGCACCTTGGCAGCGGTTTTCAAAATGTGTATGGGAAAATTGAATTTTTGTTCAAGAAAAACAATACTATGTCCAAGTACTTATTAGAAGAAATATAGCAAGGGTTGTAAGAAGTCCAAGTTAATTCATCCTTTGATTTTAAGCAAAACATATAAGAAGCATTCTATGAAAAGCTTGTAACGTGAATTAAATAATACACAGGGCTTCCAGCATGACTGCATCAAATTGTTCAGATAATAAAATTAAAGAAATATTTGGTTCAATGATCTGTCTATCCAGCCGTCTGTCTGTCCCTCCATCCAGGTGTCTGTCTGTCTGTCTGTCTATCTATCTACATGTCTGTTTATCTATCTATTGATCGATCTAACTACCTGTCTGTCTATCTACATGTCTGTCTGTCTGTCTATCAGTCAATCCGTCTGTTTGTCTATTTGTCGTTCTGTCTGTCTGTCTGTCTGTCTATCTACATGTCTGTTTATCTATCGATCAAAATATCTGTCTGTCTATCTATCTGTCTATTTATCTACATGTCTGTCTGTCTAACTGTCTGTCTACATGTCTGTTTATCTGTCTGTCTATCTATATACATGCCTGTCTGTCTAACTGTCTGTCAGTCTATCTATCTACATGCCTGGCTGTCTGTCAATCCGTCTGTCTGTCTATGTCTGTCTTTGGATTTTCCTATTCCATTGAGAATATGACCTACAAACATGTACCTGCATTATTCTAATTATTGATATTCTCTGACCCAGCCGCCTTATCTTGACTTGGGCTTAGTATACACTAATTGCTACTGGACAATATATTAGTCGTTTTGCTATTTATTTTTATTTTTTTACCTCTCGGGTCTCTCTAATCGTTTTTTTGTTTTTTTTTTGTAAATCTGTTTATTGAAGTGTAACAGTAGTTTCAGGTCGGCTCGCAGGCCAGAAAAGAACGCATTATTTCCAAAGGGTAACAAGATAAACAATAAGGTTCATAGGTCAATAAAGTGCAATTAAACTTAACATGTTACATCATGGTTCAAGGATCCGATTACTAGGCTATTTAAGTGAGTATTCGTAGCAAGTCATAGCACTCGTTTCGTTCACAACAGTCAATGAAGTTACACATGTTTTAAGCAATAATATAAGAGAATGTATATCAAGCCACATACCAGTTCAGAGAATATATGTACGTGTGCGTATTTTCGACGTACTGTCACTCAGGTGTCGGACATTGCTTGTATTCGTAACCCAAGTGTTTTACGCATGGCTAACTTAACATATGTACAGTCACCGCTGTGGGAAACATAGGGTAAATTGTACAATATCATGTCATAAGAAGGAGGGCCAGTTGCTCTTGTAGTGAGGGACTGCCGACTTGAGTTAGGAAAAATAGAGTGGTAACGGTGTATGGTCGGGGAGTCCGTTGGGTCGAGTCGGGTGTGCATGCCCTTGTATCGGGATTGGAGCTTCTTCAGCGTCTGGGGTGTGTATTAAATGGGCGTCTATCAGTGTTATGGTGCTTAAGTATCTTTTTCTGTTGAGATTATCCGCCCATTCCTCATCACTCCTCGACCCCTACTCCTCCACCCGCAGTCCCCATTAGTGAGTACCCTCATCGTAGGAACCGTGTCAGTAGCGGGAACCCACCCATCCCCCGCGTCCATCACCTATAGCGGAGCTCGAGAGGTGTACATTAAGCTTTTCTGCCCCCATGCCATCAGATCTACCCCGTGCCATAAGAGCGCATCAATATTTGTGTCCTGTCGGCGGTGATTTACTGTGTCATGCGTGCCTATAATAAGCACCTGTCAATCGGGGCGTCAAGGGGTATATTATGTCCTGTCTATGTAACAGCCACGGTGGTACACATCCCTGGAGACAGGGCTAGCATCCAGGGTCCTACATCAGGTCCCAGTCCGAGAATTACTATCTGTTGGTGTCATTGTCTGTCATAATTCGTACGTCGTCTTCTACCTGTCCTGTATATGGTTCAACCAGTACCGTTCCCGGGCGAGCCGATCCCCCGATGACCCATAACAGAAGGAGAAAGGAGGGAATTAAGGGGGGGGGGCATTGTAATCTGAGCAGCACTCCCTCGAGCGTTCGTCTCCTGTCGGTATCTGGCAATGTATAAGAACCACGGGGCCCACATTTCGGCGTGCTTGGTTCCCCTGCCTGTGATGGTGGCATGGGCTTTCTCTGCCCCCTGGATCTCTTCCACCCTGCGTATCCATTCATGTTTAGTCGGTACCGTGGTCGTCTTCCAGTGGGCCGGGATGTTCGCTTTGGCGGCATTAAGCAAGTGTCGTAAGATCGATTTCTTGTATACAGAAATGGGCTGAGTGGAGATGTGTAGCAAGGCCAATTCCGCATTCCAGTCCGGTATGTCTCCCAAGATAAGCTCCACCGTGGTTTTGATCAGGTCCCAGTAGGGAGCGATAACTCTGCACTCCCACCAGATATGGGATACCGTGCCTCGGTCTTCTTGGCATCTCCAGCAATCTGGGGGGTGGGATGAACAAATGCGGTGTAAAAACACCGGCGTCCTATACCATAGGGATATGAGTTTGTAGTTCATCTCCTGGTAGTAGGAGCTCATAGAGCTCTTATGTTGCCATAGCAACGCTAAGTCCCATTGTCGAGTGGTGATTGTTCTCCCCAGCTGTCCTTCCCATTGCCGTTTAAACGCCATCTGGGCAGGTGTGCCTCCGGTCAGCAGGTGTTGATACAGCGTTGAGAGTGCGTGAGATCGAGCGTGGTCCCCTGGTCACAGAGTCTTTCGAACCACATAAGGTCTCTACGTAAACGTTCGTTGTGTGGTATTGAGGCGTGGTAGTGTTTTAATTGTAGGTATCGGAGTTGTAAAAGAGGTGTCCGCGGCCTGTCTGCCAGCAGTGAGGAGAAATCCCGCAATTTTCCATCGGCAAGAACCGTATATATGGGTATATAGTCGCGCGTACTTTCAATGGGCCATACTCCCACTGGGAGCCCTCCACCCAACTCTTCATTATGCGTGATTGGCAACATAGGGCTGGGTATTGGGGATACGTGCTCCATCCCCCTCAGTGCTTGCCAGCTAATCAAGGTTTGTAGAGTCAATCCCTCGTCAGTCGCCGAGGTGATCCGTCTCCCAGATCTTCACTTCCATTGCCCGGCCCATGAGGCCCCTGTCCAGGGTCACCCATTGTTTGGTCGGTGGTGTTAGGTGCCAGTCCAGTATGCGTTGCAGTACCGCTGCCTGATGGCACCTTTTAAAATCGGGTAGTGCCAGTCCGCCTTGTGTCCTAGGTCGGCAGAGGACATCATGTCGTATTCGGGATCGACCCCCGCGCCAGACATATTTAATCACCCCCGTTTTTAGGGCCGAGAATAAAGTCGCTGGTATGGCAAGGGGTATAGTTTGCCTGAGATATAAAACCCTCGGAAGGATATTCATTTTAATCACAGCCACCCTGCCATGCCACGTGATATGCGGGTAGGACCAGCTAGCCATATCCATCAGGATTTTCTTTAGGAGAGGTGTAAAGTTATGGTCATACATATCCTTTGGTTCCGTGGTCACCCAGACGCCTAAATACTTCATCTTGCCATAGCACCAATGGAACGCGAATTGTGACTCCAGGGAGTGGAATTCCTCTGCAGGGAGCGAGATGTTGAGCGTTTCACATTTCGAAATGTTAAGCTTGAAGCCGGACATCCGCCCGAATCGGCTGAATTCCAAGAGGAGGCAAGGCAGTGTGACTCGAGGGTTGTGGACAAAAAAGAGAAGATCGTCTGCGTAAGCAGCTACCTTGTGCTGTACACCCTGCCATGCATAACCCATGATGTTCGGGTTTTGCCTGATCGCCTGCAGGAGGGGTTCCAATTGGAGCGCGAACAGCAGTGGCGAGAGCGGGCATCCTTGCCTGGTGCCGTTGCGAATCGTGAAGTCGGCGGTTGTGGCACCATTAATCCGTACTGTCGCTCTGGGTGTCTGTGTATAGGGCAGAAATCCACGTTAGAAGCCTCTCTCCGCAGCCTTGACACTTCAGCGTCTCCATCATGTACGTCCAGTTGACCCGATCAAATGCCTTTTCCGCATCTGTCGATAGGAGCATTAATCGGGTCCCTCGTTTCCTAGCATGATGTTGGATAGCGAAGAGCCTCAGCGTGCTGTCTCTGGCCTCCCTACCCGGGATAAACCCCGTCTGGTCCACGTGTATCAAATCAGGCAGAAGATGTTTCAGGCGTGTCGCCAAAACCTTTGTAAACAATTTGGAGTCCACATTTAGTAGCGAGATCGGGCGGTAGCTGCTGCACTGTAGAGGGTCCTTCCCCGGCTTAAGAAGTACGGTGATGGTAGCCGCCACCGATTCCCTGCCCAAGGTTCCCCCCTCACCTACTGCGTTAAGAGCATCAGTGAGCCGTTAGTACAATGCTCGAATGGGGAGAAAGGGATGAGGAGTAAAGATAGGTGGTATAGAGCGGTAGGTAGAAGGCAAGTGTAATAGGTAGAATAATGAGCCAGGGGTCGGCGTCCCGGGCGCGGAACTGGTTCTCTCTATGGTAGTTAAAAGGAGGTGTGTATCCCTGTCGTCGATACCCTCTCAGAGTTTGGACTAGTTCCAAATCTATGCCCCCCCCCAGAATGAGGGGGGGGGGGTTATCTCGTGCAGCAACCGACACTAGTGGGGCCTCGTTCCGGTACCAGCCCAGGAATCCGAAGCACCCCCTATGCGGCCGCGCCACATGCAGCACGAGTATATGAGTGTAGAAGCGTGTCTCGAGCTCCGCCCAAATGATCTCACGGAGAGATAACAGGCTCCCGCCCCTAACCGCCCCCTCAATGCTATGCCAATAGGGCAGGACGATCCCCGTTATAGGGCGTCAGCAGTGAAAAGATACATAAGCATCAGGCGTTAGGTAAGTGAAGGATGCGCTAAGAGTCTTATACAATCTAGCTGTTTCTAGAGGAACCCAGCATCCCCCAAGGGTCTACCCCCCACAGGGTACCTCCGTGTCACTCCCTCCCGGCATGCTCTGGACGTCCCCCTTCAACCCGTGGGTCAGGTGTGTAAAGCAATGATGGTCAGGTGACATGCATCAAGTCCCCTAGAGCGTTAGCGTGTAGGGGAACCCGTTGTCATGGTATCCCCATTCGTCTCAGGGCGTCCCTCCGTAATCACTTCCCCAGGTCCACCCACTGCAGGGTTGCGCAACGTCTGTTCTGGTCATCATAGTGTGGGATGTCATGTCTCCGGGGGGGGGGGGGTGAGAGGGGGGTGGGGGGGGCGCTAGTTAGCAATAGAGAATGTGCCCTTCATGGTGTGCTTCCGTGAGTGCAATTGTCAAGAGTGTGAGTTACAGATGTCAGGTGGATGTATTTACTGGTAGCCATAGGTGCACCTACAGTAACAAACAGTTGCAACGGTCAATTGCATTTAACGTAATGTGCAGATCAATAGATGACATCAAGTAAAGACATACGATAAAAATGAGTACCACTAGACCTCCTCCTATGGTCCCCCCCCCCACACCCCCACAGAACTCCCTCCGGCCCACACCCCAAGAACAGGCCCAACATTTTCCCAGAGTCTCATTAGCGGTGAGTCCCAATGCGTTAGCAAGGAAAGTAGTGCGGAGTGGAAAGCTGCTTCATAAACCCACCCCTCCCCCACAACCCCCCACCCAAGGATCCGCTAACCCACTCCACAGTGAGCAATATCAATGATCTGGAGTTCAGGTGTCTCGCCATGTGAGCGGAGCGCTGTATGCATAATCATGGCATACCCATCTAGGAGCCCATCCACCCCAGTACCCCCACCCCAGCCTTCAATAAAAAGTCCCAAAGTACCTTAGAGCTCACTGTAGGTGTGTCTTGTTCCTCACGGAGTGGTTGAGGTAGATGTGGGGACCCTGATCCCAATCAAAAAGAGGGGTACCTGTTGCTGCGTCAGTGGTATCTCGAGATATGAGCTGGAACCGCCAGGGAAGACGTGGTGAGGAGCTCCATGTGGTCACCTGCAGAGGGTGGAGGGAGCAGCAGTTACTCCTCCGGAGATGTCGGCCTCCCATACCGTCCAGGTTGAGAGGCAGCGGGAGCACCTGCGGCCCGTTGACGTGGTTCTCTCCGTGGTCTCGGGGGCGGACCCAGCGAGCTCAGGATCCAGTTGGGGACTGTCTGTAATGGGAGGCCCAGTTCCCCCAGGAATCTCGGCACCTCCTCCGGCCATCTCAGGGTAATCCATCGGTTCTGGTGCCGTGCCATCAGAGCGAAGGGAAAGCCCCATTTGTAGACCACATTATGGTCCCTCAGCGTTGCTGTCACAGGGCGGAGGGCTCGCCTGGCGTCTAGGGTGATAGGGGATAGGTCGTTGTAGAGCGACACCTGGGCTCCCCGGAAGGGCCAGGAGGACCTTTCCTGGGCCTTTACCATAATTTTGTTCTTCACCGGGAAGGAGCTCAGGCAGCAGATAAGGTCCCTCGGGCCATCTTCCGCATTCCTAGGACGCAGGGCCCTATGGGCTCTGTCGAATTCAATTTGTGGTAGCAGTGTCGGCAGCATGATGGAACGGAAGAGCTCTTTAAGGGTGTCTGTCACATCTTCTGCCCCTTCTGCCTCAGGCACACCTCGCACACGAATATTGCATCGCCTACCTCTATTATCCACATCCTCGAGGTGGCGACGCATGTTCAGCAGCATCTCGCCCTGCCTGGCCACTGCAGTGTCGGTAGACGCCATGCGGGCCGCGAGGGCCATATCCGCCTCCTCTAGCGCGGTAATGCGGCCTGCATGTGTGGTAGGATCAGCGCGGAGCCCTGCCACTTCCGCTCGCAGAGTTTCCTGTATCGTAGCTGCGACGGTTTGCAAGTCAGTTTTCGTGGCCATAGCCACAGTTAGTTCCTTGAGGGTGCCCTCAATCCTCTCCAGTGCGCTGTGTGCTGTGGCCTGAGGTGGCTCCGACGCCATCTTGGGGCTCGCGGGTTCGCCGCTTGCTCCGGCTGAAAGAAGCCGTCTATAGGTCCCTGCTGGTGGTTCCCCTGGGTCTGGGGGTGTTCCGAGCGTTTTGTGCGCCCCATTAATGCTAGTGTGCCGCTTATAATTGCTGTAACGGGGGTTCGGCGGAGCGGAGCTCTCTCCTCACGCGGCCATCTTAGACGGAGCCGAAACCACGCCCCTCTAATCGTTTTATTATCTTTCTTTTTTTGATGGTTATATATATATACAGTGGTTTGATGTATCTTTGCGTAGGATTTGGACATTTATCATGAATATCCCTGCCTGATTTAATTATTTGCATTTCAAGTTCTAGAGATACCATCAGGGTTATGCACTAAAGTAAGAATTCAAAGTGAATTTTAAATTTAAGGTCAAAATAGCCGAAGTTTTACGTTTTGCTACTCTGGCCATAAAAAGTGAAATTCATTTTCAATTAATTTCAGTTCTCCCTTTAGTAAATAACTCTGCACATGTGATTCAGATACAGATTCTGTTTGTGTAGTACAAGCAATTTATAATATGATTTAATTTTTGGTTTACAGTGCAGTACAACACAGTTTCATGTTATTCAGTACTGCCTCTGGGCACAACACCATCATACTTTCCAATCAAACAGCGCTATACCACATAAAGGGACACTCTGCGAACCATAACTACGTTACATCATTAAAGTGGTTATGGAACCTGGAGTCCCCTTGTGCCATCTGACCGTTCATTGTTGAACTATTTTCGAACTGTTTAACATTGAACGTGGATCTCCTGCACTGATGGGTGGCAGTCAATGTGCCGTGACCATTTGTCGGTAATGAGTGTTCAACATTGCGTAACTCGGATGGATAATATCAGCTCTTAACAGAGGATGGGTCATTGATTCTAGATCCAAAGTGAACCACATATATTCTCACGCACACAAATAACTATTCCTCTATTTGATTTTTTTTCAAGTGACAGGTTTTTTTTTTTTTTTTACGTTGATGTGGAGTTTAGCATACTGGCGCGTTTTTGTTTTACAACTTTTTTATTTTATAAAGTTTTTGTTTTGAAATATTTTTCCTAGTTTATAGAGTTATTTATAAAATACTTTCAGCATTATTTTCTTTGCAAATCTTGGGGCGTGTGCATTTTTGCCACTTAATTTACATTTCCATAAATGTATTGTACCTGGTGAGAGCTGGGGTATGTTAAAATCCAGCACATCCCAGCAAAAATAAGCAGTTGTGGGTTTTTTGAGTAGGATATGAAGGATATAGTATGTATTAAATCACGTAAGACTCAAAAATGATTTGTTAATTAGAACTTGCGTCATCACTGGAGGCGCCAGAGCAATGTCTAGCTATTAACCCCTTAACGACCGAGGACGGTTCAGGACCGTCATCGGCATTTTTGCGTTGCCGACCGGTGACGGTCCTGAACCGTCCTAACGGTCAGATGTACTTACCCGATCGCCGTCGTTCCCCCGGCGGCGATCGGCGGTACTCCCGGTGTGGGGAGACTGCCTGCAGCCCAGACAGTCTCCCCATGGCGGATTAGGACCCCTGGGGCCATGTGATCGCTCAACAGGGCAACCACATGGTCACAATAGGTGTCCATGTGTCTGCCTGCAGGGTTAAAGTTAATAAAAAAAAAAAAATTATATATGTGTATATATATATATATATGATATATAGACATATTATACCTATATAATATACGTCTATATATCATATATATATATATATATATATATATATATATATATATATATATATAATGTCATACTAAGTGTATTTTTATATTAATATGTACATATATTAATATAAAAATACACTTATAATTAAATTACACACGTATATATATATATAATATATATAATAACTATATATATTGTATATATATATTATTATAAAATACAAATAAGTAAAATTAAATTAAATTAAAAAAAATAAAAATAATAATAAAAATTTGAAAAAAAATTACATATCTATATGAAATTTTATTCTAACTGTATTTTGATATTAAAATATATATATTTATATCAAAATACACTTAGAATGAAATTGTATATATATTTATGTATATATAAATAAATAAAAATACGAAATATACATATGTCCATATACAAAATTACATAAATAATTATATAAATATACACGTAGACTTCAAATATATAAATATGCATATATATTTAAATTCTACATGCATATTTATGTAATATTTTTACATAATTAAGTAATTTTATTAGTTGCAATTTGAGGGACCTGCCTGCCAACCCAGGCCGAAATTCCAGAGAATTTAATTTGCTAGCACTGTATTTTACCCTGTAACTTTCTATGACACCCTAAAACCTATACATGGGGGGTACTGTTTTACTCGGGAGACTTCACTGAACACAAATATTAGTGATTCAAAACAGTAAAACCTATCACAGCGATGATATTGTCAGTGAAAGTGACTTTGTTTCGCACTTTTCACACACAAACAGCACTTTTACTGATGATATAATTGTTGTGATATGTTTTCCTGTTTTGAAACACTAATATTTGTGTTCAAGAAAGTCTCCCGAGTATAACAGTACCCCCCCATGTACAGATTTTATAGCGTTTTTGAAAGTTACAGGGTCAAATATATGGGTCAAATATTTTTACATTGAAAATGGCCAGGTTGGTTATGTTGCCTTTGAGAGAGTATGGTAGCCCAGGAATGAGAATTACCCCCATGATGGCATACCATTTGCAAAAGAAGACAACAAAAGGTATTGCAAATGGGGTATGTCCAGTCTTTTTTAGTAGCCACTTAGTCACAAACACTGGCCAAAATTAGCGTTCAATTTAGTTTTTTAGTTTTTTCACACAGAAAACAAATATGAACGCTAACTTTGGCCAGTGTTTGCGACTAGGTGGCTACTAAAAAAGACTGGACATACCCTATATTGAAAACCCTGGTTTGTCTACTTAAAAAAAAATATGTACATGTGGGGTGTTATTCAGAGACTTTTGGCAGATAATAGTGTTACAATGTCACTATTGATACATTTGAAAGAATAAATGTTTTGAAATCGCAATATCCTACTTGTACCTATAACCCTATAACTTGCAAAAAAAAAGCAAAAAAGCATGTAAACACTGGGCATTTTAAAACTCAGGACAATATTTTTAATCTATTTAGCAGTTTTTTTTATTCGCTTTTGTAGATGAGTAAAAGATTTTTCAAGTAAAAGTCAAAAAAACATGTATTTTTTTTTAATTTTTCATCATATTTGTTTGTTTTTTAAAATTAAATTACATGAGATTATATAAATAATGGTATGTAAAGAAAGCCTTTTTTGTCCTGAAAAAAACAATATATAATTTGTATAGGAACAGTAAATGAGAGCGGAAAATTACAGCTAAACACAAACAACACAAAAGTGTAAAAAGAGGCCTGGTCGCAAATGTACAACATCGCAAAAACTGTCCAGTCCTTAAGAGGTTAAGGAGGTTTGCTGGTGAAATTATCAAACAAAGGCATACTAAAGGGAATTTGAATATTTCCGAATTAAATGTCAGTACTAAGGTTAAAAGGACAATGTATACCACTGGAGGCATAACAAGTGATGGATACAATTGATTGCACACGTGTGAACAGAAAAAAAAAATGTAGAGCAACGGAATAATTATGAACTACATGCACATGTATTCCACAGGTTTGCTAAGGGCTTTCTTATTCCTCATTACTCATCATTCGTCCATGACGGTATGTCAGGTAAACAGTGATTGATTGCAGGGGGACGAGGCAATTTACATTATTAATTTACACTGTACAATATGCTACTTTAAATTGTGAAAGTTTAAGATTGTGGGGATTCTAGGCTCCATTCATGGGATTGGGTCTGCCACCTTAATTCTATTTACTCCACCCCTGACCCATTGAGATGTCACACCTAGAACCAGGAACGCTGGAATATAGAATCAGTTACTCTTTCTTTCTGATGGACATCAGCTATGTTCTCTAAAGTGAGTTTGTGACGATCAGCAGACTGCTGAAAAGGTGTTAGAGAGGTTCTGTGTTACCCATATATGAGATGAGCAGAAGGGAATCAGTTAAACCTAGCACCTTTGGTACATACAGGGTTATTCGCAAAGGCCGAATGATTTAAAAAAAAAAAAAAAAGAAAAAAACTCAATAGTGCAATACATTGAGTAGAAAGCATATAAAAACAATGTAACAATTTAAGGGGGAGTATACCTTTGATCATGTGACATCAATCACTAGTTTGATTAGAAACTTCAGTACACCATATAGCAAATGTAAACATCGCTAACTGTAATCAATGTTATATATGCAATTGATACTGTAAATGTGGTGATTTTGTTAACATTATGTGAAATTAAGGGGTATAAAGATCCAGTTACACATTGTTAAAATTGTTAAAATCCTATTAGAGGATTATACTAGGAACCTATAAAAAGATGATTACAAAGCTAGGACGACATCAGTATAAACATTACCGAAAAAATAAAACACATTATAAATAAAATACGTCTGATATTTGTCTACCAGAGTACCACAATTATTGGAGACTGATTTCCAAAGATTTGGCTATAAAAAAAACAATAGAATGATAATAATGACTACTACTACATGTAGAATGGAGATAAATTCTCAATAGGGTTTGTCTCTTGATCCACTAGTTATCCTGGTGCAAAAGATATCTTTGTTTTAGCAATTTTTGTTTTAGCCTATTTTGTGCCAATTCAGGTATGTGATCTATAACCTATATATATTTTTTGGTAAAATGTTTTATTTAATATAATATATACAAGATATGACAGAGAGCTCAGACATGTTGTGCTAGGTGCGTTGCAGTGCAGTAGCAAGAGAGGCTCAATAAATCTTAATATCTGTAAAAAAAAAGTCTTCTTTCTTCTTAAATCTTCTTTTCTTCAGCTCCACACATGGCTCTGTACAGGATAAGCTTGCATGACTTTCCCACTCTATCCAAACCTTAGTCAGAGGACTTTGATGAGTTGTCTTGTAAGCCAACCAATCAGAGCTCTGACAGCTACGTCTCAATTCTCTCAAACCTTGAGCATGAATATTTTTTCTACCAGATCCCCTAAGTATTTTATTAGCAACTTGACAGAAACTGCACAATGACAAAATGTTTACGATAGTGAGCAGCCAGTGGCTGCTCACTATGTATGTAGAGTTCACATGCCCCACCTATGGCATGGCAGGTGGGGACATCAGGGAGGTTCAAAACTTCCCTTATACTAATACAGGAGTCATATTGACCCTCAGAGTTTTTTTTAAAAACCATTTGGCATATAGTAGTAAAAAACAACAACAACAACGTATTGACTACTTTTAGGTGTTAAATTTGGTGGCACCATTTATCAGAGATTATGTACCTGAGAAATGGAATTGAATCACCGAATTTGATATTTCCAATGTAAAATACTAGAATCTGTTTTAAAATTCAAACTGATATTGATTAGCTCCCGATAAGACGATAAGAGTTTAATGGGGATAATGAATTTGACCCAAGCCATTAAATGGCTTTTCAGGAGCTGATAAACATGACCTGCTCTATTTCAATCGAGGCCTTAGTGAGGAGAGTGAAGGCAGTATTTACAGTTTCTCTGCAGAGATGCAGAAAAGTAGACAGGAGCACTGTCATAACCTAAAAAGAAGTTAGTCTATATATTTATGAGGTCGGGATGGAAAGGTTAATGGAGAACCTTTTAAAGAATGGTGTTATACATTTTTCATTTATATACTAAAAGTTTGTATTTCTCAAATGCTTTATTTTTTAGTTTTAAGAGCTAATTTAACGTTCACTTTATACATTTCCTAATCCGTAAGATTACAAACACCTGCACCATGTTTTTCAGATTATTACGTTATTTCTCCAGTTTGGCAATTTCCCACAATTCTTTATTAATCACGTTTATGCTCGGGGATATTAATGCAATGTTTAGTTACCGAACACAAACATTTTATTATCTAGCTTGTATATACACAGATGGAACTGTCTTTACTAGCAAATGTAACAAAGAATAATTAGAACACACACAGTTCTCATAAAAGCGGTTATTTTATGTCAAACCTGCTGATTTTGGGGCACTTCCACCAGACAAATGTAAACAATTCACCTGCCCGCGATCCCTCCAGCAGAGTGTAGAACTGCATAAATATTTATTTCATATTTAATGACATTCATTATAATTGATAGATTGAATGCTATACTTGTTTGGTGATATTTGATACTGTCCTAACATTTCTAAAACGTTTTGTAACTTACTTTTTATATAAATGTAATTCTTGCTATAAATGTGTAACAGACTAGGACTTTCTTTTTATATCAGCCTTTCTGTGTTTTTGCTAATCACCTGTTGTAATCTCGGTCTTACAGAAACACAGGTAAGGAGTCCTTTCTGTACACAAAAACACTCTGCCTTTAGGGATCAACAGTTACCCGACCAAAGACCGCTCTGACTTTCAAGTCCGTTCACATTGTAACCAGCGATCATCACTGGAAGACCAGTTTAATAGAGTAATCTTTGGTCGTGTAGGAGCTGCTCTCAATCAAGGATACTTCAATGATAGAGCTCTGTAAGAGAAAGTCATGAAAGTTTACATTTTTACTCTTTACGCTTTTTGTTTTTTATATCAACTGATCACCTACTATACTCTCTGTAGCGAAACCCTTGTCCTTAAAAGGACTTTCTTTGCTGAATCCTTCCCAAACTGGAACAAGGCACTGACTAGTGAATAGTACTTTCCCCTCCCAGTAACTGGATGACACACAGTTCTGAGAGTTCAACCCATTTTATCCCGAGACAAGGTCTTTTATAGCCAGATATCCAGCATGGGGTCGCTATACAGTTATATTGTAAGCCTGCCCAGGCATCTCTGTGTCTGGGAGATAATTGAGTCAAGCACCGGAAAGTAAATTATCTCCAGATACAGAGAGCCAAACATTAAAAAAAAATAAAAGTACCCCAAAACATACTTAAAACATACAGGATCCCCACGTGTCCTATATCACCGAATAGCCCTGATCTGAGCACCCAAGTTGCCCAGATAGTGCTCAGATCCATGCTCTGTAGGGGAATTGCCACCAGGGTAAAGTTCTGACCAGCCACACACATGGGGAAAGCCCAAAATAGTTTCAAGATAAAAAGTGGTTTTGGCTGGTAAGCTATTGGGAGTTCCTGTGATGGAAGAAATGGGTGATCCCCCTTGCTCTTAGGGAGTGATTATTTCCCACAGTCCATAGTACCTTCCCTCCAATTAGCGCTCTCCTGTCATGTCTGCAAGTGAGGCTAAACAACGGAACAAATAGACAGGGAACCGTGTGGTCAAGTGGTCGAATGTAGTTCCATTCCGTCGATGGCAAAAAAGCACGTGACTTCAGGTTGAGTGCGGTCACGTGATGCTTTTGTGGTCCACCATGCGTTCCATACTCGAGCATGGTGGAAATTGTCCAAAAAGTGTCCATATTGAAAGAGGGCATTTGCCCATACATGCTTAACAAAACGCAATTAAAAATAAAAGAAATAGCAAGCTGTAAATCAATAAATAAAAAGCTGTGAATCAATAAAAATATATATTAATATGGTATACATAAAACACAGACCTTGATGGGTGAAACCAAGTGGATATTTAGAGGGGAGGAAATGTCCAAAATAAAAAATAAATATAATAAAAATTCAATATATTGAAATATCAAAAATATCAAATATATAAAAATCTTTCAATAAAAGAATTATAAAAAATGAACTAATTCAAAGTCTATATTGAGACCTTTAGGGCACATGGTGTCTAGAGTGAAAATCCATTTGCCCTCTAATTTGCTAAGTTCTCGGACATTATCCTCTCCTCTTCAATTCATCCACTTTTTCCCAATCACCATAAAACTTAGAAGGGAAGTGTCACCATTATGATGTTCAAGAAAATGTGCTGATACACTATGTTTGGTGTATCCCCTCCGTATGTTCCCCATGTGCTCCATAATGCGGGTTTTTAAGCTTCTAGTAGTCATACCCACATACTGGAGTCCACAGGGACACCAGAGGAGACACACCACATTAGTAGAGTAACATGTGACAATATCACATAGAAACATAGAATGTGACGGCAGATAAGAACCATTCGGCCCATCACGTATCTTAAAACAGGTTCCTGTGACATTAGACTTAAACGTAGTTTGTGTATCTTTCTTAAAAATAGTATTTTTACATGGTAAACACATTTTACACGGATAAAAACCTGTTTTTTGGTTAAAAACATGTTTTTCTCCCTGTTTACAATTTATAAAACTTTTTACCAAATGATCTTTAATACTTTTAGCACCTTTAAAGATAACCTTCGGCTTGTTGCTTATAATGTCTTTAAGATCCTCATCTGTTTTCAGAACATGCCAATGTTTATTGATTATATGTTTAATCTGTTTAGAATTAACATTATAATCTAAAATCAGGGGTACACATTATTTTTCCCTTATTGATGTGTCTCTCTTCGGTTTATATTTAAGTACATCAGTTCTCTCCATACTTTTCACCTGATGAACCTGTTCTTTTAAAACTGTAGGGTCATAACACTTTTCTTTAAAAAATAAAGTTAATGTATCCGCTTGAATATCAAATTGGTGAGGATCAGTACAACTCCTCAACATTCTTCTATATTGTCCTTTTGGCATATTGTTAATCCAAGGTGCATAATGACAACTGGTTGTGTCAATATAGCTATTGACATCAACCGGTTTAAAAATCGTTTTAGTTTTAATACAAGAATCCTCTATATAAATAACAAAATCTAAAAAATTAACATGGGAAGTACTATGTTCACTAGTAAGGGTAATATTCCTAGAATTATTATTTAAAAATTGAAGAAATAAAATAAGGTGCTGTTCTCCCCCCTTCCAAATAAAAAAAAAATATCATCTATATATCTGCGATAGAGGACCAAGTTTGCACTCCAAAGTACATCCCCTGAGAGGAAAGATTCCTCCCAGAAGGACATAAACAAATTAGCGTAGCCCGGTGCGAACTTGGTCCACATCGCATTCACGATCAATTGTAAAAAATATTTTGTAAAATGAGTTGAATACCCTCTATAATAAAATCTCTGAGTCTCTGGAACCAAACTGTCTGATAAAAAAATATCTAACAGAGTCACACCCTAGATCATGCTGGATAATAGTATACAAACTATTTACATCACAGGTTACCAATTTGTAACCCTCCTCCCATGTTATATTTTGTAATTCTCTAATAAGATGGGAAGAATCCGTAAGGTAAGTTGGTTGTGAAGTGACTACTGGTTGCAGCAATCTGTCTATGTATTCAGACAACCGACTCAGCAGGGAGTTCACCCCAGCAACTATCAGTCTGCCCGGTGGGTTTGTGTTATTTTTATGGATTTTGGGGAGGGTATAAAACACAGGGATTTTCGAAACTTTCACATTTAAATAGTCATATTATTCCTTATTTAAAATCTTAAGTGTCCGTCCTTTTTCTATTAATTTCAAATATTTATTCTTAATAGACTCCATAGGGTTACCTGGCAACTTTAAGTAAGTCTTCGAGTCCCCCAATTGTCTGTAAATCTCCTTTATGTAATCATCCCTGTTTTGGATCACCACAGCCCCCCCCTTTATCAGCGGGTTTTATAATGATCTGTTTGTCTTTACTTAGTTCCATAAGAGCGCTTTTTTTCTGTTGGTTTAAGGTTATTCTCACATCTTTTATTTTTTGGGATTTTCTTAATATCTTCCACAACTAATCTCTCAAAAACTTGCATAGCACCACTAGAATGGTATTTGGGAAATAATTTTGAGTTGTTTTTTAGTTTAGTGACCATATCATCACTCAAATCGTGATCTTCTTTAAAAAAAAACATTTTTTTGAGGATGTTTTAAAAAAAAAAACTTTTTTAAACACAGCTTACGATTACATTTCTGTAAATCTATAAATGAATTAAAAGCGTCATTAAAACACGTAGGGGAAAATTTTAATCCCTTACTTAACACTCAATTGGTCTTTAGTGAGGGTTTTGTTCAACACATTAACTACACCTAAGTGTTGATCTTTCCTCTCTTCCTTTGCTTTAATGGGTTTTCCACTTCTAATTCCCCTTCTTCTTGAACCCAATTTCTCTCTCATTAATCATTCGGTTCTTTGAAAGGGGGTGTGACCCTAAAAAAGGAACAGTGGATGAAGGGAAAGATGAAGGGTTTTCTTGAGGTTTATCTCCTGTGGAATCCTCTGATAAAATTCTATATCTATTGGTCTGGGAAAACCGGGGTGGTGGTTGAGCAAAATTGGTTCAAGAACCATTTCTATTTTTGCTCCTTTGCCAACCTGGTGAAGAAACAGGAGCTGGTAACCTCTTGTTTTGATGTTGGTAGGGAGGATGAATTTGCTCTCTAATTTTTCTGGGCATAGGTGATGTACCATTTTGTGTTCTATACCTGCCTTACCTTTGTCCCTATATATTAATATTTTATTATTATCTAATAAATTTGTATTTACATTTGAATTCGTGGACCTCGAGTTCTTCAACAGAAGTTTACCGAGAGCCTGGACAGGCACCCAAGGGCGATGTACATAGAGCCTATGAGGCTCCATCCTTGTGAGTTCAATCCTCATACATTATAGATTGTTTGTCTTTACCTATATGGAAAGCACTATGTATGTTCCATTTGTTTTGCAGATGTAACTACAATACTTATATCTACAATAGGTGGTATATTTATTTATACACTGTATTTCTTAGTGTGTGTGAATCTATTTAATTATTTTACTTTGTCTTTAGGTGTTAAGGGATTACACCTCTTTTTCACACTCACTTCTATTGTTTATATTTAAGGTTGGAAGCGCCTACACAACTGTATACTTTTTGTATATGTTGTTTGTAAGGATTATAGCATAACTGTAATTTTGTTTATTTTACCGTCATCTTGAAAAACTATGTAGAACATTGGGAGATTACCTGTCTTTTTTTGTGCAGTTTTCCACCTCTAACAATTTTGCGCCCAGGGCAACCACCTCTGTAGCTCCCCACGCTACACCACTGACTAGAAGGGTACGAGGGCATCCGATTGAGGTTTACAGAGACAACAATAGTCCTAATGAATAACTGCAATAATGGCAAAACTATTACACTATTTAATTATTAAAAAGGTATTAGTAATAAGTTAAAATCCCAGAGGCAAACAGATCCATTTGCAAAATAATGACTTTATGGCCATGTCCCCTAAGCAACCCTACAGCTGTTTGGCTCTATCATAAGTTTATTGGAAGAGAGCAGAATAATTCTTAATTAACAAATTCTAATCTAAAATGATAAGAAAAACACAAAATAAGCATCTGCTATAAAATTGTAGCTATCAAATTATTTTAAAATATGTTTTGATAGTAGTTAGTCGTGATTTATTTGCCAAAACCTTGTGTTAGCTAATTAATATATATCATTATCTGCTGTTATTCATAACACATTACTGTCATTCACTTTCTATAACATATTCCCTAGCACATTTAACTAAAATATATGCATTCTTGCTAGTATTACACTGATAGTGGTATGCTGCAGTGGCGTAACTTTTAATCAGAGGGCACCGGTGCTGAATCAAAAAAGGGCACCCCACAAAACCCCTCCTAGGCAATATACCTAAATGGAATATTTGTGGTGGTTGAGTGTGATTGTGCAGGTGTTGGCTGAGTGTGATTCTGTTTTGGGCCAAGTGTTATTGTGTTGGTTGGCTTAGTGTGGAATGTATGTGTGGAGCTGGTGTAGTTTGATTGTGTGTATGTGTGTGGCTGGCTGAGTGTGATTGCATATGGGGTTTGGCTGTGTGTGAGTGTGAAGTGATTGACCCTGCTTGGGGTCACATGGCTGTTGCTAGCATGCTGACATTTCTACCAGCTCCCCGGTGTCCCATACTCCAGCAGCAAGAACCTGCTGCTGGGACAGTAACACAGTGACAGGGTGCTCCTTATGTAACCCACATTCCCTGAGGAATATCTGTGCTTCTCTACTTTGAATTCCTAACAATTCACACTTAAATCCACAAACCTGCATTTGGCATTATCAATAGCTGGCACGCAGGCCTAACGTTGAGGATTTCATTGACGGGCAGAGGAGGGACCATATTTTTTTTTTTACAGAACTTTAAATTAAAATGTATACATTTGCATGCATTTCTGCTTGAAAAATGAATAGATGGAATTTAATGCGCTGTAGTATACACCTCTTTTAGATATACTTTAACAAGCTATTTTAATTGCTGTTTTATTTGTTAACTGCAAAAGCTGAACGTCTGTAAATGTTGACAATAAACCTGATTTGTGTTGAATAGGTTTGATTACAACTGTATATACATTATATATACACACACACACACACACAAATGTTCACACATACACATATGCATATTAATACAAATCACATGAATTGAGTGAAATAATTTCTTAAACATTTATATACACATGATATGATATACACATGCTCTCACTGATACACACACTTATATACACTCACTGACAGACACACATTCACTGACATACACACTGATATACACTCACTGACAGACACCCACACCCACGCTCTCACTGATAGCCACACTGACATACACTCACTGACACAAATACACTCACTGACAGACACGCACATTCACTGACAGACACACTGTCACTATTACACATAGACTGACATACACTACCTGGCGCACACACACACACATTCACTAATTCACGGACAGAGACACACTGTCACTGATATTGACAAGCACTTCATGACACACACTATCACCACTAAGCATAAATATAATAGGACTAAAAGGTTAATTTAGTAAAACAAGAATTATCGGGAATTCAAATAGAATTTTAAATTTAAAAACCAAAGTAGCCCGTGACTTGCAGATTTTTTTCCAGTTTGGCTGCTTCAGACTCAAAACATTAATATTCAATACAGATTTAAGATTTCCGCAAAGCAAGAATGTTATGAAAATATTTTGTGTAAGAGATAACACACTACATACAGTATCTCACAAAACTGAGTACGGCCCTAACATTTTTGTAAATATTTTATTATAGAAACATAGAATGTGACGGCAGATAAGAACCATTCGGCCCATCTACTCTGCCCACTGACAGACACACATTCACTGACAGACACACTAATATACACTATATATCTTTTCATGTGACAACACTGAAGAAATTACACTCTGCCGCAATGTAAAAGTAGTAAGTGTACAGCCTGTATAACAGTGTAAATTTGCTGTCCCCTCAAAATAACAACACACAGCCATTAATGTCTAAACCACTGGCAACAAAAGTGAGTACACCTCTAGGTGGAAATGTCCAAAAACTTGGCTCAATTAGCAATTGTCCCTGCCCAGTGTCATGTACCACAAGGTCTCAGGTGTGAATGGGGAACAGGTGTGTTAAATTTAGTGTTATCGCTCTCACACTCTCATACTGGTCACTGGAAGTTCAACATGGCACCTCCTGGCAAAGAACTCTCTGAGGATCTGAAAAAAAGAATTGTTGCTCTACATCAAGATGGCAACTGAGCTGCAGCATGGTGGGCAAGACCATACTGCAGTTTCATAGGACAGGTTCCACTAAGAACAGTCCTCGCCATGGTCGACCAAAGAAGTTGAGTGCATGTGCTCAGTGGCATATCCAAAGGTTGTCTTTGGGAAATAGACGTATGAGTGTTGTCAGCATTGCTGCAGAGGTTGAAGAGGTGGGGGGTCAGCCTGTCAGTGCTCAGACCATATGCCGCACACTGCATCAAATTAGTCTGCATGGCTGTCGTCCCAGAAGGAAGCCTCTTCTACAGATGATGCACAAGAAAGCACACAAACAGTTTGCTGAAGACAAGCAGATTAAGGACATGGATTACTGGAACCAGTTCCTGTGGTCGGATGAGACCAAGATAAAATTATTTGGTTCAGATGTTGTCAAGCGTGTTGGGCGGCAACCAGGTGAGGAGTACAAAGACAAGTGTGTCTTGCCTACAGTCATGCATGGTGGTGGGAGTGTTATTGTCTGGGCCTGCATGAATGCTGTTGGCACTGGGGAACTACAGTTCATTGAGGGAACCATGAATGCCAACATGTACTGTGACATACTGAAAAGAAAAGCATGATCCCCTCCCTTCAGAGACTGGGCTGCAGGGCAGTATTCCAACATGATAACGACCCCAAACACACCTCCAAGATGACCACTGCCTTGCTAAAGAAGCTGAAGGTAAAGGTGATGGACTGGCCAAGCATGTCTCCAGACCTAAACCCTATTGAGCATCTGTTGGGCATCCTCAAATGGAAGGTGGGGGCGCGCAAGGTCTCTAACATCCACCAGCTCCGTGATGTCGTCATGGAGGAGTACAAGAGGACTCCAGTGGCAACCTGTGAAGCTCTGGTGGGTTAAGGCCGTGTTGGAAAATAATGGTGGCCCAATTTGGACATTTCCACTTAGGGGTGTACTCACTTTTGTTGCCAACGGTTTAGACATTAATGGCTGTGTGTTGAGTTATTTTGAAGGGACAGTAAATTTACACTGTTGTACAGATGTACACTTACTACTTTACATTGTAGCAGAGTGTAATTTCTTCAGTGCTGTAACATGAAAAGATATAATAAAATATTTACAAAAATGTAAGGGATGTACTCACTTTTGTGAGATACTGTATATCTTTTAATATTGTATTAGAAAGGATCCAACAATATACATACACACATATTGCATTATTGGACATTTTCTAATAGATTTTTTGCCACCCATAAGGAAAGATAAAGAGTATTTAGGACATTGTATATGAATTAAAAACATCTTACTATCACTGATTGGCAGCGTTTTAAATTCAACCATAATTATCCTCACTCTCTGCCAGAATATTTCTAGAATCAAGTTAACATTTTTTTTTTCAGTTTAATGGGAAAACAATATGTGTGGGTCTTTGCCTCTCTACATATGTTGTATTCCCCAAATAATGTATTAAAGAACTTCAAATATGTAGCAAGCAATGTTCTCCAGCATTACATTAAATTGAATAATTCATTTCTGGCTGAGTTTGGGGCCACATTTGGGACTCAAATTATCTTTTAAAAGACTGTTCACAACTCATGTTACTTTCTATTAGAGATGCAAAATATCGATGACACTGGATAAAAGCGTTGGGATTTTAGCAAAATCCATGACGAAAAAGATTCAGCATCTTAGGCAATTTAGCCAGTGGATTGTCACCAGGTCACCATCTGCTTGACATTCTCAGCAGATGGTAACCTTTTTGGGCATGTTTGTCCCTCTGGTTACATGATTCACATCAGTGGCTCACCCTTTTACCCCACCCACCAAATTCCTGCTTCACTGGACACTGCTGTTAGGGGGTATGTATTTACTTGAAAGATGAAAACGAGAGATTATCATAGGGTAAGTGTTTTATGCTATGACCGGTTGCAGATCTGGCGACACTCCCAGCCCCACCGGAGCCCGCCGTCCTCAGCACCTGATCTTTCCTACCAGTTGACAGCCGACGGGGCGCAGCCTGACCTGGGAGACGCAGACGTGCTGCCTCCCGTCCCCAACCTGCTCCAGCAATGCCGCCTTACGCAGAGCGTCTGCCAGGGGCCTCCGCGGCCAACACCTCAGGCCCAACTCTCTCACTGCAGGATGCCACCTCGACCACGCGGCCTGCTCCATAACCGTCTGCCGCGGGAGCAGCGCCTGGAGATGGGCTCCTCCTCTGTGCCGCCACCAAACCAGGGGCTCAAACGTTGGGGAGGAGTCGTTCTCCGTGCGGGCCATCCCTCCGGAACCACCGCGGGCCCAGTGGATGCCATCCGCTCTGCAACCAAGCGATGCCACGCTCCCTCATCGCCACACAAACACCTGCAAGGAATTCTTGAACAGGATCCATCTAAAACGGAAAGAAAAAACCTACTCAAACCTTAGAGACAACTGACAGGTAAGTTTAGGTTTAGTTAAGATGGCCACTTCACAAAATGGCCGGTATAAATACACACATCAAAGCTCCGCCCCACCCAGCTTGCTAGCGGTCACTCAACTTTCCTTGGCTGTTATGCCTACCTCCTAGCTCTGTCAAGGCCCACTCCCCTAGCTGCGCTGATCCATGGGCTACAATGTGGATCTCTCTATATACACACAGACTATATGGCTCTCACTATATGTAAATGATCACACTCTCTCTCTCTCTGTCTCTCTCTATACACACAGACTATATGGCTCTCACTATATGCAAAAGAATCCCGTTTGTACATATATAGACTACATGGCTTTTATTGTCTAATGTAATTCAGTTGCAAGCTTTATTGTTTATAGTAATTACATTAGAGTGCAAGCTTTATTAGCTTTCTGAATTACATTAGAGTGCAAGCTTTATTGGTTATCTGAATTACATTAGAGTGCAAGCTTTATTGGGTATATTAATTACATTAGAGTGCAAGCTTTATTAGCTAACTGAATTACATTAGAGTGCAAGCTTTATTGGTTACATTAATTACATTAGAGTTCAAGCTTTATTGGTTATAGTAATAACATTAGAGTGCAAGCTTTATTAGCTAACTGAATTACTTTAGAGTGCAAACTGTTTTGGTTATCTGAATTACATATAATTGCAAGCTTTAAACTGCAATGTTTAAACTGCAAATGGATAAATACTTACAAAAACATAACATACCGGGATATAATTTCTAATTAGTGGGGTAACAGCTGCTTGATCCAAGGAGACATCTGACTGCTATTTTGGGGTCAAGAAGGAATTTTTTCCTAGTTTGTGGCAAAATTGGAAGCGCTTCAGACTGGGTTTTTTGCCTTCTTTTGGATCAACAGCAAAAACATATGTGAGGAAGGCTGAACTTGATGGACGCAAGTCTCTTTTCAGCTATGTAACGATGTAACTATATTACAGTGCAAGCTTTATTGGTTATATTAGAGTGCAAGCTTTATTGGTTATCTGAATTACATTAGAGTGCACGCTTTATCGGTTATCTAAATTACATTAGAGTGCAAGCTTTATTGGCTGTCTGAATTACTTTAGAATGTGAGCTTTAGTGGCTATAATAGGTGGATAAAGAGGGATGCTTAAGACTTCTGTCACTTTGTGTCAGTAACATTGCTCCTGGAAACTGATGCATTATGTGAGCTAGACATTACACCTCTACTTTTCCAGCTTGAATAACATCGATGTTACATCCCGGCTCTCGCTAAGAGGCAGTGGCTCCAGAGTGAGGTGCTCTACAGGTCATTGGCAAGATCCGTGGATATGCATTTATAGCGGATTGTCATGTTATACCAAGTTTCTGCATGTAAAGTTTAGTGGCATGATATACCAGATGGCACTGGCAAACTGTTTGTGGACCTAGATGGATGTGGAAAGATGTTTGGGGACGGAAATGTCACTGATACACTGTTTGGGGACGGAAATGTCACTGATAAGCTGGTTGGGGACAAAGCTTGCACTGTAAGGTTGTTTTGGGGCAAAGATGGTACTGGTAACCTGTTTGGTGGCAAAGATTGCTTTCACAAGCTGTTTGAGGTCAGAGATGAAGAGGTGGAGCGTAAAGAGGAAATGGTGGAGCCTAAATAGAATGAGATGGGACCAAAAGACGAAGTGGTGGAGTTTACAGCGGAAGGGGTGGGTCTTAAACAGGAAGACGTGGGGCCTTGGCAGACATAGGGCATGTTTAGATTGTGGGGTGTGTCTAGGTTTAGTCATCCCTAGGGCAGCACAAAACCAAAATACACCACTGCCGATGGGCATTATGCAACATTCATGGAACTTGTGTCACAACTAGGATTGCAAACATTTAAATTGTATCTTATTTTCTCCACCAGATATACATTCAGAAGTACTGCGACACTTCTGATTTATTCTAAGTCAAGTGGAAAACCCAGGAACAACATTACCAAAGTGGGGCAATGTCTATTTCTTCTTATTTTTTTTTAAAAGAATATGTTTGGTTAGTGAATATTTTAAGGAAATACACATACGTTTTCAATAATGGGATAATTTTAGGACGGGTGATGTCCGGGAAGGAGATTATAATCTTTTGTTTGTGACATTGTTTCTGTCTGTTAAAATCTCTGTCTGTGTAAAATCAGCATTGTCTTTGTAAAGCTTCGATATATTCCACCATTCTGTATCAAAAACATAAAACATTTTTAATGTTGACAAATGTAGACACAGGATACCGTACAATATATACCAGATTTTGTTCCCATGTAGAACCATGTTAATACATGCCCTGCCCAACGTTTAATGTGTTAAAACTAATATCCCAGAAGATACAACATTCAGAATGGAAGAGAAAAAAACCGCAAACCATATGGATGTAAAAAAAGTATATAGAGACCTCGTGTTCTAGTCCTTATAAAATCGTGTGCCAGCAAGTTATATGGATATAGATATATACAACAGATATTTTGAAAAGAGTTGGGGATACCAAAATATTTAAATGCAAATTAAGTCTAAATAGAAAGCCTGAATGGGTTTCTGTTGTACCTCAGTCAGCATATTGGAGCATGCCAACATTTGCAAATGATTAAGATGGGCATGTTTCGGAGAACGAATAGAGAAGGCTTAATTTCTTATTAACTTGCATTTGAAAAGATCAGGTTTTGGAAAGAGAAAATGGAAAAAGATTGTATTGTAGACAGATGAAAAAGCAGTGTCCTTTAAATATTTATATTTGGTTATTACATAAAATAATGCAATTCCAAAATGTGTTCATATTGTAACAGTTTATTTTCCCACAGAATATCTCTGGATTTTGTACAACATGGTATTAATGTATCCACCGCCGTGGGTTGGGTGCCATCATGTTGCAGATTTGCAGATCGACAAAGATTGCTGCTTTTCTAATATACTGTATTCACTATATTGGACCATTATAGTGCATATAAGAATGACAGCAGATGTCACTAATGATATGCTAGTGTCACAGCGTAAGGTCACTTACCATCACGTGACAAAGGCAAATTCATTTTACATTCACCCAGCTGCCAAATTCATTGTGCCAGGCCAATAACTATACTCACCGCATTGATATTCAAAATGCAGCTACCAGGGATTAATTGACAAGGATACAGTATGCAACTTGTTTAGATGTAAAACATTCTAGGATACGTTCAGTGGCATCTCTCAGAATAATATAGAGGGGGCACATAAGATACCACAGCCAAGATTGGGAGACACGAATAATTCCTACTGGGGGTGGAGTAATGTGCTGTCACTGGCTGTCTGCTACCAGAATGCTGGTGTCAGACAGCAAATTTGCACAGAATTTACATTGGCCACCTGGGATTCTTGTTCTGGACTGGCTAATGACACCTCTTAATTTTGATCTTTGAACTGTTTAGTAGAAAACTCTATTTTCCCATAATTAAGGGCAACAAATAAGGAAATTATCTGTTGAACAATGCCCTAATTTGATACCCTTAAATATATCCCACATAAGGGTGTAGGGAGTTATCTATTAAACAGTCGGAAGAGCAAAAATAAAAAAGCTAATTTCTTAATTTTGATCTTTCAGTTGTTTGTTACTCCATATTTAAAGGAACACTAAAGGGTCAGAAACACAGACCTGTATTCATGGCCCCTCCACCCCCTTAGTCCCCTTAGAAGGGGTTAAAACTCACCTTATTTGTCCCCACCCCTGATCCGCCTCCTTGGTGACATCATCATAATTTACGTTTTTAGCCAATCCACTGTTTTCCCATAGGGAAAGCATTGGATTGGCTGAAATCAGCAAGGAGGCGGGGTGGGGGCAGGGCCAAATGCCGTTTTGGCCAATCAGCACCTCCTCATAGAGATGCATTGAGTTAATTCAAGAAAATTCAGCGATTCCATGCTACTGTGCAGCACTGCCCCAGGAAGCACCTCCAGTGGACATCTGAGGAGTGGCCACTGGAGGTGTCCCTAGGGGGCAATGTAAACACTGCCTTTTTCCTGAAAAGGCAGTGTTTGCTTGAAAATGCCTGAAGGGAATGATTTCACTTACCAGAACAACTTCATTAAGCTGTAGTTGTTCTGTTGAACATAGTGTCCCTTTAAGGATATTACTTTTAGGAGCTATCTTCTAAATACATACACAGTCACAGATATATACACATAGACAGAGATATACACACATATAAACAGATATTAACGCATAACCACAATCACAGACCTACACACAATCACATACATATACACACATATAACCACAGACATATACACACGCACACACACACACACACACACACATAACCATAGAAATACATACAATCACAGAACTATGCACACATGTACAAGCACCTACCTAAACACACAATCATAGACTTAAACACACATAATCACACACACACACACAATCACAGATAACACATAATCAAAGACATAAACACATACGTTCACAGACACAAACAGATACATAAACAAAAGCACAATCATTCATACACAAATTTGTTTTATTTATGAAGAGGTCCACCCAGCCTCCCAACCTTACTTTTAGAGGGCTGAGGTGGGTATTTACCCTTGTGGCCAGTGGGGTTGGTGGGATCTCTGTGCTCTTCCTGCACAGCTCTCCCAGTGACCTCCAGTCATGCCTATGTTGCGATGACATCATATCCCGGTAGCCGGCTCACTGCAGTCCTTCCCCCCGAAGCCTGACACTGACATTTTTGGGCACAGTAGGTGCCTACTCTGCCAAATGAAGATAGCGGTGTGCACCTCCCATTACTCTCATCCTAGGCAGGGGGCCTCATTGGGAGGCAATGAACAATCTGGGGATGGGGCCTCGTAATCCCGTAGCAACACCATAGAACATATTTATAGATCATATTTTCTGCCTTCTAAAAAAAATAATTCATATAAATGATTTTATTTTATCATAGTATGATTTGCTATAATCTCTATTTACAGTCTATTTAAATACTATTTTTATACTATATTTGGGACACAATGAGGTAAGTCTAACACATAAGAAGGAAACATTGATCAAATTACACTTTGATGGGTACTGAATGTCAAAACCAAAACAAAGAAAGAAACAACAAGAATTGAACTGCACTTATTTTTTTTTTATTAATGTGCTCAATATTTGGATTGGTGATCTTTTCTCTTATGTCAACGGAGGGATTTCCGACACTGATATCCCAAAATTCCAAGCACTGAAATAGCAGAATTTGTATATGTGAGTGCTTCATTTGCAAATAAAAAATAGTATTCTATTTTTCCATTTTAGGTATTAAATATACCTTAAAAAAAAAATACCAAACAGACGCAATCTGTTGTATATTTGATGTGGACTTTGTTGTCAGAAATCTGTCTTGGGTGATAATTTTAGGTCACTACTCTTGTCTTAATTTTATAAAGTGACAACATAATTTACTTGGAAGTAAAATGGTGGAACAACTTAAAAAAAAAAGAGGTGTCCTGTTCAAATAAGAAAGGGTTTAACACCACGTGAAAGTTAGTTGTAAAGTGTATTCGAATAAAAGTAAATTTCTCCATTTACCACAGAAAGAGGTGGCTAAAATTTAGACTTCTAGCTGTTATAGAACTACAATTCAAATGATGCTTTGCCAGCCTAAAAGGAGAACTGCAAAGTCTCTTTAAAGTACTCAATTTAGTAAAACATCACCAATCACCAATAACCTAGAGAGTTAATCCTTTCTCATGTGAGGTTCCCTTTTTCTCCTAAATTTATAGTACATATTTAGCAAATGCTATCATAACCCTGTTCAGTTTAGGCACACTATTTATACAAGAGAAAAGTGAATAAGATATGCGTCCTTCAATTGTACATAGAAAGTGATGGCAGATAAGAACCATTCGGCCCATCTAGTCTGCCCAATTTTCGAAATACTTTCATTAGTCCCTGGCCTTATCTTATAGTTAGGATAGCCTTATGCCTATCCCACGCATGCTTAAACTCCTTCACAGTGTTAACCTCTACCACTTCAGCTGGAAGGCTATTCCATGCATCCACTACCCTCTCAGTAAAGTAATACTTCCTGATATTATTTTTAAACCTTTGTCCCTCTAATTTAAGACTATGTCCTCTTGTTGTGGTAGTTTTTCTTCTTTTAAATATAGTCTCCTCCTTTACTGTGTTGATTTTCTGTCGGGGCTTACCTGGGTTGGGAGTCCGGCAGGCAGAGATGTATGCTCACCCTTGCAAGTAAACACAGGCCGATGTGGTCAGGTAAGAATTATCTATGTCATTTAGCCCAAAACTATAAACAGAGCTGATCAAAGCTAATCAGAGTCGTCGAGGACTGGTGAGTGAGTCTCTGGGTGGTAACCATTTTGAGAACGAGGCCTCATGGGTTGAACAATGCTATGTAACCACAACGGTAATAAAATTCCTCCAGTGGGGACCGGGGTAACCCCCACTGATCCAAGTAGAGGAGGGGGAGCAGAGCCCAAAAGAAAGGCAAGACCAAGGCCAGAGCAGGGGATTGGCTCTACACCCCTCAATTTTAAACTATAGTAAATAGTTACTGACAAACAAATGCAAACATTCCAGTGGATTGCTCATTTCCTTTCTACATTATTTGTGTGCTAACAGTGTTTTGAGCATCAAACCTTTGTAGTTCACTCCAATAGTTAAGTCTAAAGCTCAAACCTGAGCTGTGATTCAAAGTTTAACTAAAACAACCGGCTGGTAACATAAAGGTCTAAGAACTATAACAAAACCAAGCACTCAAGCAGATCATAAATAGATCAAGAATGAGCTTGTAAAATAAAGGAGCGGAAGAGAGTTTGTATATTTATACATACACACATACACATAAATACATACATGCACTTTACATGTTTTAGAAATATAAACACTACTGTATAAGGTCTACAAATCACAAGAGAAATATTAGAATAAAACTACCCTAGACACAGTGACTCTGAAAGATTGTTGCCAAACCCTCATAGAACACTACCGAAAATATTCAAATAAGCTCACACTGTTTTCATAATTTCAATATGTTCAAAATAAGCTCACATTATTTTCATAATTTTCTGTGTGCTCTCCTTGCAACAGCTACTCTTTTACAATACTACTTTTTATACTGTGCTATAATCTCGAATCGTTATAGCCGAATCCTTTAAAGGACCACTTTAGTGCCAGGAAAACAAGCCCGTTTTCCTGGCACTATGGGGTTATTAGGTCCCCCCCCCCACCCTCATGGCACCCCTCCTGCTGAGGTGAAGGGGTTAAAATCCCTTCAGCCACTTACCTTAATCCAGCGCCGGGCTCTCTCGGTGCTGGTGACATCTCCTTCCACTGCCGACTTTAGCGACGAATGCGCATGCGAGCGCATTCAAACCGCCCATAGGTAAGCATTACTCAATGCTTTCCTATGAATGTGCAGCATCTTCTCACTCTGATTTTCACAGTGAGAATCGCAGAAGCGGCCTCTAGCGGCTATCAGTGAGACAGCCACTAGAGGCTGGATTAACCCTCAGTGAAACATAGCAGTTTCTCTGAAACTGCTAAGTTTACAGCTGCAGGGTTAAAACTAGGGGAACCTGACACCCAGACCACTTCATTGAGCTGAAGTGGTCTGGGTGCCTATAGTGGTCCTTTAATGCTCATGGCTGAGAATTTTAGGAGTTACAATTTCCAGCATCTACAGTGTATGTAATCCCTAAATTAACACAGATTGTCTAATGTTGTGAAAGCCCAAACATTAACCATATGTAACCCTCCCTTCCCCTAAGCACTCCATAACCCTAAGTGCCTGTTAACCTGTTCTCGAATACCAAGTATCCCTTAGTCCAAAGTATCCCTAACCCTAGCAGTGACATTAAAGGGACATTATAGTCACCAAAACAACTTTAGCTTAATGAAGCAGATTTGGTGTGTAGATCATGCCCCTGCAGTCTCACTGCTCAATCCTCTGCCATTTAGGAGTTAAATCCCTTTGTTTATGTTTCTGATGGAAGCCATATCTTTTAAAGATAATAATATAACAACTTTCCATTACATAAAAAAATCCCTAAAAGTGAATGTCAGAAAATGGGGAAAACATTAACACATTTATTTAAAAAAAAAAAAAAAATGTCCTCCAAGTTGAGTGAAAACCGCTCTGTATGTGGATCGGTAATTCTTTCAATGGTCGATGCTATGAATGTTGGACTCACACAAGGAGACAACAACGCCTCGTTCTGTAGACACATATAGACATGTGCTGTTTCATTCAGCCCTAAAGTCTCAAAGAACAATCCAAGTCAAATGTTCCTCGTAGCCTTTAATGGTGCGAAAAGTAGGAAGAATGAGATTTAATCCACTCTGTATTATTATTATTATGTTATTATTTATATATCGCCATCAGATTCTGTAGCGCTGTACAACGGGTGGACTAACAGACATGTAATTGGACAGACGATAGGCGGAGCTTTGGCAGAGCGTAGGGGCCTCGTTAGGACATACTTGTGTATTAGGGAGGATAGGTAGGTTGGAGCAGCATTATGTAGGGACTTGTAAGCAAGCACCAGAATTTTAAATTGAGCCCTATGTCTAACTGGAAGGCAATGCAGGGACTGACAGAGCCGGGAGGCGTGGGAGGTGCGAGTGGACAGGAAAATGAGCCTCGCCGCCGCATTCATTATAGATTGCAGCGGTGCAATCTGGGAACACGTAAGACCACTGAGTAAACTGTCGCTTCCATTAGCTCTGTAGAGCTAACAAAAGCAGGAGAATACTTTCTGGGTATCTGAATGAGGCATCTCAGCATCCAGTTAGAAAAGTGCTGATTTCTATTAAACACATAGTAACATCCATAAAAAAGCATTCATTCACACACTGATACACTGTACAAATACATTTTGCATTCATAAACATTTCACACTGCATTTACACAGATTGGTATAACACAAAATTATATTTGCATGCCCACACATCATCTAATACTTTCATGCTTTTACAAATATATTGACAAATATATTTCTGTATCCATGTCCTGTCCTGTGATGTCACGTATTTAGAACTAATTGTGCAATTAATTATGCAAATTAGCATGGCTGGTATTTTTTTCCAAGTATGGTAGCAACCCGAAACACCTTGACTTTTAACAACATGTTTACAAAAAAATTATTTATTATACATGCATCTAGTATATTAAATGCATTATTTTCAGGCCACTGAAGCAATGTAATTTTCATAGATACATTATTTGTAAATTCTGATGTCATTTTTAGGAAGCCGCATTCCTAAAAATGCCATCAGATTCATTGAACGTCCCCCTAAGCAGGATATTTGACCATTACATTAATCTATTTACACTGTGTAACAAGATGACATTCCTAGGGCTATGCTACGATTAGGTTAAAATAAAGGACACAATATATTATTTAAAAAATTAATCCCCAATATTTTTAGAAGGCATAAACAAACAAGTGAAAAATAAAATGAAGCTAAAATAATTTTTTTAAAAAAATGATAATTGTGAATAATAAACTTTATCATGTAACACTATATGTATCTCTGAACAACAATTCATATCATAATTCATGTTTTATTTATTATGTTAATGTTTTTTTTAAACCAAAAAAAACATGGTAGTGAAAGGGTTAAGATATGATGAATACAGCATATAAAACTACATTAAAATGATAGAAAATCTATCTTTTTCAACTGTTTAGCAGTAATTACCATTTCGAAAAACACTTAAGTTTCCTATGTCAGCAGGTAGAGGGCGCTATTTAACAGCAGGTTGCTTTGCAGGAAGAAGTTATGATGAGAAAAAAAGACACTGTATTTGATTGTCTTTGCTCTGTCAATTGTTTTCAGAAGTCATTCACACTTCATGATATTATGTTACCTCTTATTTAAATAAACATTTCAGCAAATGCTGAGACTAAAAGTAATGCATAAGGACTAGACAATGTCTTCACAAATAAAATAAATGTAATGTATGAACAGTGAACGTGATTAGAACCTGCAGTAGCAGAAGGGTTTGTATCTGAAATTATTGAGCAACAAAGAAAAGTTGCAAGATATCAATGCGTATAGCATAAACGTGGGATTAAAAATATTATTTGGAAGACTTGGACTCTTGCTGTGCAGAAAACACTTGAAACTGGGATTTTTGCCTTCTTTTGGATCGACTCCAGAAACAGATTTGAGAAAGGCTGAACTTGATGGACACAAGTATTTTTTCAGCCTATATATGAAGTCATTTCATTCTGCCTGTGCTCAATGCTGTCTTACCAGCTAACGAGGATGGAGGGAGGTGTGTGCTATCAGTATCAGTGGGCAGGCCTGTGAGTTTGAGGGTTCCTGCGCAGTATCTTAGCTGTTCCTAGAACTGCTTTATTCTTATTGAAGCCAATACCCCAACTTGGGAGTCACAGCCCCGAGTGCTCCTATCACAACTGGTACTACTACTGCCTTCAATTTCCACATCAGCACCCATTGAGTGTGAGAGATATGAATAGCACATTGCAAAGAAAATATTTGTGCGTATCACCTCTGGCACATGGTAATGAGTCTAATGAATTGCACTATTCCTGCTCTGATACAATTCATTATGATAAAATATGATAAAAACAACAGTAAATAAGGATTTGGTAAAAAACACAATATAAAATGGTGCTACTATCACCTACGTGGGTCACTCCACCACACGTACAAAAGTGCAAAACAAACAGATAAACTTGCAACAAATCGATACATTACTATAATAACGTTTTAAAATGTTGTTCTAGTAATGTATTGTTTTGTTGCAAGTTTTTGATTGATATGTAAAAAATATGGGTGTTTATCTTGATGAGACGCTTTTACTGTATCGCCCTATATGTGCATTGTAGCGCCATTTTACTTTTGGGCATGTCTGTTACACAGACTGATAGAACATTTCTGGGTCATTCACGTCATGACGCTAGTATATCAATAGCGTCCTGACGTCAGCAGTGACGAATGCGGAAGAAGAATGGACAAACAGGACATCAGGACGCAAGGATGCAAATGCGAAGTACGGCCTGACGTCGGAAGGGGGAGGGGCTTGATATCTGTAGGAAAAGTGCGTCAATGTCGGGTGTATTTAAAGATGGAGAAGCCCAGAATGGGAAGACACTTTTAAAAAAGGCAACAGCGAAAAACGTCAAGTGTATTTTGATAAACTCTTTATTTTGATTTTTTTTATTTGCTGTGCACTTTACATCTGTTTTCAATAAATGTTTACTTCTCTGTATCCTGCATCCTAGGTTTTATCATAGAGCACAAGAAAGAGAACAATAATCAATCCAGAGATCACCTTTAGAACCAGAATCTCGTTTTGGGAGAGTGTGTGTCACAAATAAGTGTTTATAGTGAAATCCGTGTATAGCAGCTCTGTACACAAGTGTGGATTACCCTTTATTCCACACACAATTTAACACAAAGACAACATTGGTATACGATATACATATATCTTAAGAGCGCTATAAGGGTTTGGGGGTTGCCCCTCAAGGTCTTGATCGAACAGTGTACGTCAAGTGGATATATACAAAAATTATAGAAAGTACAATATAGTGCATATTGTAAAACACTGTGATAATTCAATTAAGTAGCAGAATTGGTCACTCACATTTCAAAGAGCCTATAATATTGGCTCAGTAAACAGGGCTTGTGTGCTTTTTAGGGCAACATCCCACCACTATTTTCTGTTATGGCATCCAGGTCCGGAAAGATAAAATAGTAGAAGCATCCAATGTGCAGTATAGTTGTTAAAAATACTGTGAATTGATAAAATTAGGTATTGAGCTCACCTTTTTCAGAGCCTTAAGATCCTGGCTCTGAGGGTAACAGACTTTGTGCCAATATAAGGGGGGATGGCACTTCCCCCAATGAAGATTCCTGAGGCTTCAATTGACTTTTTTAAAAGTAAATAGTAAAATAAACAAATAGCAATTATACTTATAAAGTTAAAAGTCCTTATGGCCGAAATGCATTTCACTCCTTCTGGGGCTACCTCAGTCAGCTGTAGTTTGATTCCGATATTCTATTAATCCCACCTTGCTATAGGACGCACTTGCGTCCGTGTGTGTCAGGGGGGCGGTCTGCAGCTGCAGTGATTAGATCTGGCATAGGGATGCGACAAACAGCTATCACGTCTCAACCATGAATGGATTCCGATGGAATGAGGGATTCCAACGATGGTTGAGAAGTGATAGCTGTTTGCTCACATCCATACATCAGCCTACATACTGAACCCGTCCACTCTGAAACATTGCTTTGGTTAAGCACAGGATAAAATGGCATGTATTTCGAAATGTACATGCCAAAACCTCATGGTGACATATTCATGCTTTTTACCTTGGCTTCTCTTAAAAAAGCCAAGGTTAAAAAAATAGTAGCCCTTTAACATTAACAATTATATTAGCTCTGAGAGTCGTGGCAAGGGTCAAGTAACCTTGCCTAAAACAATCTGATTGGCTAATTAGCCTATTTGACCTTTCATTTTTAAAACATTAGCTGGAACGTAAAGATTGCAGTGAGCAAATCACTCTCAATCTAAACCACTCCTCCTTTTCAACTAACACATTAAGAGTGTCACATATTACCTCTGACGGGGCAAATTAGTGTGACAGTTTGCATTAATTTACCTCCTCTCAAGCAGTCGCCATTATATTCCTTTTAAAAACAGTTTAAAAAAAAAAACAAACATTCCAGAACACCTTCAAATGAAAGGTTTAACTGCATTTGGTAGCTTCAACAAACAAGAAACATTTCAGTTGAACACAAGGTTAAACTAGGTTTGAAATAGTTTTTCTATTTCGTTGAAATGGTACTGGGGTACCGGCGTGTTGTGACCACAAAATAATGGAACACATTTGAGTTTTGGTTATTTGGGATGATCTCCTTTTCCTATGTTATACTTCCGGTTTAGCTGGAACCAGGGTCCGTGCACCCTATACTGAATATGTCCTCTTCTACTGTAACTCTTAAAACATAGTGCTTGACAGATGTAAACGGCAACACATAAGACAACATCACAAAATCAAAAATGGTGCGTAAATCTTCTCAAACCCTGGATGAAAGAAAATATAAACTGCTTTGAAGCATGCAGTGTTCAAACAGTGAATGAAACACGCAGGCGGGCAGTTTAACGCCGGTGTGAGAGCAGCAGCTGTATAAAATTACTGTATCCAGAGCTTGATATCACTGTGAGCTGGCCTTAACATACATCCTCCATGGCCCGTTCCAGCGAGGTACATTAATTGGAACAGCTAACTTCAGCAACTGACACTTTACATACACAAACAATTGTGGAAAGTAAGTACATATTCAAGAAGAAATAGGGCTATAATAAACGGCTACAATATAAGAGATTGTTTTTGTAGAGAAGGAAAGCTGAACTGTTCCAAGACTAATAATAATGTATGTAAAAAAAAAGTTAAAGGAACGCTGCAGGCATCATAACTAAAGAACGCTGTAGTGGTTATAGTACTGTTGTTTTAGAACAGTTTGACTTCTTACTTGGGGTCTGTTGGGCGCCGCTCCTTGCTTCTAAACTGATGATAGAGATCTGAGACCAATCAGTCGATAAGAATTAGAATGGGGAGAGCAGGGGCAATTCTGGCACTATAACCACTACAGCAAATTGTAGTGATTTGATGCCTGAAGTGTTCCATTAAATTTTAAACCACCAACAAATTCCGCTGCGCTGTACAATGGGTTTTATAAGGCGTTATGGCACTCATCACCAGGTTTGGAGAAATTGGTGTGACATGACTCCTGTAAAGGTCAAGTTACTTCAATGCTACTTAAAGCGGCACTGTCATGGCCGCATCCGTTTTTTTTAACCCCCCTCCTGACTCTAATACATCTAATAGCCCCCCTGGTCGCCCCCAAATGCCTCTAAGCCACCATATTACCTATATTTAATGTTTATTTTCTGCCCGGACCTAGGTCCTGGGCGCCGCCATCTTTGTGCGGGTAGATGAAGTCCCTGTGGGATAGTGCTGTGAAATTCCTGCGCATGCCAAGTTCAGCATTTGGACAGAAATTTAGAAATTCGAAGATGAATGAATGAATAGAAATTTCAAACGAACAAACAAAGACTGAATGTTTGTTCATTCATTTATTACAATCCGAGCCCTCTGAGTCAAATTGCAGGGCGTGGGAAGGCTTTAAAAGCCTTTCCCCGCCCTGCAGAGCTCAGTCTGCGTGGTACCCTCGCTGGGTGAACATGGATTATTTTTTTAGCGTTGGGATTTTTTTTTGCAGGATTTTTTTTATAAATTCGACAGGCTTTATGTTTTTTTTTAATTTGACCTTTTTCTGGGGCTAAGGAAAGAAGATTTTAGAAAAAAAGAAGACTTCAAATGGTAAATATTTATATTTATTTACAGGGACTTAGTTTTATTGTTCCCCCCTTACTATATTTAGGGTGAAGGGAGTAGGTAGAATTTTTTTTTTGGGGGGGGGGGGACTAAGGGCTTGGGGACCCCTAGTCATCCCCCAGGGTTTTATTTTACATTTAGAGCTCCCACAACTGCTCATGGATGGGGGCCAGGGGGGGTCAATAGGTCCCCCCCCTTTTTTCATGTAGGGCCTCCACCTGCTGCTCATGGGTGGGGGCCGGGGAGAGGACCATTGCACTAGGGCCCCCACCCGCTGCTCATAGTTGGGGGCCAGGGGGACGGGACAATAGGTCCCCACCCCTTTTTCATCTTATGGCCCACACCCGCAGCTCATCGGTGGGGGCCAGAGGGAGGACAATACATTAAATAGACACACTGGACTGATGATGACTCCATTTTTAATGCATTAATAACATGCATTTTTTAATTGAAAACATATTAGACAGTTTACAGGAATACTGATCACAATAGTTTGGTAAACAGTGGCCTATTGGGAGGGAAGCAAACAGGTGCTTTAAAGGATACATTGTTGAGCAAAAATACATTATAGACACCAATTTTAATATAAGTGATATTTATATCCATTGTGTAAAAGGAGTAAGAACAATGTATAGTATAAGACAGGGACAGGGCAAGTGGGAGCAAACCTGAGCCCAAAGTGGTAGGATCAGGAGCAGTCTGATCTTCCTCTGGTGATATCATTCCACCTCACGTCTGTGCCTCCTTTGGTAGTCTTACTCTAACATGCTAACAGACACCACATTTGCTCAGAATTCACATTAGCCAGGCCAGATATATTTACTCACTTCTAGAATTCCCACTTATCTTAACCCCTTAACGACGAGTGACGGACGAGGTCCGTCACTCAGGGGAATGCGTTAATGACGAGTGACGGACCTCGTCCGTCACGCGTTAAAATTAACGCCGCGATCGCGCAGTGCCGGCGATCGCGGGGTTAATGCTGTTGCTGGGTCCCTCCGAGTCAGGGGCAGACCGGCAGCAGCAAATCCGGATATCCCAGCCCATGTGATCGCTGTGATAGCCAGTCACAGCGGTCACAATGCTGCTGGGATATCTGATCCGCCTCCCTCCACCTCGTGTGGGTTTGTGAAGTGGAGAGAGACGGATCGGTGCTACATTGTGTCCCTGATTTATTGCAGAGTTATACTTAAGTATAAAATTCACTTTTGTGGAGTTAAAAAAAAAAATTAACCCTTTCCCTGCTGCTTGATCACTGCTAGCAGTGATCAATATACAGGTCACAGTACTCTACTGTGATCTATTTTTTTTTTTTACTTTCAAGGGTTAATTTTTAGGTTTTTTGTAACCCTAAGGGGTTAAATTTTATTATTTGATTTTATTAATTTGTGATTTAGTTATTTTGGTGGGTGGAATTTAGTGGGAATTAGGGTATAAAAAAAAAAAAAAAAAAAAAATTTTTTTTTTTGTTAGAGTTTTGTTAGCTGTGTTAGCTGTATTAACAATGTTTAGAAAGTATAGCGCGGAGGAGGCTTATGCCCTGTTAGCGGCAGACTCAGAGGCGACTGACACTGCCTCAGAGAGTGAAGCAGGGAGTGACGCAGGGGATGCAGGGGACATGGACTATGTGCCAGATACTGCAGGACCATCAGGAGAAATCGACGATTCCCCTAATGCTGACCATGGCGCAGATGACTGGGTACCCCCTAATAATTTTTCCCCAGACATCCCAGTGTTTACAGGCAATCCTGGCATACAGGCGGACCTGTCTGCCTATAGTGCGCTGGATGTTATGCAGCTGTTCTTGGGGGATGAGATTTTTGGGGAGATAGTCACCCAGACTAATCTCTATGCGGAGCAATATCTGGCACGCAATCCAGACTCTCTTATCTCTAGGAAAGAGAGATGGTACCCAACCAGTGTGCCAGAATTTAAACAATTCTGGGCACTGACCATGTTAATGGGGCTAATTAAAAAGCCCACAATTAGGATGTATTGGGCTAAACATCCTATTTGCAATACTCCTATTTTTGCCGAGACAATGACAAGGGAAAGATATGAAGACATACTAAGATTTATGCACTTTAGTGATAACAACAAGTGCCCCCCAAAAGGTGATCCGCAGTATGATCTTCTTTACAAACTACGCCCTTTAATTGCCCACTTTAACAGTAAATTTGCCGCTATATATACCCCCAATAAAAACATTTCCATTGACGAGTCCCTAATGAAGTTTAAGGGAAGACTGGGGTTTAGACAATATATCCCATCCAAAAGATCCCGATATGGGATCAAATTTTATAAACTATGTGAAAGTGGCAGTGGCTACGTATACACCTTCCGTGTATACAAAGGAAGGGATAGCCACCTTGATCCCCCAGGTTGCCCAGATATAGTAGGGACAAGTGGAAAAATTGTCTGGGACTTAATAATGCCACTACTTAATAAAGGTTATCATCTATACATCGATAACTTTTATAATAGCATCCCACTGTTACAAATGTTGTATTGCTTCGAGACCGTGGCCTGTGGCACTATTCGGAAGAGTCGCACAGGTTTCCCAAAGGCTCTGGCAAACAAAAAAATGAAAAGGGGGGAAACAGCAGCTCTCTGCCAGAATGAACTGCTGGCACTCAAGTACAGGGATAAAAAGGATGTTTTCATCTTAACCACCATCCATGGTGAAAACACTCGGAGGGTCGCAGTTCGTGGCAGAGACGAATATAAACGGGTGCCAGTCTGCATACGGCAATATAATCGGCATATGGGGGGCGTTGACCTGTCCGATCAACTGATGCAGCCATATTTGATCATGAGAAAGACCAGGGCATGGTATAAAAAAGTGGGCATATACCTTTTGCAGATGGCAATCCACAATGCCTTTGTTATTTTTAAAAAGGCAAATGCTGGGCTGAAAAGCACTTTTCTTTCTTTCCAGTTTGAGCTAATTTCTAAGCTGCTAGAATGCCACACAAGGAGACCATCAGTGGAGCCTAGCAGAAGAATGGAGGCAGGTCACTTCTGCTTTAAGATTCCACCAACCCCTAAAAAACAAAACCCCCAGAAAAGGTGCAGGGTGTGTTACAAGAGGGGCGTAAGAGTTGAGACCAGCTATTACTGCCCTGATTGCCCCTCTCAGCCCGGCCTATGTATTGGCCATTGTTTTAAAATTTTTCACACCCAGGCCGAATAAGTAGACCAGTTTTGGGGTGTGATTTTTGGTTACCGAATCTTGGCTTTGTCTACCGTTTATCCTGTCTTCTCTGATCCTTGACCTCGGCTTGTCCTATCGTTGTTCCGTTTCTCTTTACTCCTTTGACCTCGGCTTGTACCTTGACAATTCTCTGCTTGTATAGCCCGGCCATTCTAAGGACCGGTATTACAAGTTTCTCTCTCTGTGTTCTCTCTCTTTGTGGTCTGTCTGTGTTTTGGTTTCGGAATCCATGACAGCTTTGCCCGGGACGCAGATAACTGTGTACTACCCCCGGATAAGTTTACCCCAACTATTCTGTATATGGGGGTATCATTGCACTAAGATGACATAGCTGAGCAACATATTAGGTGTTATACTGCCGTAGCACACATAAGGATAGCAAAATATACAGTAACATCTCCAAGTGTGTGTCAAAAAGGCAGAAAAAATGCTAATTGCAACTAGACTTGGTACAAACTAACAAAAAAATGATCCTACACTAAGGTTTAGAATATACCTTTTGAAATACCCTGGGGTGTCTACTTTAAGAAATGGTAGGCCTTTGTGGGGTAGTTTGAATTTAAAACATGCTAAGATGCTTGGAAATTGCACATAGGCCCAGCGTCAAAATTCAAAGTTTGGTAAAAACTGATATGGCTTGGTCTCCTATATGGCACTGTAGCTTCACAAAATAGTCCCAAAGACATACAATAGGGGTGTCATTTTACTCAGAAGACTTAGCTGAACATAATTTGGGGGGTATGAACTTAGTGGCACATGTGAAATATACAAAATGCCCAGCACAAATGCAATCCATATGTAAAAAACGCACAAAATAATTTTATACCACATACTTTGGCATCTATTGGTGAAAAAATGGGGGCATGTTAAGGCACAATATGCACCTTATGAGATACCCTGGAGTGTCTACTTTTACAAATGGTAGGCCTTTGTGGGTTTTTTTTGAACAGTCAAACTGTTATAATACCCCAAATGGAAGCATAGGCTCATTAAATCCGTCTCTCAAAATTCGACTGTGAGTACTGAAAAGGACAGGTCTCCTATATGGCACTGTAGCTTCACGAACTAGTGCCAAAGACATACAATGGGGGTGTCATTTTACTCAGAAGACTTAGCTGAACATAATTTGGGGGGTTTGAACTTAGTGGCACATGTGAAATATACAAAATGCCCAGCACAAATGCAATCCATATGTAAAAAACGCACAAAATTATTTTTTACCACATACTTTGGCATCTATTGGTGAAAAAATGGGGGCATGTTAAGGCACAATATGCACCTTATGAGATACCCTGGAGTGTCTACTTTTACAAATGGTAGGCCTTTGTGGGTTTTTTTTGAACAGTCAAACTGTTATAATACCCCAAATGGAAGCATAGGCTCATTAAATCCGTCTCTCAAAATTCTACTGTGAGTACTGAAAAGGACAGGTCTCCTATATGGCACTGTAGCTTCACGAACTAGTGCCAAAGACATACAATGGGGGTGTCATTTTACTCAGAAGACTTAGCTGAACATAATTTGGGGGGTTTGAACTTAGTGGCACATGTGAAATATACAAAATGCCCAGCACAAATGCAATCCATATGTAAAAAACGCACAAAATTATTTTTTACCACATACTTTGGCATCTATTGGTGAAAAAATGGGGGCATGTTAAGGCACAATATGCACCTTATGAGATACCCTGGAGTGTCTACTTTTACAAATGGTAGGCCTTTGTGGGTTTTTTTTGAACAGTCAAACTGTTATAATACCCCAAATGGAAGCATAGGCTCATTAAATCCGTCTCTCAAAATTCTACTGTGAGTACAGAAAAGGACAGGTCTCCTTTATGGCACTGTAGCTTCACAAACTAGTGCCAAAGACATACAATGGGGGTGTCATTTTACTCAGAAGACTTAGCTGAACATAATTTGGGGGGTTTGAACTTAGTGGCACATGTGAAATATACAAAATGCCCAGCACAAATGCAATCCATATGTAAAAAGTGCACAAAATTATTTTATACCACATACTTTGGCAACTATTGGTGAAAAAATGGGGGCATGTTAAGGCACAATATGCACCTTATGAGATACCCTGGAGTGTCTACTTTTACAAATGGTAGGCCTTTGTGGTTTTTTTTTGAACAGTCAAACTGTTATAATACCCCAAATGGAAGCATAGGCTCATTAAATCCGTCTCTCAAAATTCTACTGTGAGTACTGAAAAGGACAGGTCTCCTATATGGCACTGTAGCTTCACGAACTAGTGCCAAAGACATACAATGGGGGTGTCATTTTACTCAGAAGACTTAGCTGAACATAATTTGGGGGGTTTGAACTTAGTGGCACATGTGAAATATACAAAATGCCCAGCACAAATGCAATCCATATGTAAAAAATGCACAAAATTATTTTTTACCACATACTTTGGCATGTATTGGTAAAAACATGGGGGCATGTTAAGGCACAATATGCACCTTATGAGATACCCTGGAGTGTCTACTTTTACAAATGGTAGGCCTTTGGGTTTTTTTTTCGAACAGACAGACTGTTATAATACCCCAAATGGAAGCATAGGCTCATTAAATCCGTCTCTCAAAATTCTACTGTGAATACTGAAAAGGACAGGTCTCCTATATGGCACTGTAGCTTCACGAAATAGTGCCAAAGACATACAATGGGGGTACCGTTGTACTCAGCAGAAGTAACTGAACACATAATAAAAATTTGTACAGGAATAGCACACACCAACTTTACAAAATACACATGAGAAGTTCTTTGTTATAAGTTTGTGTGCGAAAACCCCCAAAAAACACAATTTTACTCCAATATTTAGCAGAGGTTGGCGGTAAAATGGCTACGTAGAAAGTGTCAAAACAACCTTAGGTAAATAGCCTGTGGTGTCTACTTTATATAAATATATACTTTTGTGTGGCAATTTTGTTTTCTTTTATGGCTATTAGGCTTACAAGACAAACATACCAAATTCTAAAATCGCTCCACATAAAAAGTGTATTTTACTCCTTGTGCTTTGTGACCTGTAACTACCAAAAAAAACTGAAAATCCCAGACACATTATATATTCTGTAATTCAGAACAACTAAATGAATTTATTTTTAATTACTTTCCTTAACCTGCACTAATTATGTACACATTATTATTGCAAAAACTGTAAAAAAAACACACAAAAATTCATTTTTTTTGCATATTTCTGTATTTTTTTAATAATAAATAAGCATTTATATATATATGTGTTACATCAAATTAAAGCCCTTTCTGTCCTTTAAAAAACGGTATATAATATGTGTCGGTGCAATGAATAAGTAAAAAGCAAATTGCAGTTGAACGCAAATAGCAAAAAATGCAAAAAATGCCGTTGTCATTAAGTGAAAGACAAGCTTCTGAAGCTCTGTCCTTAAGGGGTTAAGAGGATAGGAATTCTCAAGGCAGATCTTCTGAATACAAGAACAGAATCCATAATAAGTCTCTCTAAAATCTAACCAAGACATCATTGGAGTTAGGCCTCACTTCTGCAGCCTTTCTGGTTATATTTACCTTTAACCAGGAGTTCCACCAGCCCTAACTTCAATTAATCAGCCCCAAACACTTTCACGTAATATTGGAATCTTTGCTTGTTGGTCAAGAAAACATGACATTGAAACACACACATTTTTCATCTCCCTTTTCCAACTAGAATTATTTTTCATAACATTTTTCAATATGTCCCTGCTGCTATTTGTTCTAAAACAAAATACAGTATTGATTTGAGATTTCTGTTTCCATGACATGTATTCAATGCTGACCCCAACGACCTTCGGAAAAAAAGTATTTGCCTCATCCCATCATCTTGTTTGGCCATACTCATTCTTGTTCCCCTGAAATCCAGACAAGAATTGAAGGCAGATGCAGTAAAAGCAATTTATGATTACTTCCCCATTTAATACATACATCATATGCATGAAAGGAAGGTAAAAAACAGAGTGAAGAATATATTAACACTTCAGTAAACAGAGTGCAATTGTATGTTTATCTCTTTTCACAAGTTAGCAGCTTCTGGGGTGTCATTTTTACATCTGCAAGAGAACACTCAGAAATATGATATATCCAAAGGCTTGTACATTGTATTTATTTATTATACAGATTTTCCCACTGCGTGATTGAATGGGGCACTGACTCTTTATTATGGTTGGATTGATACCAGATTGCCCGTGTAGACTCAAGACATTGTCAGGAATTGTTAAGAAAATGTGTTGCTTGCTCTGGTGATATGTAAAATGGGATTTGGTTGACTAAATGTTGCCAGTCAAGCGTTTCTAATTCCAGTTAGGAGCAGTAATTTCATTAGAAGACATATTTTGGATCTGAGGGAGAGGCATTCAGCATATTTTTGTACTTTTATAACTAAGTATTAATTGAAAAGTCACCGGGTACATTGACTTATATGTCCTGACTTTATCCTGTCTATGAGATCTGTCTGTCTATCAAAACAATATGAAAAAAAAACAAACAGATAGATACAGCACTAGCTCGGGGCCATCAAATACTGATAATTGGGATACCCTCAAACCTAAAACAGGTAAACGGATAAAACCATAAGATAAAATACCTGTTGTGACTAATGGAAATATGAAACAATACAAGACTGGTAATTCTAAAAGATATATTGCCTAATTGTCCTTATGATGAGAGACCCTATAAAGAACTCTTCTGTCATAAGGACCTTTTTGGGACTATTAAGAACAAGGCCATGTAACTTTTAAAAAGCACATTTAATTTTTTATAAATTGTCAGCCTTGTATTTTGTCGTAATATATCAACCCATCTGTCCGTCATGCTCATTAGTCCATCCATCACAATTACATCTGTCTATATGTCGGCCTGTTCTCTGTCCATCTATCTGTCCGTCTGTCTGTTTAAACCAGGTAAGCCCACTTGGAAACTGTCAAAAACGAGAGAGGGAAAAACCCACCACAAAAACAAAACAAAGACAACAGAGTCAGGTAGAAAAGGGATCTAATGGGAGAGGATTGAAATTAAAGGTAAGAGCTGTATCAATATAGTCCAAAACATGTGATGGTCCTTCATTGTTCTGATGTCAACGTGGAATGTGATTCCTATGACTAAAGACCTACTTGTCCAAAATGCGTAAGAAGTTTTGCTAAATTGTCCTGTCCCCCTGTGTTGTTGATTGTGGTGTCTGTAATAAAATGTTTAACTTTTTTTTTTTTTTGTAAATCTTTCTTTTATTATGGCATATGCGTCATGGGGTACAGAAGAGAAAGAGGAAGCATTGTGGGGTTACTCAGGTTAGTATAACAAGGTGGTATACAATACACCTCTAAGAAAGACTGCCATATTTTTGTTTTTTTTATAACGTCATGTAAACAGGTTTATACAAGCGTGGTTAAGAAAATAAAAATAAAAAAATTAGAATGATAGACATTTGTCGCTTAGGCATTTGTCGCTTAAACAGTTGTCGCTTAGACATTCGTCGCTTAAACAGTTGTCGCTTAAACAGTTGTCGCTTAAACAGTTGTCGCCTAAACAGTTGTCGCCTAAACAGTTGTCGCCTAAGCAGTTGTCGCTTAAACAGTTGTCGCTTAAACAGTTGTCGCTTAAGAAAGAGTACATAAAAAAGTAAAAAAAAAAAATCAAGGTGATAAACATTCAATGTGATAGACATAATGGATATATATATCAGGGAAATCGCTGTCTGGACCTATAAAAATTAATAAGACATAGTGAAGACTGTTACATATATAAAATAACAGACACGTTCTTGAGTGCACTCACAAGATGTACGAAGGAAAATCACTCTGAAATAGCCACCACCTACTCCTGTAGGGGGGTCACACTGAGGATATACTGGATCTTGTAGATATTAAAATCCGGAACCAAAAGTGGAGCAGGAACAAAGTATGGTAGAAAAGGTATTTATTCATAAATACAATAAAAGGCACTGGTCCAACGCGTTTCGTTCAAACAGAACTTCTTCAGGGACCTTTCAAGTTAAAAATAATAATACAGATACCATACATACAAATTCCCGCTGTACCCTCCCTTATCCCACAGTCCCAATATATAAAGCAGCCATAGTAGTTATGAGCAGGTCGTATTATTTACAAGAATCTGCAAACATTCTCAATGATCAAGTAACATACCGAAAACTTAAGAATGACCCAACGAAACAGTTTAACGAGATTCTCGAAATTATATTGACCAAAGCCTTGACTGATCAAGTCATCTCCCAAAAGAATTTTGATTTTCTTTTGGAGAAAAACCCTATGATTCCCATTTTTTATTTTTTGCCCAAAATCCATAAAAAATTATTTTTTCCTCCGGGCCGCCCTATAATCAGTGGGATCAATTCTATAACAGCCAACCTCTCTGCGTTTATAGATTCATATCTACAGAAATATGCACAAGAAGCTGTATCTTATGTAAGAGACACTAAGTCTCTCTTACAGGAATTGGCAAATATTCAATGGCGAGAAGAGTATAGTTGGGCCACTCTGGACGTAACGTCCCTTTACACTGTTATAGATCATAATCAGGGAATTGAGGCTATTCGTCATTACATGGATAGAGATGAGACTGTTTCGGATAACCTTAAAGAATTTATAATTAGAGGAGTTCAATTTATTTTGGAACAAAATTATTTTTTCTTTGAGGGTTCTTTTTATTTACAGATTAGAGGTACCGCCATGGGCACCAGGTTTGCCCCCAGCTATGCCAACACATTCATGAGGAAGTGGGAAGATCACTGCGTGTGGGCTGGTCATGGCTGGGGGGCATCCCTGGTGCTCTGGCGGCGATACATCGACGATGTTATTATCATTTGGAAGGGAGATAGGATTTCTTTTGACTGTTTTTCTACGTATTTAAATGGTAACAACTTAAACCTGAAATTCACTCCAACATGGGAGAAGGAATCTATTAATTTCCTAGACTTGGTCCTGTTTAGTCAACAAGAAAAGATTCATACTAGGTGCTATTTCAAACCAACAGATGGTAACAGCTACGTGCATAAGACCAGCTGCCATCACCAGCCTTGGCTGAGAGGAATAACTAAAAGTCAACTAATTAGAGTCAAACGTAACTGTTCTATACCTCAAGAATTTCAAACACAGGCAGGATATATTAAGCAAAAATTAATGAGACGTGGCTATAACAAAAATAGTATAGAAAAAGAGATGAGAATTATTGGTATTGGGGAGAGAGATGAGTTACTTAAGGACACGGATAAATCTAAGAATAATTCAACAACCAAATTTAACTTTGCATTTAAGACAAGATTCAATACCCAACATAATGAGATTAGGAAAGTGTTCAAAAAACATTGGTCTATCTTACAAAGTGACCCTGTTATGGGACAATTGTTGCCGAATAATCCACAAATGATTTATAGGAAGAACAAAAATTTGAAGAATATGCTAGCACCAAGCTATATCAAACCTATTAATAAATCTATCCCTAGTAATAGCATTAAGGGTTTCAGAGGCTGTAGAGGATGTGTGGCATGTGGTACAGCCTCTTTATTAGATTCTGACTCTTTTCAGAGTACCACCACAGGGATTTCATTTCCCATTAGGTCGCTGATTGGCTGCCGCACGGATTTTGTAGTATATTTACTGCAGTGTCCGTGCGGCAGGCAATATGTGGGACGCACCAAGAGATTGCTGAAAGTCAGATTCATGGAGCATTTGAATAATATTAAAAAACGTCTCACAACCCACTCGGTTCCATTACACTGTCAGTCATGTCCTGCATTTAATTTTAAAGACTTTGTGTGTAAGGGCATTGAATATATCCCCCCCCATTGGAGAGGAGGGGATAGGTTAAAACGACTTCGACAGAAAGAAACCTATTGGATACACTGTTTACAGACACTGGAGCCGAAGGGGTTAAATGTGGACATTGACTTGATTTGTTTTCTTGATGATTAGATATTTGTAATATTATAATTATCTGTCTGAGCTATATGGAGTATTTTTGTTTAATCTTATGGGAATTATTATCAGTTTTATTTATAATTTCCTTTCACGTAAAATTGATTATTCAGAGTGCATTTTTATTATACATATTTTTTAACATGTTTAAATATTCATGTATTGGATTAAAGGGTATAAAATGATCAAAAATAGACATTATATGAACTAAATTTGAAGCAATAATTGCACTTGATAAAGTTTTATGATTTGATATTGACACATTTTTTTTCTTTTTTCCAATGAGCTATGTTAGTAGCAGTTACTGATCATAATTTTTTCTAAGTTCGGCTTTCTGCCGACTACGCATGTGTATGCATAACTATAGAGACTCACGAGGACCACACTTCACGCGGATGCGAAATCAGAGATGGAACGCACGGAAGTGGTATTTTGGAACGCAGACGTCACTTCCGGCGACACTTCTGAAACCCGGGAAGCGGGAAAAGAAATTGACGATCAGCTGTGAGTCGGCAAGTGATTGAGGAATCCGGAACCAAGTTCGAACACACCCACCACACCACCAATGGGATTAGTAGCTGCCTTATATATTGGGACTGTGGGATAAGGGAGGGTACAGCGGGAATTTGTATGTATGGTATCTGTATTATTATTTATAACTTGAAAGGTCCCTGAAGAAGTTCTGTTTGAACGAAACGCGTTGGACCAGTGCCTTTTATTGTATTTATGAATAAATACCTTTTCTACCATACTTTGTTCCTGCTCCACTTTTGGTTCCGGATTTTAATATCTACAAGATCCAGTATATCCTCAGTGTGACCCCCCTACAGGAGTAGGTGGTGGCTATTTCAGAGTGATTTTCCTTCGTACATCTTGTGAGTGCACTCAAGAACGTGTCTGTTATTTTATATATGTAACAGTCTTCACTATGTCTTATTAATTTTTATAGGTCCAGACAGCGATTTCCCTGATATATATATCCATTTGTTCTATTTTTGGCACCTATGTGGAAAGTTGCCGTTGGGAAGCTGTCGCTAAGTTAAGTTTATTTATTTATTTTGTGTTTGCACAGTCTATTTGGGTGTGTATTTAATGTGATAGACATGGCTTAATAACATCTGTTCTCAACAGCAGCAGGCAAGTAACCGCTATGTTATAGCATAGAGTAAAACTCGCTAATACTGTACAACAGGCTTAGTAACAAGAAGAAGGGCATAACTAGCTATTACGTTATGATAATCAAATTAAATCAAATCAAATCGCTGCCTAGGTGATGGAGCACAAGCATTCGTTAGATCAGGTTGCGACAATGCGTGACAAAAAGAGTAATGCATGTGTGTTATACTATATGTGAGCATGCTGCGGCTTTACCGCTATTCTTGTGAGTGGAGTTACACTATCCGAGTTTGCTGAGCAGGGCATTCTCGGGTTCCAGCTGGTGCGTTACCTGTCTGTGTGGTGCCTGCAAATTGCTGATTGTGACAGGTGAGTGTGTTCCCTTGGTAGGTATGTGGTTTGTGATACATGCAGCTTGGTCTGATTACCACTAAAGGAGGCATGCAAGAAATTCTTCAATTCAGTCCGGCATAAAGTAAGTCTCTGCGGTTTAGGCTGGGTTGTTGGTTGTGGGCCGGGGCCTGTATAAGTCCAGCTTGCCTCACCCTATGCCCGTTCTGAAGGCTCTTTTAGTGCGGTCGGGAGCGTGTCGGCCGTTCAGGATCTCTCTGGTCCTGGATTCCGGCAGAGATTTCAGATGAGTCATCAGGGAGTGGAGGTGATTGCGGTAGGGGGCTTCTCCCTCTTTCCTGGCAGCAAGTGGGGTACGCACCATGTGGCCACGGACTCGGTTGCCACTCGGGGCCGGGTCATTCCCATGACGGGTGCAACGGAGGGCCCAGATGGTAAACCGCCGCCAGCGGCGGGCGGCTCTCCTGCGGTGTGGCCGGTGTATAGGAGAGGATCTCCTTCTATACCCCTGCCTGGATGGTTGGGCCGTCTGTCGGTGCACAGCGGCTTTCCTCGGGGTCAGCCCGCCCTGGCTCTCTGTCTGAGGCCGCCTCACCTTCTCTCCGTGTTGCGGGGTCGAAGGTGCCGTCCGGCTGTACAGCTTCTCCCAGAATCGGCGGAACAATGCGTCCAGTCGCTCATGTAGAGGTTGAGTGGGAGCGTGCTCTGCCGCATGGCCTGTAGTCGCCATTTTAGGTGCGTCTGCTTGTCGCATTTAACAGTGTACTCCTGCTGCAGCCGAGTTTAGCTTAAGGTGTTTGCTGAAATGGACCAGGATAACCCCCACTGGTCCCAGGGGGGGGGGGTAGAAGGGCCCGATGCTGCGGGTGCTGCTTAATTTGGTAGGCTGGGAGAGCGGCCGTCTCTCCCCACCACCATGCGATGTAGGCCCCAAAGTCTCAGTCCGGGTTCCCAGCGGGTTAAAGGGTCTGGAGAGTGCCCCTCCGTACCCCAGTCGTCTCAGTGCCAGTTTAGGTGTGCTGGGGGTCCAGATTGGGTGGGTTGCCCCTCGTTTTCCGCCGAAAATCGGGTCCAGCCTCGGGAGCTCACGAAAAACGTGTCTGCTCGGCTCCCCGGTCAGGTACCGCCCCATGTTTAACTTTTTCATTGTGGTTGGCGCTGTTTTTTTTGGTGTTCTTGTCTACGTGGAATGAGTTTCAAAGCTATATGCTTTGACCTTGTGTCTTATGACGAAATATTTATGGGTCTCCCATATATGTATTACACAATTCTATTTTTTTGTTCAGATGTATATCCAGGTACAGTCATCAGCAATCTAAGTTAAGTGTTTAAGAAGTTCCATACTTTCCTATAGTGAGACACTGTAATGTGTTGTCATTTATTACTCTTATAATGTAATTTGCAAGGGAGCATGGAGTTAAAGGTATTTCTCTTCCCTCTCAATAAAACACTACAGAAATACATGGAATTGTCCAATGATCAGGGGCTACTGATGAGAGAGTTTACCAGCACAATGTATAGATGTATAGATGTAATCTATACCTACCCGAGAGTGAACGTGATTTGTGAAATACTGATTCACTTTATTCTTTGGCATCTGAACAAGAATTTAATAAGATGAAGGATGTGAGTTTGCATCAAACACCCTCTAACACCTGTTCCTCAATTATAATACTTTATGACCATTTGAAAATTAAGACACAGTTGGAAATTCCAGATTGGGGAGCAATATAGACAGATATAAATGTTTATTGTATACAGACATATCATTTTACAACATCTGGGACTTAAATAAAATGTGTATCTGTATTTCCAAGCTGCATCAAAGATATATGATACAGAGATGTGTCCAATTATCTGTAGATTGTTAGTTAATTTTGTAGTATATTTACTGCAGTGTCCGTGCGGCAGGCAATATGTGGGACGCACCAAGAGATTGCTGAAAGTCAGATTCATGGAGCATTTGAATAATATTAAAAAACGTCTCACAACCCACTCGGTTCCATTACACTGTCAGTCATGTCCTGCATTTAATTTTAAAGACTTTGTGTGTAAGGGCATTGAATATATCCCCCCCCATTGGAGAGGAGGGGATAGGTTAAAACGACTTCGACAGAAAGAAACCTATTGGATACACTGTTTACAGACACTGGAGCCGAAGGGGTTAAATGTGGACATTGACTTGATTTGTTTTCTTGATGATTAGATATTTGTAATATTATAATTATCTGTCTGAGCTATATGGAGTATTTTTGTTTAATCTTATGGGAATTATTATCAGTTTTATTTATAATTTCCTTTCACGTAAAATTGATTATTCAGAGTGCATTTTTATTATACATATTTTTTAACATGTTTAAATATTCATGTATTGGATTAAAGGGTATAAAATGATCAAAAATAGACATTATATGAACTAAATTTGAAGCAATAATTGCACTTGATAAAGTTTTATGATTTGATATTGACACATTTTTTTTCTTTTTTCCAATGAGCTATGTTAGTAGCAGTTACTGATCATAATTTTTTCTAAGTTCGGCTTTCTGCCGACTACGCATGTGTATGCATAACTATAGAGACTCACGAGGACCACACTTCACGCGGATGCGAAATCAGAGATGGAACGCACGGAAGTGGTATTTTGGAACGCAGACGTCACTTCCGGCGACACTTCTGAAACCCGGGAAGCGGGAAAAGAAATTGACGATCAGCTGTGAGTCGGCAAGTGATTGAGGAATCCGGAACCAAGTTCGAACACACCCACCACACCACCAATGGGATTAGTAGCTGCCTTATATATTGGGACTGTGGGATAAGGGAGGGTACAGCGGGAATTTGTATGTATGGTATCTGTATTATTATTTATAACTTGAAAGGTCCCTGAAGAAGTTCTGTTTGAACGAAACGCGTTGGACCAGTGCCTTTTATTGTATTTATGAATAAATACCTTTTCTACCATACTTTGTTCCTGCTCCACTTTTGGTTCCGGATTTTAATATCTACAAGATCCAGTATATCCTCAGTGTGACCCCCCTACAGGAGTAGGTGGTGGCTATTTCAGAGTGATTTTCCTTCGTACATCTTGTGAGTGCACTCAAGAACGTGTCTGTTATTTTATATATGTAACAGTCTTCACTATGTCTTATTAATTTTTATAGGTCCAGACAGCGATTTCCCTGATATATATATCCATTTGTTCTATTTTTGGCACCTATGTGGAAAGTTGCCGTTGGGAAGCTGTCGCTAAGTTAAGTTTATTTATTTATTTTGTGTTTGCACAGTCTATTTGGGTGTGTATTTAATGTGATAGACATGGCTTAATAACATCTGTTCTCAACAGCAGCAGGCAAGTAACCGCTATGTTATAGCATAGAGTAAAACTCGCTAATACTGTACAACAGGCTTAGTAACAAGAAGAAGGGCATAACTAGCTATTACGTTATGATAATCAAATTAAATCAAATCAAATCGCTGCCTAGGTGATGGAGCACAAGCATTCGTTAGATCAGGTTGCGACAATGCGTGACAAAAAGAGTAATGCATGTGTGTTATACTATATGTGAGCATGCTGCGGCTTTACCGCTATTCTTGTGAGTGGAGTTACACTATCCGAGTTTGCTGAGCAGGGCATTCTCGGGTTCCAGCTGGTGCGTTACCTGTCTGTGTGGTGCCTGCAAATTGCTGATTGTGACAGGTGAGTGTGTTCCCTTGGTAGGTATGTGGTTTGTGATACATGCAGCTTGGTCTGATTACCACTAAAGGAGGCATGCAAGAAATTCTTCAATTCAGTCCGGCATAAAGTAAGTCTCTGCGGTTTAGGCTGGGTTGTTGGTTGTGGGCCGGGGCCTGTATAAGTCCAGCTTGCCTCACCCTATGCCCGTTCTGAAGGCTCTTTTAGTGCGGTCGGGAGCGTGTCGGCCGTTCAGGATCTCTCTGGTCCTGGATTCCGGCAGAGATTTCAGATGAGTCATCAGGGAGTGGAGGTGATTGCGGTAGGGGGCTTCTCCCTCTTTCCTGGCAGCAAGTGGGGTACGCACCATGTGGCCACGGACTCGGTTGCCACTCGGGGCCGGGTCATTCCCATGACGGGTGCAACGGAGGGCCCAGATGGTAAACCGCCGCCAGCGGCGGGCGGCTCTCCTGCGGTGTGGCCGGTGTATAGGAGAGGATCTCCTTCTATACCCCTGCCTGGATGGTTGGGCCGTCTGTCGGTGCACAGCGGCTTTCCTCGGGGTCAGCCCGCCCTGGCTCTCTGTCTGAGGCCGCCTCACCTTCTCTCCGTGTTGCGGGGTCGAAGGTGCCGTCCGGCTGTACAGCTTCTCCCAGAATCGGCGGAACAATGCGTCCAGTCGCTCATGTAGAGGTTGAGTGGGAGCGTGCTCTGCCGCATGGCCTGTAGTCGCCATTTTAGGTGCGTCTGCTTGTCGCATTTAACAGTGTACTCCTGCTGCAGCCGAGTTTAGCTTAAGGTGTTTGCTGAAATGGACCAGGATAACCCCCACTGGTCCCAGGGGGGGGGGGTAGAAGGGCCCGATGCTGCGGGTGCTGCTTAATTTGGTAGGCTGGGAGAGCGGCCGTCTCTCCCCACCACCATGCGATGTAGGCCCCAAAGTCTCAGTCCGGGTTCCCAGCGGGTTAAAGGGTCTGGAGAGTGCCCCTCCGTACCCCAGTCGTCTCAGTGCCAGTTTAGGTGTGCTGGGGGTCCAGATTGGGTGGGTTGCCCCTCGTTTTCCGCCGAAAATCGGGTCCAGCCTCGGGAGCTCACGAAAAACGTGTCTGCTCGGCTCCCCGGTCAGGTACCGCCCCATGTTTAACTTTTTCATTGTGGTTGGCGCTGTTTTTTTTGGTGTTCTTGTCTACGTGGAATGAGTTTCAAAGCTATATGCTTTGACCTTGTGTCTTATGACGAAATATTTATGGGTCTCCCATATATGTATTACACAATTCTATTTTTTTGTTCAGATGTATATCCAGGTACAGTCATCAGCAATCTAAGTTAAGTGTTTAAGAAGTTCCATACTTTCCTATAGTGAGACACTGTAATGTGTTGTCATTTATTACTCTTATAATGTAATTTGCAAGGGAGCATGGAGTTAAAGGTATTTCTCTTCCCTCTCAATAAAACACTACAGAAATACATGGAATTGTCCAATGATCAGGGGCTACTGATGAGAGAGTTTACCAGCACAATGTATAGATGTATAGATGTAATCTATACCTACCCGAGAGTGAACGTGATTTGTGAAATACTGATTCACTTTATTCTTTGGCATCTGAACAAGAATTTAATAAGATGAAGGATGTGAGTTTGCATCAAACACCCTCTAACACCTGTTCCTCAATTATAATACTTTATGACCATTTGAAAATTAAGACACAGTTGGAAATTCCAGATTGGGGAGCAATATAGACAGATATAAATGTTTATTGTATACAGACATATCATTTTACAACATCTGGGACTTAAATAAAATGTGTATCTGTATTTCCAAGCTGCATCAAAGATATATGATACAGAGATGTGTCCAATTATCTGTAGATTGTTACAGTGACAAAGAATTAATGATGAAGCTATAAAGCAGATGGAACTACAGCAATGTATATGTGATTGTAAATTGTGTATTTACACTGATCAGCCACAACATTAAAAACACCCGCCTAATATTGTGTGGGTCCCCCTCGTGCTGCTAAAACAGCTCTGAAGCGTCAAGGCATTAACTCCACAAAACCTCTGAATGTGTCTTGTGTTATCTGGCACCAAGATATTAGCAGCAAATTATTTGAGGCCTCCATGGATCAGATTTGTTGTTCCAGCATATCCCATTGATGCTCAATCGGAATTCAGATCTGGGGAATTTGAAGGCCAAGGCAACACCTTGAACCTTTTGTCATGTTCCTCACACCATACCATTGAAGGTACTTGTATGTCATTGATGCATTTATGATAATTGTGAATATAAAACAAGTGAAAAAAAACCATAAATGATGTGTAATTATAGTGACAGTATTCATTAATATATTCAATAATTATAGGCTGAATAAAAACAAGCAAAGTCAACACTTTTATGAATGAAGTTGTATTCTCACATAAGAAAAGTATGCGTCTTCCAAGAATGCTTTCTCTTACATGTGTAACACGAACAACTTTTTTTTTATCTTTTAATTAAATTGTGGCCAAAATCTACTTGTCTGTTTTACAACTATTGGCATTCCTTAACATCCAAGTAAGAAACAATTCTGTGGATACATTTACTTTATACTAAGGTACATTATATTAATAAGTCAAACAAGGCTTACTATGGAATGTAAAATGTACTAATTAAGGACCACAATTTATTTTGTGCACCATGATAAATTATTAATTAAAAAAAATATATACGTCAATTATAAGCATGTTTCTGAAGTCATTTTGTTCTCCAGCTCAACTTTGAACAGAAGGTAATATTTTTAATGTTTTGATTCTTTTATTAATCGATATTTATTTTATTCAATACTTTCTGGAGGCCCACCATATCATGCATGTAGCAGCAGAGTGATATGAAACAAGGTAGTGGGAAGGATAAGTGAGTTTATCAGTGTGCTGTTAAATCTTGTGCACAATCTCAGTTATCCTTAATAGCTTAATTGCAGGGAAGAGAGAAAACCCTACACGAATACCGTATATACTCGAGTATAAGCCGAGTTTTTCAGCACATTTTTTGTGCTGAAAAACCCCAACTCGACTTATACTCCAGTCAATTGTCTGTATTATGGCAATTTACATTGGCTGCAGAGCTTTTACTTACCTCTCCTGCAGCTCCTGCAGCTCCTGTCAGCTCCCTCCTCCTCCTCGCTGGTTCGTTCAGCACCTCTGTCAGCTCCCAGTGTAAGTCTTGCGAGAGCCGCGGGGTCATAGTGCGGCCGCGAGACTTACACTGGGAGCTGACAGGGAAGCTGACCGGACCGGCGCAGAGGAGAAGGGAGCTGACAGGAGCTGCAGGAGAGGTAGGTAAGAGCTCTGCCAGCCCCCCTCCTACACAGTGCCCATCCACTGAACCACCAGGGAGTGAGAGCCCCCCTCCCTGCCATGTATCAAGCAGGGAGGGGGGACAAAAAAATGTAAATAATAATAAAATAAAAAATAATAATAAAAAATAATAATTAAATAAAATAAAAAATAATAATTAAATAAAATAAAAAATAATAATAAAAAAATTATTAAAATAATTAAAAATAAATAATAATAAAATTGCCCAACCCCCCACCAAGGCTCTGCAATATACACACACATGCTGCACTCATACACACACGCTGCACTCATACACACACGCTGCACTCATTCACACTGTGGGGATATTTATGGGATAATAATAGTAAACAGTTGAGAATTGCCCATAGTTCAATTCTCAGATCCCAAAGATCGTTATCGTGTAAGTGAAATGTATTCCATATAAATAAAAATCACAATTGTTATAAAAATAGATACAATTTATTGTGACAAATTAAATAATAATAATAATATGTAACATGCGTGATAATAATCAATGAATATTCAGTATAACATGATATGCAATTAATGGCAATACACATCAATGGTTGACAATGATTTATGGTGGGCTTCACAGAGAAACAAAAGTGAAACTTACACACAGACACAGAGCTTGCAGCTTAAGGCCATAAAACTTTAGCTGACAGTTAGAACAACCCTTTCAATGCTGGTTAGACCTCCTAGGTAATTAAGATCTATTCTCATATAATTTTTAAATAAAATAACATTTAAACCAGCTCATTAGTCATTTCCTGGAACCATCCAATAAGAGTAATCTATCATGTTCTATAAGCAGAATTTTAACTTGCCTAAACAGATATTTTATCTTATTTTAGAGCAAATCAATACACCTGGATAAATACCACGATATGCTAACATGTGATAAATCACATAAATACATAATTATTCTTTTCCCATCTGCAGAATGGGATGGTTATAACTATATACTTCTTTAGTAACTAAGATTTCTAAATATCGAAATCTGATCATGATTTATCCAGTCATATATCATGCTATTAGAATTTTTTTATTAAATTAGATTAATTAAATGAAACCAGTATAATTACCAGTTGAGTAGACATTCTCATCTTATGAGTAGGTAGTCTCAGGAACTGAATGGATGTGTGATTGGTGTGTAAGAAATTCTGAGTGCCCTGGAGTGGATATCTGTCATGGATTTCTCTGCATTGCCCCCGACTGCTCACCTCTTGCTTCTTTGCTTCCTTTGCATTCCTCTCTCTTCCATGTCTTAACTTTTTAAAGGGAAAATTCACTAGGTGATAGACCAATAGAAAACTGGAGGTGTGGTTACCTTCCAGATAGCAATTTAAGTATTTGGTCTATAGAGGGCAGTCTCGTCCCACTAAACATTCCTATCCAGGAAAGAGTTAACTTTTCCTGGTGGCTATTTTGACATCATTTAGCTTATCTGTATGGTTATTTATAATTTAAGTTTACTGTCAGTTCAAAGAGTTTCTTTGGGCTTTCTTCAGACTATATGTCTGGCAATTCTGCTATAATTTCCAATATGACAGTTCGTAAACTAAGTATCACCTCTAACTCACAATGGGATCTTATACAATATCGAAAGTAAAATTAAATTATTTAAATTATTTAATCTTCTCTGTCATAAATAGAACATTTCCACGTATGGATAAGGGAAGTCCTCTATTAAAGGGATACTCCCTTACCCAAAATACAAAATAAATACAAATCACTATTTAGTAGCTATGGATAAGGGACGTCCTCTGTTAAAGGGACACTCCCTTACCCAAAATACAAAATAAATAAAAATCACTATTTAGTAGCTTATATTCGGGTCGGCTTATACTCGAGTATATACGGTAGCTTTTTTACAGTAATATAAATTATATTACAAAAGAGATAAAAAAAGGAAGTTCAACTGGCGTCGGAGATGGAAGGGAGAGAACATTTCCACGTATGGTTAAACGTGGAAACACTCCCTTACCCAAAATACAAAATAAATAAAAATCACTATTTAGTAGCTATGCCACAAATAAAACCGTGCATGCTTTTGATTATGCATATTTTCATTGGGTAAATATCTAATAACAGCTTGTAAAAGCTGCAAATCTCTTGTGTTTGCCTTTGCAAGCCTTACCCTTCTAACCCCGTCCAGACTTTCAATGGCTGGTCAATCACAGACATTCCAATGCAGTTCAATGATAAGTCTTTGCAAGGTAGGTGTTCTTGGCAATTGCTGCCTCTTGAGTTTAGGTCCACTGAGCTAACCAAACCAGGAAGTAGCAGGACCTGCTGTTTGATTGACAGCCAAGGGGGGTGGAGCCAGATAAATTTATAGAAGTGTCAATTTCTATTGGAAACTGCACTTTTTGCAAAACGAAAAAAAGACCACATACTCTTTACACATAAAGCTTTTCATCAAGCTAAAGTGTCTCTTTAACTATAGTATCTCCCCGTAGAGCATAGAAGCACTATGCCTGGTTGTGGTTGCATCTCTTGGTCTTGAGTCAGTAAGGGTTCTGATGAAACATCCATTATCTGTAAACATCGAGGACTTGCCTTTGACATCTAATAAGGAGGCCGTCATTCATTGCATGGTCTAAAGTTCCTCAGGATGCGTAAAACCACATTTGAGGATGAAAAGGTAAGAGGGTAAGGCTAGTCACAGTATTACATGAATCTTTTTTTTTTTTTAAATCCATTAATTTAAAGAATAATTTATTTTGCTTAATGACTATATACACACCCCTAATTTACTGAGTAACATATTGCCTCAACAGAAATATTTAAAAGTTAACAACCATCATTTAAACTCAAACAGTGATATACTATGCTATTATCTTATGGAAACGGGAGGCTTCTTAAGTAATAACATCTGAATCGATGTGCAATATTACAAAAGTACAAACACATCTATTACACTGAAAGGGACCATTTTATTCAAACATTGTGTCTGCTTATTATTATCCTGTGAGAACATGAAGCTAATATGTTGAAGATACCTAATTATTATAATATGTCAAATATAGATAACAACATTTACATTACTATCTACAGTAAAAATGAATGACATACTGTAAATATATATATATATATATATATCTCAACATATGTATATATAAAAAAGAAAAATCACTAGATATATAGCAAATATTACGAGTTTATTTAACCCCTTTCTGACTGTGGACGTACCCGGTACTTCCGACAAAAAAAAAACGGTCGTTAACGACCTCAGACTCGGCAAAAATGACCCCTATACTTACCTGGACCGGCGATACGTGGCGATTCTGGAAGGGGGGGGGGACTGCCCAAGACCCCAGCAGTTCCCCTGCAGCAGCTTTGGCTCCGGCCACCATAAATAAAATTTCATTATACATGTGCTTTGAGATATATAGATATATTCACATATATCTCAAAATACACTTATAATGTAATCATATATATATATACATATATATATATATATACGAAAAAGCAATAAAGGGAGCACACTAGGTCTTGATAATAGTGCAAAATTATTTACTGCATTCCCAATGAATACATAGCTGTGGTTTAAGCAAAAAAAAATCAAAGTTTCGACCCTTCTGGGTCTTTATCAAGATCACAGTGACATGTACAACATACTTTCAATATATACATAAATGTGTAATGAGCTTACCAGTAAGATGATCGGACAGCCGGCAGACTGAGAAACCCGGAAGTGTGAGACACCACGTGAAATCGTGCGTATGACGTGTTACGTAAATAGCGTAGTTGCTAAGCAACTACGTAGAACGAGTAAAAACAATCACCTGGTTCAGGAGAAACCGCAGGAAAACTCTACACAAGCCTAAAAAAGTGTGTAAAGAGAAACACTAAGCCAACATATCCCGAGGTCTGCATAAATAGATCTATGCATGTGCAAAGTCAATGTGAAATAAAACAAACGTGCAGAAAACATCAATGTGAGAAATTACAGTGTACGAAATATACAAAGAGCATAAATGCAGAACGGGATCAGGCTATAGCAGATACAATTAATTGGAAAGTCATTCTGTACTATATACCAACATAAATTCTGTAAGGCATATTTTTACTGGTATGACATAGTTTAGGCATTGGGCTAGAGGCATATATTTATATTCCAGCTGATCATGGTATATTTATAATAATGTGTACAAACACATCTAACATTCCTATTCAATCTGTTTGGACCTGGGCATAACTATGCCCTATACATATCCAGGGCCGGACTGGGTATGAAAACCAGCCCTGGAAAAAAATACATACCAGCCCCATAGCATTGCGGAGTCATCAGAATTCAGCTTAACAGCCCATTAAAATGCGGACGCATATAACGCCGTAACAGCGTTAAAGGGACACTATAGTCACCCAGACCATTTCAGCTCAATGAAGTGGCCTGGGTGCAATGTCCCTCAGGTTTTAACCCTTCACATGTAAACATAGCAGTTTCAGAGAAACTGCTACATTTACATTTGCGGTTAATCCAGCCTCTAGTGGCTGTCTTCCGGAAAGACACTAGAGGCGCATCTGCGACGCTGGAGGCACATTTCACCTCCATCACGCAGAGTGTCCATAGGAAAGAATTGAGAAATGCTTTCCTATGGACACTTTGAATGCGCACGCGGCCATGCGCATTCAGCTCCAGTGACGTCGGACGGGGGAGCTGACGTCAGACAGGGAGGAGATGTCACCAGCGCCGAGGGAGCCTGGCGCTGGATTAAGGTAAGTAACTGAAGGAATTTTAACCCCTTCAGCGCCACGGGAGGGGGACCCTGAGGGTGTGGGCACCCTCAGAGCACTAAAGTGTCAGGAAAACCGCTTTGTTTTCCTGACACTATAGTGATCCTTTAAGAGTTTAAGGGGTTATTTTGGCCTGGGGAAGCCAAATGGTTATACACCTATGCTCTAAACCAGGAATAGACATCCTTTGCCACTCCAGATGTTGTGGACTACACCTCCCATGATGCTTTGCAAGCCTTAATGGAGATGTAGTCAAAAAACAAAGGGAGTGTTGAAGGTTACCTACCCCTGCACTAAACCAAAAATATATAATACAGTTCCTACCCCATAACTATAATATTTAATGCTATAATATTTAATGCTCTCATCCAACCCCCTTCCCTCCACAGTTCCTAATAAATATATTACAAATATAATTCCCTCACCCCTGTAGCCCCCTCTATTTACATTTCCTTCTACACACACACACACACATTATATATATATATATATATATATATATATATATATATATATATATATATATTATATATATATATATATATATATAAAAAATATTAATTGGGCCACAAATATAAATGTAAAAAATATAATTATTGCCTCATCTCAAATTCCCAAGTCAGATCTTTCCCGTCCCCCTCTCCCCATCTAATACACTGCTGACCCCCTCCCCAAT